>NC_061118.1:41940256-42035238 GCF_002878395.1 Capsicum annuum | reverse complement strand
AACAGGGTCATACGCTTACCTTAGCTGAGACCACACTTTCAGGCTGACCAACGTCTAAGAACGGAGATTAATCGGTTCCTTCAAACACTTTAGAAAAGGTGAATACCCCATACTAAATGAAAATCCCATTATAAGACATGATATATTAAATTAATTTATTAAAAGTATAATCATAGATGAGTAAGGTATATGCTACTTGTATGAAAATAGTTTTCCCATGCTCTAGACAGATTATGTACTTAGCTGCTCATGCTAGGTACACAATAGTCATAGATGAGTAAGGTATATGCTACTTGTATGGAAATAGTTTTCCCATGCTCTAGACAGATTATGTACTTAGCTGCTCATGCTAGGTACACAATCTGGCAACATGGCTCTGATACAGGCTCTCATCTATCTATCAATATTCTAGCTAACCACGACTTTTGTTCAGTCCATGTGAACAACTAATGATTTAAGTCTGGAATTACACTAGGTATCTGATATTAGGCCTTGAACAAAAATCTATTCAACATACGCTCTAAGATGTCTATGTTAACTCCACGAACAGGAATTGTGTCCAACTTATTCATGTCAGCCGCTGACTTTCCTGGGGGACGATTATTCTCCAGCCACACCAAGTAATTAGTGAAAAAATCATGTAAAAAGTTTGGTTGATAGGATCCAAGTGGTCTACTTATCTATGCCAACTCGTATTCATTGAATCGGTGTTTATGTTCTGGGTACTCAGGCAAGTTTGTTGTCACAATCTGATGCTCTTAAAAAATAGAGCTCTTTATGGCTACCCTGTCTATTGGTGCCAACCCTTTATAGAAATGCTCTTGAGAACCCTTAACCTGCCATATTATAACTTCCCGCACTTGTGGATCCTTGAATTGAACCAAATTCGGGTCCTCTTGTTCTGGACTCTCCTCTTGGATATGGTAGGATACTTCAACCCTTTTCGCAACCAGAGTTGAACTTGAGCTGCTACTGCTACTACTTTCACCCTTCTCTTCAGACTGGGAGGATGAAGAAATCATATGGCGATTTCATTGGGTATTGCATGCCGGTGCGTCCATATCTTGTGATAGCCCATGTCTGGCCCCTTGGCCTCTACCTCTACCTCTGGTGGGTGGTAATTTGTTTGCCATGATACCTGTAAGGAAAATGTTTATTAGTTCATAGAATTAAACCTGAAGACAGGAAAAGTTATTGACCAACGATGGTTAGGGCGACGGTCCATTCGTCCCGCGATAGTCCGTTGACCCAAACCATCGGGGTCATTCTAGTAACACTGATTCTAAGATAATGGCGACGGTTTCAACAAATGGATCGGTGGCTTCCCGATGGTCCATCGCTCTGACTGTCGCCTGCCATTTTTACTTTCAGGCCTTATTTCGGTATTTTATCAAACATCTTGCATATACTTCCATAAAGGATGATTTTTATGGAATTTTTATCAATAGTCTATCACCATATTTTTCCATCTTTGGTCCATGGGTTACTCAGACTTCACCCAGGATAATGTGTGCTAAGTGTCAGTTTAGTTTAGATTACACACAAAACCAAATCAAAATCAAAAAAAGCATTTCAATATTCATAGACTTCACATGGTTTGTTTGTTCTTAGAGATAAATAAAATGTAGACAACAAAATGATCATACATGAGTACTGCAATACTTGAAAAATATCCATCCTTGCACTCTTAATACTAGACACAAGTTCACCCTTTTTGCTTTTTTTAGAAGATTTCATATTGCTTATGTTTGAAAGACTAAAGAGAAGATGAATTTTAAATAGATGGGGAAAGAGACCATGAGAAGTTTAAGGAGGTAATGAAAAGTCTCAGATTCTTTAAATGCAGGGACACTAAATAGCCTCAGGTATTTGTACAGTTGGGGAGTTGTTCAACCGCCTCAACTTATCAATTTAAAACCTTTGGGTCAGATAAGAATGAAAAATCTGACTATTTAAACTAATTCGACCTGACCCGCTGAATTAGGGTTCATGCGATGGTTCAAGTGACAGTTCGTCACATTGTGATAGTCCATCGATCAAACTATCATCTCTTTCCAATGAATATACCTGGGGACATACTGGCGACAGTTGAGTCGATGATCCATCGAGTATGTGATGGTCCATTGTTCAAACCATCGCTACTCTTCCAGTAACCTTGTTTCTAGACTTTGCTGTGACGGCTACCACGATGGTCCATCGAGTCACCGATGATCCATCGAATAACCATTCGGTTACCCTAAAACTTTCTCAACTTCTATTTTTCTATGCTGTCATACCTGCACACTCACATAAACCCTTCAGCTTGCACAAAACAATAAAATAACCAAAACTAATGCTTTACAACAATACACCGTGGGTTTCCTCCCACTAGCGTCTGATTTATCATCACGGCAAGACTTAGTTATCTTGATTACTCAGACTTCATCGAGATAGATAGTATCAATACTTCTTATCGATTCCATTGGGCCAATATATAACTTAACTCATTGCCCGTTGACCTTGAAGACACTTCTATCTTCATTTTCGAGTTTCACTACTATAGATGAGTAGACTTGGTTAACTCTAAATAGGCCAGACCATTTGTATTTGAGCTTACCTCGAAAAAGCTTGAGTCGGGAGTTTAAGAGGAGCACCAAATCACATTTCTAAAAATCCCACATTTTAATTCTGTAGTCATGGTACTTCTTCATTCTGTCTTTGTACAAGTCAACTCTTTTATAAGATCCAAGAAGGAACTCATCCATCTCATTTATCTTCCCCATCTTCGCATCTGCTACCTCATACAAGTTCAGATTAAGCCGCTTCAGTGTCCACAGTACTTTATGCTCCAGTTCAATCCACAAATGACACGCCTTGCCATAAACCAATTGGTATGGTGACATGAAAATTGGTGTCTTGAAAGCCATTCAATATGACCATAAGGCATCATCCAGCTTTCTAGACCAATCTTTCCTGCTTGCATTTACAATCTTGGTAAGGATTGCATTAATTTCCCAATTAGAGATCTCCACCTGCCCACTGGTCTGTAGGTGGTATGGGGTATCCACCTTATACTGTTTGGCTCAATATTTTACCAAGGAGGCTCTGAATATCTTATTTAAAAAGTGTGATCCTCCTTCGCTTATGATGGCACGTGGTACCCCAAAGCGAGAGAAGATATTTATCTTTAAGAATGCAATAACCTGCTTTTCTTCATTATCCGGCAAAGCCACTGCCTCATCCCATTTTGACATATAGTCAACGACCACTAATATGTACTTCATCCCGAATGAGCTCAAGAAGGGCCCCATGAAATTAATGCCCTAGACATCAAATAATTCTACCTCCAGTATTTTGGAAATTAGCATCTTATGGTGCTTTGAAATGGATGACATTGGTCATACCTCTTTACGAACTTGTAGGAATCTTTGATTAAAGAGCGAAAATAGTATCCACTATGAAGAACTTTCCTTGCAGTCCGATCACCTGGATTGTGAACTCCAGCTGGGGAAGCATGGCTCGCTTCTAGTATACTCAACATATATACTTCTGGGACACACCATCTAATAATACCATCTGCATATCGCCGAAAAAGATACACCTCATCCCAGAAGTAATGGGTCACATTATGGAGAAAATTTTACCTTTGATGACTGAAAAGATTCTCTGTATAACCTCGCTCACCACATAATTTGCGAAATCATCATACCAAGGTATTTTCTCCATAACAACAGCCAAGATTTCCTCATCTAGGAATGTATCATTAATCTCAAATTCATATCTAACATCTTGTTCACTTTCCAGCCAAGACAGATGATCCACAACTTATTTTTCGCGACCTCTTCTATCTTTGATTTCAAAGTCAAATTCTTAAAGCAGCAACACCCATCTGATCAACCTTGGTTTTCCATCCCTTTTCGCCATCAAATATCTAAAGGTTGCGTGGTTAGTGTGTACCACAACCTTGGTTCCAAGAAAATAAGCTCAGAACTTCACTAAAGCATAGACTACTGCAAGAAGTTCCTGCTCTATGATGGTGTAGTTCTTTTGAGCTCCATTCAGCGCTTTTCTGGCATAATAAATTGGATGAAACAATTTTTCTTTATTTTTTCTCAACACAGCTCCAAGGGCAACACCGCTTGCATTACACATGATGTCAAACAGTTTTGACCAATCCAGTGCAACAATAAAAGGAGCATCAACCAGCATCTCTTTAAGGCATTCAAATGCCTTCAAGCAATCATCATCAAAGAAGAATTTGACTTCCTTCTCCAAAAGTTTACAAAGGGGATTTGAAAATTTTTAGAACTCCTTTATGAACCACTATAGAAGCCAGTATGACCAAGGAAACTTCGCACCTCCTTCACTAAAATAGGAGATGGAAGCTTCACTATAACCTCAACTTTATCTTGATCAACTTCAATCCTCTTTTCTGAAATTTTGTGTTTGAGAACAATGTCTTCCTTCACCAGGAAATGACATTTCTCCTAATTAAGCACAAGATTTAACTCCTCACACCACTGTCAGGCCCTACTCAAATTTAGCAGATAGAGCTTAAATGAATCACGACAACCGAGAAATTATCCATAAATACCTCTAAGGTGTATTCGACCATATTAGAAAATATCAACATCACGCACCGCTGGAAAGTGTAGGAGCATTGCACAACCCGAAAGGCATCCTTTTGAAAGAAAATGTGCCATATGGGCACGTAAATATTTTCTTCTACTGATCTTCATGAGCAATAAAAACCTGGTTGTAACCAGAATATCCATCTAAGAAGCAGTACCAACCTCTTCCCACGAACCGCTCAAGCACCTGATCTATAAAAAACATAGGGAAGTGATACTTCAGTGTCCTTGAGTTGAGTTTTCTTTAATCCATACACACCCTTCAACTAATAATAGGCCTGAGTGTGATCAACTCATTTTTCTCAGTAGTGATAACTGTCATGCCCCCTTTCTTAGGCACGCACTGAATAGGACATACCCATTTACTATCTGAGATGGGATATACCACTCCTGCATCTAGCCACTTGATGATTTCTTTCTTTACCATCCCTTACATAGGTAGGTTTAGAAGACGCTGATGCTCAATAGTTGGGACACAATCCTCCTCTAGTTGGATTTTATGTATGCATATACCAGGAGAAATGCCGATGATGTCTACAATCATCCAACCAATATCCCTCTTATATCTTATAAGAACAGAAATAAGGGCTTTTACTTATTGTTTACCATAGTAAGCCGCAATAATAATAGGCAGCATATTCCCGCTGCCCAGGAATACATACCTCAAATGACCAGGCAACTCTTTTAGCTCCAAGGTAGGTGGCTTTTCAACAGACAGCTTGGCTGGTGGACTTGGGCGATTTTCATGTCTAGATCCAGATTTTTGGGTGCATAAGAATAAGACCCCATTCCTATCAGGGCACATATAGTCTCTTCATAATATTAAATACCATCTTAATCAAAGTTCATTAATACGGAAGCTAACATCTCGACGGTAAATTTTTTCTTTGTAGGTACTTCTTTCTCCTCCTAATAATACATATCTGTAATAGAATATATGCTCATATCTTTATGCTATTTCATGGACTAGCACACATCGAATCGAACAACTTCATCATTCAACCTGCATAGTAGCTCATTTGACTTTAGATCAATAAGTACATTCCCGATTGCAAGGAAAGGTCTAGCCAAGATTATGGGCACCTCAAAGTACACCTCGCAATTGAGAATGACAAAATCAGCTGGAAATATGAAAGTTTTCACCTTCACTAATATGTTGTATAAAATCCCCACGAGCTGCTTCACGGACCTGTCTACCATAACTAATCTCATGTTTGTGGGAGTAGGATCCCCAAAACCTAGTTTCTTATACACAACAAGTAGCATCAAGTTTATACTACTTCCAAAATCACATCAAGCTTTTCCAAAATGAAGAGGCCTAATAGTGCACGAGATAGTAAATGCTCTCAGGTCGGCCTTCTTTTGCACCAATAACCTTGTGGAAATAGCACCATAATGATGGAGATTTGCCACCGTCTCATAACTAACTATCTGCTTCTTCATAACAAGGTATTTCATGAACTTTGCATACCCGAACATTTTCTCCAATGCCTCCACCAATGTAAAGTTTATTGATACCTACTTCAGCATGGCCATAAACTTGCCAAACTTTGTGTTATTGGCCTTCTTTTTCAACCAATGGGGAAATGGAGGGCGTGGTTTTGGGAGTGTAGTAACCACCATTTCGGCCTCCTTTCCCTTGCTCTTCTTCAAACTCATCAACCTGCTATTGTTTGGATAGTGTATTATCAATAACTTTATCCAGTTTTTACACTCTACTGGAGAAGTTTCTTCATGCTCAATATCCTCCACAATCACAGTTTTTCCCACAGATGAGCCTGGTAAAACCTTACCACCCCGTGTGGTAATTACTATGAAGGAGCCATTATTTAGAGGATTATAAACTATATCACTTGGAAAAGTACCACTTCTCCTCTAATTTAGTGCAATTGGGAGTTGGGTCATCTGCTTCTCTAACTACTTAATAGAAGTAGATTTTGAGTTTACCAACTGACTTATGGAAGACAAATCACTCTTCATAGTAGTCAACCCAGAGTTGGTAGTCTCAACTCCCTTAAATAATTTCTCCATTATATCCTCCATGGATATTTTGCCAGAGCTAGTTGCAGCATTATCTCTACTTCCAGGAGGTACATATAGTTTACTCCTATAATTTTTGCTCTTCTAATTCCCTTGATCTCTATCCTTGTAACCAACTTTATCATAATAGCTCTAACCTTGATTTCCTTGGCTAATGCCTCAAAACCCCCCTGATTATTTAGATAGTTCTCCACTTCTTCAGAATCAGAATCATCTCTTCCCTGGAATGCAATAGCTTTCACCTTCTCTATTTTTCCACAGTAGATGCTTAGTCAAAAAATCCATCTGTGTCTTTAAATATGCCATATCTTGGTCATGTTCTTCCTCCATCTTGCATTGCTCTACACTCATACTACCAATCACAGTAGGGCTTGCTACCACAGAATCCTTGGTATACTAAGCTCTACTCTGTTTGGTCATCTGATCAAGCATCTTTAAAGCCTCAATAAAAGTAAGGTCAAAAAATGACCCTCCTACAGTATAATCCACAACTTGCTTCTTAATAGAGTTCAAAGCCCGATAAAGAGTCTCCATCAAATGAATATTTGTCATGTTATAGTTCAGGCATTGCATCATCTTCTTTTTAAACCTCCTTCAGGTCTCATGAAGAGCTTCAGTGGGAAGCTATCAAAAGTTACTAATTTCATCCCTAAGTTGTACCCTTCTGGATTGTGGAAAGAACTTTTCTAGGAAATCCTCTACAACGACCTCCAGTTGTTCATAGAGTAGGGAGTCAGTTTATTTAGCCATAGTGTCGCCTCCCCAGACAGAGACAATGAAACAAACGTAGGTGGATAGAATTTTAACCTACTCCTGGATTATAAAAAGACTTGCAAATGGTGACAAAATTCACCAAATGTATGTTTGGATTATCTCCAGAAAGACCATTGAACAACCCCTTGAGATGAAGTAGCTGAATCATCGTATTGGTAATATTAAAGTTAGCTCTTAGTGTTAGAGGAAGAGAAATGATAGCTCCTATTAAACCTACTACATCCATTCTATCTTCGTCGTCGTTCAGATCAAACTGGACTAGTCGTCACTCTTGCCTTCCCTTAAAGGGGCAATTTTTGTTTACATTTCAATTCACTGGTGTAGCCATATTTTCTGCACTCCTTGGATTACTAGGATCTAACAAGTCTTCATCCCCTGAATCATTATCATAAAGAATAAGATAACGCGCTTGCTGACCATCATTCTGCTGATTTAGTTGATCTCTAGCCAAAGCATCTAGTCTTTCAGCATCTTAGGAATATACCATTCTCCTTGTACTTGGCATACACAGTAACTACCCTGAATAGAATAAAAACAACAAATAAAAGTTAAATTATGGAAACTTGACCAAAGGTCAATTAACAAGTACAAACTTAATTGACAACCATATTCCCCAGCAACGGTGGCAAAATTTGAGACGCCCAAATTACACCTCTCTTATGAGAGAGTAAGCGGTCACTGTCAAATATATAACCCAGCTTGGTTGGGTGTCGTATCCCATAGGGAATATTGTGTTCACTAAGTACTATGACTATTATTAGACTGTTGATCTAAGGTTCCTAAGTAAAAGGGGGTTTGGATGTGTTAACAATATTCTTACGTATTTGTATCACACAAAGGTCCAGCTGATGAGATTTGTTGTAGATGTAATTTCAATAAGAATGAATTAAATAGAGTTCATCTCACCAAGATGTTTAAATAGTTAGGGTTGTGAGTTTGTGCTAGAATTCTAACTTATGTATTCAGTTGCAAGAATTATTGAATTCTAAGAATTACACATGTGTTTCTCAACCTAATGGGTGTTTCACCCTTTACTTATCTTGAACTTAAAGGATTCATGCATTATTCAATAACACTCTCATGAGGGTTAATCCTATTAAAGCATTAACCTATTAACCCAAAGAGTAAACCTATGGAGTTAATGTGAATTACTTCTTTTCCCAACATCCACTTTCTTGTTAGACAGTGGTGTTCATGGACTCACTTATCAAGTTTGCAACCAAGAGATGTCATTATAATAAAGAAAGATTCATGCAATTTAAATAGATGTTAGAAATCAAACCAATTCACAACCCCAAATAGTTTTCTTCATCAAGGCTCCCATAACCCTATTTATGGGAGTTTAGCTACTCATCTCCATATAAGAAATCAAAGGTGTGTTGATGTTCATAAAGAGCTTCTGAAGAGTACATACAAAAGTCACAATATTGTTATTCTTAATCTTTAATGAAAAAATATAAAAACTAATGATCAGATCTTAATCTCTAGATTCAAATATCAATAAAAAGTGTTACACAACTCTCAATAGAGGAGAAAAATGTGAAACTGATGACAAAGATACGGAATAAACCCTAATACTTATTATTTATATGTTTCTAGAACTGGGATTTTAAAATTCAAACTCAGAGTTACTGCTTCATCTTCGATGGGTCAAGCGATGGTTCATTGATGAGGCAATGGTCTGTTGCTTAGACTGTCACTGGAGCTTCAGTGAGTTTATTTTGTACTTTTGGGCGATGATTTGGCTGACGATTCATTGCAATACCGATGGTACATCACTTGGACCGTCACATGACTTCCAGAGGTCCTGTATTTTATTTTATGGAAACGGTTTAGGCCAACGATTCATCACATGGTTGACGGGTCATCGCCTAAGCCGTCTCTGATCATTTTTTCTTTTTTTTGTCTAGTTTATCGAAGTTATTCTTCATACTCAAGTCTTATCCTGAAAAGACTTAAACACCATCTTAAATACAATAGTAGTAGCTTAAAAACACACAATTATCCTAAGAAAAGGTTCTAAAATATTATGTGAGAAGCTGTTAAACTTTGATATATGAGTATTTGTAGTTAGAGACAATGCAATGCTTGAGTATTGAATTTGGGTTTTGGTCCTATCTTATGATTTGCTATTGATTGATTACTCTTGAATTGAAAATTGATTTTGTTAATCTAAATATCGTGTTCTACCATTCCAACTCTAGTTGAACTCAAAAAAGAAGATTGGAGTGCGTGTTTCCTATCAACCTCTATTAATTCTTGAAAGAGATAATTGAGGTTGGGAAAGATTGATTTAGTGTGATTTGGGTCATAGACTTATGTTATGGAATTTGTTTCTAGGCATAGCGAAATCCTAGCATAACCTAAAGTTAGTTTTCTGATTCATGCTTCTATGATTGGTTAGAAATATCAAGTGAGGAGTAAATCTTAAATGTTCAAAAACCATTACTGGGTGATTTTGAATTCAAGGATAATTTACTATATTTGTGTTTAAACTATGAGTAGTTAATTAAATATGATATTTCATTGATAGAATTGAATCCCCATGTTATATTATTTTTTCCATTATTGTGATAGCTATTGATCACTTGTTCATATATTAACTTGATTTTATCTGTGTTCCACTTTTATTATTGAAAACCCCCAAAATACTTGTATCTTATGTTTCAATTAGTGAGTTACTTTATTTTGAACTTACTCAATCAACACTTGTATTTTTCCCTATGAATTTGACCCAACTCTGTATTGGGTAAAATATATTGACAATGTCCATTACACCTATTCAAAAGTGTGTTCTGAGCGTTATAAAAAATAGCACCATTGGCAGGGAACAATTTAGAGTGTTGAGTTAGTTTAGAATTTTATCTTACTTTCTATGGTTTGAACTTGTGAATATGAGTTTGCAAATTACATGTGTATACTATGTAATGTAAATTTTTATTTTTACTATACCTGTCAATATGGCATCATGGAATGAAAATGAGTTTAGAGGTTGTAAATCTTATCTTGATTATAAATATCCTTATTGTAGTGGACCTACTTTTTACAATATTGTAAGAATACTCCTCAGAGAGATGTGTGTGCGCCATCTCAATCCTATAGGGAGTATGATTGTTATTTATGTGGTGATCACGAAAGAGATTAGAATGATTGTCCAAATTATTATTCCCTCTATCTAGTTATGCTAACGAAAATGCTAGTTGTTCTTTTGAGTTTTATAGGTCTCATGGTAAAGAATGAATAGCGTGCCAAACATAAATTTTTTGAAGTAATAGTTTAAACTATTTTTAATCAGATGACCATAAGAGAAGAGGATATACAGTATATACTTACACAGAAGGAACTAAATGTCAGGCAAAGGTGGTGGCTCAAATTTCTTAAAGATATGACATAAGTTTGAAGTACCATCAGGGTAAAGATAATGTGGTTGATGATGCTCTTATCAAGTTTTCCATAGGGATCGTATCTCACATTGATGAGGAGAAAAATGGATTGGTGAGGCATATTTATAGGTTGATTAACTTGGAAGCTCGCTTCTTGTACTTTGAAAATAGAGGAACAATTTTCCAAGAAGTAGTTAAGTTATCTCTTGGTGTTGAGGTCAAGGAGAAATAGGTTATGGATCCCATACTTATGCAAATCAAGGATGATGTGGGCCAATAATAGGTTTTGGCTATTAAGATTGGGGGAGATGGCATCATAAGAAATCAGGGGAGGTTGTGTGTTCATTAGTAGATGGGTTGCGGGAAATAATTTTGCCTGAAGCTCATGAGTCCATACATACCATTTATCTGGGTTCAACCAAGATGTACCATGACTTGAAGAAAATCAACTGGTGGAATAATATGAAGAGTGAGGTGGAGAATCTTTTTTTTCTAAGTGTATGGTTTGTTAGCAAGTAAATATTGAACATTTGAAGCCTGGTGGCATGTCCAAGAGATAGTGTTGTCTATGTAGAAGTAGGAGGTGATTAACATGGATTTCAATATAGGTTCATTAGGGATATAGTTAAGCTACATGGGGCGCGAATATCTATTATTTCATATTGAGGTACACAATTTTCTTCTCACTTCTGAAATTTATTTTAGAAAGGTTTAGGTACTCAGGTGAACCTTAGCACCACTTTCCACCCTCTAATGGATGGACAATTAGAGCGTACTATTTAGACCTTTAAGGATATGCCAAGGGTATATGTGATTCATTTAAAGGAATTTGGTGTAACACCCCGTATTCAAGTATGTGTATTGGCATATTCAAGTACATGTATTGGTCTTATTTATACGGAATTAATTGTTTTATTTTATTTATACCAGAATTTGCCCGTCGATGGTTCCATGCGAAGGTTATTGAATAAGATTTCCAAAGATATAAAGATTTCGAAAAACGGATAGGTTTCAGATATAATCGATCACGTTCGAAACTATAAAACGGTGGTCGGGATATTTGAGAATAGTAAATGTGCAAGAAAATTTCCTGCACACAAACTACTGAGGCCAGCCGAATTTTTGGATCATCCTAGAATGATGATAACTCCCTTAATATAATAAACTGAGAGAGTTGCGACCAATGAAAAGAAATATCTTTGAGTATCCTTTTCAATGCAATTGGTTTTATCCAAATCCAACATCTAAGTAAGGAGTTATACTCGTTTTACTTCAACCTATCAAAACAGATTTTTAGGGTCAACTTCAAACGACCATAACTCCTTGTATATGACAAACTGGGTGGGATACTTTATATGAAATGATAGCCCTCTGAATTATCCTTTCAACGATACCATTTTCACCTAAATCCAATATCGAAGCAAAGAGTTATGGTCGATCTACTTTAGCTTAACAAAACAGTCCACCAAAGGATAGATTTGACATTATTTAAATTTTAAAGGCATTTTGTTCATTTCCTATTATATTATGGATGGGAATATCTGTATATATACATGTATATGAGTTCAAAAACTCATTTTCATCATCAATCATTGAGAAAGAACAAACCCTAGCCAAATTTGACCTTTAAATTACTTTTGAGTCAACCGTAGAAATTCCAACGTAATTCGATAACTGCGTTTGTCATCTCGAGAGCTTCGAACGGCACCTATTATTTGTGCAAATAGGATTGCATAATCAAGAGGTGAATTCTAAGGTATGAATATTGTTTGCTTCTATTGTTTTCCATATGTATATGTGTGATAGAGGATTATATGTATTGGTTGTTATTGAAAGGTGATAGAAATAGAGTTATGAACTATTTTGCATGGTTTGGTTGTATTGAATTGTGGAAGGTGGATATGGTAATTAAGTTATGGAAGGTGGATATGGTGATATACTATTGAATTAATGATTATTTATGTCTATGGCTCAATTTGGTTTAATGAATTGGTTGGAAGGATAAATGAATCCCAACTTGATATTGGAGGATATTGTATGAATATGCATGGCATGAGAATGTAATTGGAGTATAGGAGGGTTAAAGTGACACCCTTTATGGTGTAATTAAGACTTACTACTTAACCACTAGTTTGGTGAATTCAAATAATTGAATTATGACGTTTGGTTGCTAATACTAGATTGCTATATATGTTCATTGTAGATAAGTAATCCAAAAAGACGGAAAGTCCATTTGGGACTAGTATTGAAGGTTGACAGTCAGGTATGTAAAGCATACTCTATACCATATCTTTGGCATGAAAGTAAATAATTGTTCTATTAAGAAAGTTTCCAAAGTTATTCAATAACATGTGATCCATAATGGTTCTGTATGATGTCCTACGTTACCAATGAACTTGTTTCCACCCTACAAGATGTCATGACATTCCAATACTTACTTGTCTTCTAAATCTTACATGTTTATTACACTAATGAATGTTAGAAGGTATTCGATTGCTCAAACAAGATCCATGTGCTATTAATGACTCCCAAAAATTTCATTGATATACCAATAAGTTCCTACTTCATTATTATGGCATTGATGACTCCAAAACACTTCATTGATGTGTCAATGAGTTCTTACTTCATCGTTATTGCATTGATGCTCTATTTATATGTATCTTATTGATGTATTATTATTTCAAAGTATCAAAAATGTGCTGGCGACTAAAATAACAATCTCAAAGATTAATTGAACTAAGTGATAGAAGTTCTCTCTTATCGGGTGGTATCCCAAGGGCATAAGCCTATCATGATTTGATCCTTATTTATGTGTTTATGGGTGTTATCCCAGGGGTATAAGCCTATCATGGGTCGATCCCAGTTGATATGTACTGGAGGCAGCCTTATGGTCACAGTACAGTACAGTAATGATTACAAATATGATAAGAGTGAAGGTAAAGTGATTGAATAAATACAATGTACAGGTCACAAGTTCTAATAAGTGTGGTCCACTTCTTTTACAATTTATTCACTTGTTTCTGATTTCTATTGAGCTCCTATATCATATGTGATTATCTATAGCTTTACATACTCAGGGCATATTTCGTATTGACGTCCCCCATGGGGGACCTGCATTTCATGCTGTAGGCACAGGTACCTCAACTCATATACCACACAAGTAGGAGCCAGGATATCCAACTGCTTTTGGTGAGCTCCAGTTTTCTTCGAGGCTTTTCGTGTCATATCCAGTCACTTTTTGTTTTGTATAGAAGTTAGTTATATGGTGGGGTCTGTCCCGACCTTAGTTAAACTCTTTGTATTGTCTAGAGGCTTTGTAGACCTAATGTACAGTCAAGGTGGTGTTTTGTTAATAGACATGATGGCTCCAATGACCAAGTATTGTATATACATATATATGTGTGCTCGAGCTTATACAGTGATTATTTCTTTTTATATGTGACATGATGTTGTTCATATTTTGGGTTGTCATAAAGGTATGCATGGGAAGTATAAGGTTATAATCTGGTTCTCCCGGGCCTCCTCGGTTATAGGTGCCGGTCCACCCCAACAGGATTTGAAGCGTGACAATAGTGGTATCAAAGAAGTTCATCCTAGTGAGTCTACAAAGCCGTGTCTACCCAGAGTCTTGTTTATCGGTGTGTCATGCACCGCATCTATAAACACGAGGCAATGAACATTTAGGAATTGTTTCTTTTCTTCATGTCTTAGATCATGCGATAGAGCCTATATTGTATATGAAGTCATAGTTGACCACTGAATTTGTTTGTTTCTCTTATTATAGTAATGATGCTAGTTACCAGAAGCAAGAATACCAGTAAGCAAGTAGATGTGGCTGCCGGAGAGGGCACTAGTAAGTCACCCACTATACCAGCCAATCAAAGTAAGGCTCCAGCTGAGCATGCATCAGAAACTTCTTCCACTCGGGAAAAATAAGGGGGAGGAGAACTATATCCCCAGAGCCACCTATTAATGCTACTGATCAAGATCTTAGAAATGCAGTGCAACTTTTGACTCGTATAGTTGCTAGGCAAGCTCAAGGGCAAGCCATTCCTACCACAGGTCCTAGTGGTACAGATAGGGTGGCTATCTTTCGAACACAGGATTTTCTTAAGATGGATCCTCCGATCTTAACGAGGAGCCACAGGACTTTATTGATCAAATTCAAAGGGCCTTAGATGTTATGCATGTAACGGGTAGAGAGATAGTGGAGTTACCAGTGTATAGATTCAAAGGGAAGTCTATATATTGGTACGAGTATTGGAAATGATCTTGGGGTATTGATGCACCCCCAGCCACTTGGAAAGAGTTCAAATAGGCATTTCTTGATCATTATCTTTCATTCAAGATTCATTAGGGCCGTGCAGATCAGTTTTTAAATCTTCATCAGGGGAATATAAGCGTGAGGGAGTACAATCTCTAATTTAATTCCTTGTCGAGATATGCTCCTAATGTTGTAGCTACTATGGATGAAAGAGTTCATCAATATATGGATAGGCTAAATCCATATTTGGTTAGAGATTTTACTATTACCGCTTTGAACAAAGATATGGACATCGCAAGGATCCAAGCTTTTGCACAGAAAATGGAAGATCAGAGGCAGAGGAGAAGAACACAGGAATTAGAAAAAGGATATTCCAAGAGGGCCAGAACTACAGGGCAGTTCATGGAATCCCAAGGAGGGTTCATACCACAGTTTTCTGCTAGACCACCTAGGCCATTATCTTCTTATTCTGTAGCTAGTTCCCCACCACAGTTCTAAGGGTCCAGAGAAAATCAATTTGGGTACAGAAGTGAGAGTCAGAGTTCACGAATAGTGGGGTACCAAGGACAAGGAAATATGAGCCAATCGAGACCTCCTCGAGAGCCATGCAATAAAAATGGAAGGTATCATTTGGGCGCATGTCAGCTGGGGACCAATGTTTTTTTTCGGTGCGGTATGTCGAGGCATATGATGAGAGAAAACCCACGAAGGGGCATAAGGATTATGGCATGACCTACGGGGTCATTTGTTGCATCATCATCATTGATGCCTTATTTAGGAAGGGGTGCATAACCAATGGGTCATGTTAGAGGTGATAGAGGAGCCATGAGTTCTAGCGGGGCTCAAAATCTTACGTATGCTCTAGCGGATCGACAGAATTTAGAGGCTTCCCCAGATTTGGTAATGGGTACGTTGTCTATCTTTTCATTTGATGTATATGCCTTAATGGATCCCGGTTCTACATTATCTTATGTTACTCCATTGGCTGCTGGAAATTTTGAAAGAATACCTGAACTATTAGTTAAGCAATTTGAATTATCCACATCGGTTGGGGAATCTATTATAGCTAGAAGGGCTAATCGAAACTGCATAGTAACTGTTTGTGGTCGTGATACGATGGCTGATCTTGTGGAGTTAGAAATGGTAGATTTTGATGTTATAATGGGTATGGACTGGTTGGCATCTTGTTATGCCATAATTGATTGCTGCACGAAAAAGTTATATTTCCATTTTCCAAATGAATCAGTCCTTGAATGGAAAGGTGAAATTGGCGCGCCAAGAGGTAGCTTTATTTCTTATTTTAGGGCAAGAGGAATGATTTCCACCAACTCTTCACACTGTTCTTGTGGTAAATGAATTTTCTGATGTATTTCCTAAAGATCTTCCAAGTTTGCCTCCTGAACGAGAAGTGGAGTTTTGTATTGATGTAATACCAGGCACCCAACCTATCTTCTTTCATCCGTATAGAATGGCCCCAGCAGAATTACTAGAATTGAAAGACTAATTGAAAGATTTGCTAGAGAAATGATTCATAAGGCCTAGTATGTCCCCCTAGGGAGCACCAATGTTATTTGTGCACAAAAAGGTTGGCTCACTGAGGATGTGTATTGATTATCGGCAATTGAATAAGGTGAATATTAAGAATAAATAACCTCTCCCAAGAATTGATGATTTATTTGATCTGTTACAGGGCTCCAAGTGCTTTTCTAAAATTTATTTGAGGTTAGGTTACCACCAAGTGAGGGTCAAAGAGAAGGATATACCCAAGACAGCTTTCCGAACACTGTATGGTCATTATAAGTTTCTAGTTATGTCATTTGGGCTAACAAATGCACCCACAAATTTTATAGATTTGATAAATAGGGTGTTTAAGCCATTCTTGGATGTATTTGTGATAGTTTTTATAGATGATAGTCTAGTTTATTCTAGATCAGAAGAGGACCATGCCAATCACTTACGACAGGCATTGCAGACTCTTCATGATTGTAAGATTTATTCAAAGCTCTCTACATTTGAGTTTTGGTTAAAGTCAATGTCATTTTTGGATCATATTGTATCTAGTGAAGGGATAAACGTTGATGCTCAAGAGATAGAAGATGTGAAGAACTGGACAAGGCCCACAACGCCTATGGAGATTCGTAGTTTTCTTGGGTTGGCCGATTATTATAGAAGGTTTGTTGAAGGCTTTTCTTCTATTTCAGTACCCTTAACCAAGCTAACCTATAAAGCATCCAAATTCCAATAGAATGATGCCTGTGAGAAGAGTTTTCAAGATTTAAGGAACTAGTTGATTTCTACACCCGTGTTGGTACTTCCTGAAGCCACCGAAGGGTATACAGTGTATTGTGATACTTCCAGAATTGGTTTAGGATGTGTGTTGATGCAGCATGGTAAGGTAATAGCATATGCTTCTAGACAATTGCGGCCACATGAGAAAAATTATCCTACACACGGTCTTGAGCAGGCAGCAGTTATTTTTGCTTTAAGGATATGGTGCCACGACTTATATGGGTTTCATGTTGATATATATACTGACCATAAGAGCTTGAAATATATTTTCAACCAGAAGGATCTAAATTTAAGGCAGCGGAGATGGCTTGAACTATTTAAGGACTACGATGTTGATATCTTGTACCATCCAGGGAAAGCAAATGTGGTAGCTGATGCGTTAAGTCCTAAGGCTATGATGACACCTATAGAAAGGCAAGGGATGATTAAAGATCTTCACCAGCTAGCTAGTTTGGGAGTTCACCTTCTTGAAACTTCGGATAAAGAGCTTATCGTACATAATGCTGCGTAATCTTCATTACTAGCTGAAGTGAAAGAGAAGCAATATGCAGATCCTATTTTATTACAGCTTAATGAGAACGTTCAGAGTGGTGCGACCAAGGCATTTGAGCTTACACGAGAAGGAGTACTTCAGTGCCAAAACCGATTGTGTGTGCCGGATGTAGATGGGCTAAGAAAGAAGATTATGATAGAGGCACATTTTTCAAGATATTCCATTCATCCAGGATCAACAAAAATATATCAAGATTTGAAAGATATGTATTGGTGGAATGACATGAAGAAGAGCATTGCAGAATTTGTAGCTGAATGTCCAAATTGTCAAAGAGTTAAAGTTGAGCACCAAAAACCCGGAAGTTATATGTAATGCATTGATCTTCCAAGATGGAAGTAGGACATGATCAACATTGATTTCATTATTGGTTTGCCTCGTACATCCCAAAAGTTTGATTCTATATGTGTAATTGTTCATAGGCTTACCAAATCCGCACATTTCCTACCAGTTAGGACCACTTACACAGTTGAAGAGTATGCGAAGCTGAACATTAAAGAGATAGTCCGATTACATGGAGTACCAATCTCTATTATATCAGATTGGGGAACCAAATTTACCGCAAACTTTTGGAAGTATTTTCAGAGGTGTTTGGGAACACAAGTGATGTTGAGTACAACTTTTCACCCTCAACCAAATGGACAAGCAGAACGTACCATCCAAACACTTAAAGATATTCTACGAGCTTGTGTAATAGATTTTAAGGGCAACTAGGATGATAATTTACCTCTTATTGAGTTTGCCTACAATAATAGCTATCATTCAAGTATCAAAATGGCACCATATGAAAATTTATATAGAAGGAAGTGTAGATCACCAGTAGGATGGTTCGATGTGGGTGAAACTCTTTTATTCAGACAGGATCTTGTTTATCAAGCCATAGAGAAGGTTAAAGTAATTCAGCGATAACTGAAAATAGCCCAAAGTCGACACAAGTCATATGCGGATAGTAGAAGGAGAGGGCTAGAGTTTTCTATAGGTGATTGGGTATTTTTAAAGGTATCACCAATGAAAGGGGTAGTGAGATTTGGTAAGAAAGGGAAGTTGAGTCCACATTATATAGGCTCGTATAAGATCAATCGAAGGTGTGGACAAGTTGCATATGAATTAGAGCTACCCCAAGAGATCTCATCAGTACATTCGGTATTTCATGTGTCAGTGCTTCGAAATTGCATCGGAGATCTATCACATATCACTTGTACTGAGGATGTGTAAGTTACGGAAGATCTTACCTATGAGGAAGTGCCTATTGCTAACCTAGATCGCCAAGTTAAGAAGATGAGAAATAAAGAGATAGCATCTGTGAAAGTACGTTGGAGAAATCGTCAAAGGGAAGAGATTACATGGGAAGATAAGGAAGCAATGAAATATAAGTACCCTCATTTTTTCAAAGATGAAGAGGAAGATCAAGAAACGGAGTTCGATCATTAACAAGTAATTTTTTTTTATATATGCATAGTATTTATGTGATGATGTGAATATTAATGATGGACTTGAACTTGTTTCGGTTGAATAACTAAGCTAACATTCGAGGACGAATGTCCTAAAAGGAGGACGTATCTAACACCCCGTATTCAAGTACGTGTATTGGCGTATTCAAGTACGTGTATTGGTCTTATTTATATGGAATTAATTTTCTTATTTTATTGATACCGGAATTTTCCTGTCGATGGTTCCATGAGAAGGCTATTGAATAAGATTTCCAATGATATAAAGATTTCCAAAAACGGATATGTTTCAGATATAATCGAGCAGATTTGAAACTATAAAATGGAGGCCGGGATATTTGGGAATAGTAAATGTGCAGGAAAATTTCCTGCACACAAACTACTGAGGCCAGCTGAATTTTTGGGTCAACTTCGAACGATCATAACTCCCTTAATATAATGAATTGGGAGATATTCGACCTATTAAAAGAAATACCTTTGAGTCTTGTTTCCAATGCAAATGGTTTCATCAAAATCCGTCGTCTAAGTAAGGAGTTATACTCGTTTTACTTCAGCCTATCAAAACAGATTTTTAGGGTCAACTTCAAATGACCATAACACCTTTTATAGGATGAACTGGGTGTCCTAATTTATATGAAATGAAAGACCTTTGAATTATCCTTCGAAAAATACCAGTTTCACCCAAATCCAATATCGGATCAAAGAGTTATGGTCGATCTACTTTAGCTTAACAAAACAGTCCACCAAAGGACAGATTTAAAATTATTTAAATTTTAAAGGCATTTTGGTCATTTCCTACTATATTATGGATGGGAATATGTGTATATATACATGTATATGAGTTCAAGAACTCATTTTCATCATCAATCACTGAGAAAGAGCAAACCCTAGCAAAATTTGACCTTAAATTACTTTTGATTCAATCGTAGAAATTCCAACGTAATTCGATAACTGCGTTTGTCACCTCGAGAGCTTCGAACGGCACCTATTATTTGTGCAAACAGGATTGCATAATCAAGAGGTGAATTCTAAGGTATGAAT
Source organism: Capsicum annuum (assembly GCF_002878395.1). Lineage (NCBI taxonomy): Eukaryota > Viridiplantae > Streptophyta > Magnoliopsida > Solanales > Solanaceae > Capsicum > Capsicum annuum. Next base: position 42,014,839 of record NC_061118.1, on the reverse strand, counting down.
ATTGTTTGCTTCTATTCTTTTCCATATGTATATGTGTGATAGAGGATTATATGTATTGGTTGCTATTCAAAGGTGATCGAAATAGAGTTATGAACTATTTTGCATGGTTTGGTTGTATTGAATTGTGGAAGGTGGATATGGTAATTAAGTTATGGAAGGTGGATATGGTGATATACTATTGAATTAATGATTATTTATGTCTATGGCTCAATTTGGTTTAATGGATTGGTTGGAAGGATAAATGAATCCCAACTTGATATTGGAGGATATTGTATGAATATGCATGGCATGTGAATGTAATTGGAGTATAGGAGGGTTAAAGTGACACCCTTTATGGTGTAATTAAGGCTTACTACTTAACCACTAGTTTGGTGAATTCAAATAATTGAATTGTGACGTTTGGTTGCTAATACTAAATTGCTATATATGTCCATTATAGATAATTAATCCGAAAAGACGGGAAGTCTATTTAGGACTAGTATTGAAAGTTGACTGTTAGGTATGTAACGCATACTTTATGCCATATCTTTGGCATGAAAGTGAACAATTGTTCTATTAAGAAACTTTCCAAAGTTAATAACATGTGATCTATAATGGTTTTCTATGATGTCCTACGTTACGAATGAACTTGTTTCCACCCTATAAGATGTCAAGACATTCCAATACTTACTTGTCTTCCAAATTTTACATGTTTATTGCACTAATGAATGTCAGAAGGTATCTGGTTACTCAAACAAGATCCATGTGCTATTAATGACTCCAAAAAGTTTCATTGATATACCAATAATTTCCTACTTCATTGTTATGGCATTAATGACTCCACAACACTTCATTGATGTGTCAATGAGTTCTTACTTCATCATTATTGTATTGATGGTCTATTTATATGTATCTTATTGATGTATCATTGTTTCAAAGTATCAAAAATATGGTGGCGACCGAAATAACAATCTCAAAGATTAATTGAACTAAGTGATGGGAATTTTCTCTTTTCGGGTGGTATCCGAGGGGCATAAGACTATAATGGGTCGATCCCTATTTATGTGTTTATGGGTGGTATCCCAGGGGCATAAGCCGATCATGGGTCGATCCCAGTTGATTTGTACTGGAGGAATCCTTATGATCACAGTACAGTACAGTAATGATTACAAAGATGATAAGAACAAAGGTAAAGTGATTGAATAAATACAATGTACAGGTTATCACAAGTTCTAATAAGTGTGGTCCACTCCTATTACGATTTATTCACTTGTTTCTGATTTCTATTGAGCTCCTATATCATATGCGATTATCTACAGTTTTACATACTCAGTGCATATTTCATACTGACATCCCCCATGGGGGACCTACATTTTATGCTGTAGGCATAGGTACCTCAGCTCATACACCGCAAAGTAGGAGCCAGGATATCCAACTACTTTTGGTGAGCTATAATTTTCTTCGGGGCTTTCCGTGTCATATCCAGTCATTTTTGGTGTTATATAGAAGTTATTTATATAGCGGGGCTAAGTGTATTGTATAGAGACTTTGTAGACCTAATGTATAGTCAAGGTGGTGTTTTGTTAATAGACGTGATGGCTGTAACGGCAAAGTATTGTATATACATATATATGTATGCTCGATCTTATACAGGTGATTATTTCCTTTTATATGCGACATGATGCTGTCCGAATTTTGGATTATCATAGAGGTATGCATGGGAAGTATAAGGTTATGAGTTGGTTATCCCATGCCTCCTCGGTTATGGGTGCCAGTCCGCCCCAATAAGATTTGAGGCGTGACATTTAGGTTGACTATTTTCCTCTTATTGATTTCTCTTACAATAACAGTTATCATTCCAATATCAAAATAGAACATTTTAAGGGCCTTTGTGTAGGAGGTATCAGTCTCCTATTGGATAGTTTGAGGTGGGTGAGACTAGGTTGTATAGTCCTAACATAGTTCACCAAGCCTGGAGAAGGTGAGGGTAATTATAAAAAAGCATAAAACTTCTCATTCACCAAATTCTTATGCGGCCATGACGTGAAGGTAGTTGGAGTTTGAAGTGCTTAGGTTCTCTTGGATTATCCAATGGAAGGAGTCATGAGATTTTGAAAGAAGGGGATTAGTCCCCGTTACATCAGTTTGTACCAAATTGTAAGAATAATTAGGAATGTTGCTTATGAGTTAGAGTTACCATCAAATTTGGCTTTGATTCAACCTCTTTTCCCTGTGTCAATGCTTAAAGTATTTAGGTAACCCTTCTTTGATAGTTCTTGTTGAGGATGTTGTTGTTAAAGATTATCTATCCTATGAGGAAGTCCTAGTTGAAATATTAGATACGCAAGTTCATAGGTTGAAGACAAAGAATATAACTTCGGTAAAGGTGCTTTGGATAAATCAAAAGGTGGAATAAACTACATGGGAATCTTAGAAGATATTAAAGACAAGCAACCATTCTTGTTCCCTGCATTGGATGAAAAATGCATAACCTACGAGCTCTATAGACCCTCAGCAATAGCGACACGCCATGTTACTATGCATTTTTAATCTAATTTTTGTTTTTTCATTTGGGGTGAGGGGATTTTTGGTCCTTTACCCATGAAATGACTTTAAAACTTTTCTCTTCAGTTATCAAGATCAACCACTACACTTCTCCTCTATAACCCTTACACTATGAAATTTTAAGGGTTTTCTATAAATCACTACCTCAAGTTTCAAACTTCAATTTCTCTACAAATTCTTCTATATTTCAGGCATGTTTCTCATTCCTTAACTTGTATTTTACATTGTGGCATAAATTTTCTTGATATTCATGTGTTTTGGATGATGGGTTTAAAATTGGATTAAGGGTTTTTGGTTGTTATCGTTTGAATTACTTTTTCCTTGTTTTAAATGGATTATTCATAATTTAAGTTATGGTTTTAGGACTGAATAGGTGCATAGTAATTATGGTTGATATAGGCGACATGGGTTTCTCCAAAGTTAGTGAATTTTTTTCTTGGTAATGACATTAACCTCATTCCATATTGTAAACTTGATTTTGAAAATGGATATTTGCATAATTTAACTTATCTTTTGAAAGTATTTCATTCCATTAAGGGATAAAAGGTTAAATATGTATTTGGAGTGCCCTTGGTGGCCATGGTTTTGGGTATTAAAATAATACTATGGGGTCTAATGGTTAAATGGACTAATTTGGCATAATTGAATAAGATTACGAGCATATTGGTATGATACTATGTTGGAAAATACCTTAATAAAGACCCCTTGGTTAATGGTTAGGTTATGTGGAAATCATTTTAACTTAGGCTTAATGAAAATTGTGTAGCTCACCAAGAAGGTATAGTCCTGGGAAGCCTAATACTGGAAACTATGTTTGCTAACGTTGCGGGTCTATATTATCATGTGTCTGATGCACACATTAATTTTTGGACACCTTTGTGTCCTTAGCCTTTCCTTGGTACATGCAGGTTACATGGACTGGGGACCTTTTTGTCGGGAGGACTCCGACACATATAGCTCACAAGTACCTTAAATGCCGGTACAAGCTACATAGTTTAGGCTAATGTTTTAAAATATCATATTAATTGACCCTTTTCCCTATCTTGGCATCCTATATATATAGCCATATAAATTATGTTCTTATGGTTTATGGCTGGATTTTGGTAAACGCATTATATTATCCCTATCCCTTGAGTTATATGTCAATGATCGCCCCACTAACTGTCCTCAGACACTGCATCCTTTCTTGATGTAGGTTTGAAGGATTTTTTTGTTGCTCCTATACTGCGTTAGGTGGTTGGGTACTTCTATTGATCAGTTGTGGAATGGTAAGCTTCCATCCATTGGAAGGCCCTGACATTTCATTGCCCTTTCTTTATTATCTTAGTATGTTTGGATTCTTTTTGGTATAGTCAGGGGCATGTCCCAACTTAGTTGTATTCTAGTTTAGAGGATTTTGTAGACAATATTAGGATGTCTTATTTTGACTCGTATATTTTATTGGACTTGTACATCTTTCACAAAATTATTTGGCTTTCACTTTTTACTTTTATTATGCTCTAGAGGAAAGGCTAAGGGGTTGTCTCCGACCCTATGGTGGGGTTGAGATGCTCGTCACGTCCAGGATCGAGTTTAGATCATGACAAAAAGGTTATAGGAAATTGAATAAAGACAACATGATACAAAAATATTTTTAATAGATGAGACATTTGTTGTAATAAGTGACTTATCTGTTGGAACAAATCAAAAGAGTTCTTGTTACTAAATTGAGTTCTTCCAATAGATGACCCATCTATAGCAACAGCTTGGTTATTTATTGAAAAAAATTAAACTTCTTGAAAATATATTTTGATCTCTTCCAACATATGTCACATCTATTAAAATAGATGAGGTGTCTATTGGAAGAAATTAAACCTCTTAAAGACCTATTTTGATCTCCTCCAATAGATGGCCAATCTGTTGTAATAGGTGACTCATTTTTTTTGGAAGAAATCAAAATAGTTCTTTCTATTGGATTGATTTCTTCCAATACATGAAATATATATTGCAATATATGGGTCATCTATTGGAAGAAATCAAACCTCTTGAAGATTTGTCTTGATCTCTAAAAATAGATGACCCATGTATTATAACAGATGAGTCATTTGTTGGAATAAATCAAACCTTTTGAAGACCTATTTTGATATCTTCTAATAGCTCATCCATATACTACAACAGGTGACTGATTTGTTGGAACAAATAAAAATTGTTCTTGCTACTGAATTGATTTTTTCCAATAGATGACCCATCTGTTGCAAAATATGAGTCACTGTTGGAAGAAATCATATCTCTTGAAGACCTATTTTGATCCCTTCAAATAGATGGATCATCTGTTTAAAGAAATCAAAGCTCCTGAAGACCTGTTTTGATCTCTTCCAACAGATAAATCATCTATTGCAATAGATAATTCATCTGTTGTAATAAATCAAACCTTTTGAAGACCTATTTTTATTTCTTCCAATAGATGGGTAAATTGTTGCAATAGATGACCTTTCTGTTGGAAGAAATCATATAACTTGCAAGACATTTTTTATTTCTTCCAACAGGTTAGTCATTTGTTGCAATAGATGACCAACTTGCAACACCTATATTGATTTTTTCTAACAGATTAGTCATCTTTTACAACAAATGTCTATATCTATTTGATTTTATCCAACAGATGAGTCAGTTATTGTAAAACGTTATTCATCTATAGTAAAATATATCTATATCTATTTGACTAACATATTATGAAATGGTTCATATTAAACTATTATTAGTAATAAATTAATTGATTTAACTAAAGTTATCTTTTAATTAAATTCAATTGTCATTTTAATAAATTACATAGTAATTACATGATCAACTAAGTATGTTCATTCTGAATAGAGTAACCAATTGACTGATTTGATGTTAAATTATTAATATTATACCATTATTAGTAATAAATAAATTGATTTAACTAAAATTATCTTTCAAGTAATAAGTTCAATTACAATTTAATGAATTACATAGTAATTACATGATCAACTAAGGGTATTCATCTTGAATAGAATTATCAATTGACTAATATGATGTGAAATTATTCATGCTAAACAACTATTAGTAATAAATAAATTGATTTAACTAAAAATTGCTTTCAATTAATATGTTCAATTATAATTTTAATGAATTGCATAGTAACTACATGATCAACTAAGTGTTTTTGTCCAGAATAGAGTGATCAGTTGACTAATTTGATGTAAAATGATTCATATTAAACCATTATTAGTAATAAATATATTGATTTAACTAGAATTATACTTCAATTAGTAATGTCAATCGCAATTTTAATCAATCTCATATCAGTTACATGATCAACTAAGTATATTCGTCATGTATAGAGTGGTCAATTGACTAATTTGATGTGAAATAATTCATATTAAACCATTATTAATAAATAATAAATTAATTTAACAAAAATTATCTTTCAATTGATAAGTTCAATTGCAATTTTAATGAATTACATGATCAACTAAGTGTATTCGTCCTGAATAGAGAGATCAATTGACTAATTCAATGTGAAATGATTCATATTAAACCATTATTAGTAATAAATAAATTTTTTGAACTAAAATAATCTTTCAATTAATAAGTTCAATTACAATTTAATAATTTTTTTAGTAATTATATGATCAACTAAGTGTATGCTTCTGAATAGAGTGCTCAACTGACTAATTTGATGTGAAATAATTCACATTAAACTATTATTAGTAATAAATTAATTGATTTACCTGAAATTAGCTATCAATTAATAAGTTCAATTACAATTTTAATTATTTTCATAGTAATTACATGATCAACTAAGTATATTCATCCTAAATGGATTGATCAATTCACTAATTTGATATGAAATAATTCATACTAAACCAATATTAGTAATAAATAAATTAATTTAACTAAAATTATCTTCCAATTAATAATTTCAGTAGATGAGTCATATGTTGCAAGAGATAATGCATCTGTTGCAACAAATGTCTTTCTTTATTTGATTATTTCCAATAGATGTCTCTTCAATTGAAACAGGTTTGTCTTCTATTGCAACAAATGTCTATATTGTTAATAATTTTCAAAGAATAAGATATTTTTTGCAATAAATAATACAACAATTAAAATAGATAACTCATCTATTTGATAATTTCCAATAAATGAGTGATTTATTGCAAAGGTTAGTCATCTATTGTATTATGCATAGTCTTTATCTATGAGATTATTTCAATTATATAAGACATCTATTGTTAATGATAAAGCATCTGTTTGATTATTTCTAATAGATGAGTAATTTATTACAATAATGACTCATCTGTTGCAATGTATGTCTATATTTTTTTGATCTCTTCAAATAGATAATTCATCATAGACTTTCTTCGTAGGTGTTCGGATATAGTTAGGTTCATTCAAGTTAGACTTTGAAAAGATTAGAGCACGCAGAAATGCTATGTAGATCATATTCTTTATGCCTTTAGATTCAATGTTAGTTATCATGTATTTTTTCATATTTTACCCATGAAGGGTGTGAAGAGGTTTTGGAAGAGGGGAAAGATAAGCCCTAGGTATATTGGACATTTGAGATCCTCCAGACTATTAGGGAAGTATCCTATGAGTTAGCATTGTCTTGATAATTATTAGCTATGCTTCTAGTTACATTCCAGATGGGTCTCATGTCATTCATTAGTATTCATTTGAATTAGATGAGTGGTTGTCTTTTGTCGAGGAGCATGTCTCCATTATAACCAGGGTTGTTAGATGGTTGCATTCTAGAGTTATTCTTGAGGTTAAGGTCTAGTGGAGGTATTAGCCTGTAGATGAGTCTTACTTGGGAGGTCGAGTCTGATATGCCTAGTAGTTATCCCCAACTTTTTATGTATTAGGGTATTTCCCCTGCCTTTAGACTGAGGACGACCTAGATTTTTAGTCGTAGATGATGTAATGATTTGATTTTTGGTATTTTTTGTAAAATATTCATTCTTGTGTGACTTAATTATTTTACCCCTGCCCATGGATACCTCTAGGTATTTTTGGGTGTGGGGATACTTAGCGTAATTCTCGATGTATTTCAGTATCATTTGTGCGAGATTATTATTTTTTCGTGGTTTAAAAGGCTTATTAGTTGACATTGTTCAATATTATTTAATCTGTGTATTGGACGGAAAAACGGACTGCACCAATAGATTTTGAACATGAATCTTAGGTTAGTAACATGGTTGGGTGTGTTTTTATGGTTTTTATATCTCATTTTGACCCTCCATTTGAAAAATTCCAAAATTCAGTTTTGATGGTCACTTTTTTGAAAATGGCATTTTTTCAAAAACATGATATCATCATTGAGTCTAGAGCATTAAATTTAGTCGGGTAGCATAGTCCATTTGCGTACTCAGGATTTTGAATGAATCCCGAAGGGTCCGCTAAGACATGGAATTCTCATTCTTGCTGGTGCACCACTCAATTGGTACACTCACTTAAGAGATGCTTTGGTCACTTAGGTGACGTGGCCTAATAGTGAAAATGTTGCCTAAGCCACACCAGGCTCGCTTAAGAGATGGCCAGGTCACTTAAGCAATACCGGAATGCAAAATGCATGTTGCTTAAGCGGAAGCCAAGCTACGTTTGCTATGAGATGGGCTTCTCTTAAGATATGCCTATTCGCGTAAGTGATAACCTCCTAAGTTACACGATATTCGAATAGGTGAAGAGTGGGTGATTTATTTTTCCATATTTGAGATTTTTACACCATTTTTTGACTTGGTGCTTGGGGTTTGAGTTTTTGATATTTTTATTCCATTTTTAAGATTGGGTAAGCTCTAAATCCCTATTACAGTTATTTTTATTCAATTTTATCATTTAAATCTTATTTAAATCTTAGATTTAAAGATCAAATTTGGGGATTTTGGCTCGGAAGACCAAAATTATTATTTCTTTTATTCAAACATCAATTTCACTACAATTTTACTTGCGTTTTATCCTATGACTTCCTTTAATCTTAGAATGTATGTTTTTGGAAAAAATTCATTGTACCATCCCATTTCAAAAACTCGTTTCAGGGGTTCATTTTGACCTAAATTCAGAAATGGGCAATATGGATGTTTTTTATTTTATTTTGATATGTAGATTCTGTATTTATATGTTTTAGTTGACTTTGGGTTCATTCATTAGGGGAAAGCTTTGAATTAAAGGATTTTTTGACAAATTTTGATTATTCAAGGTAGGTTATGACTAAATTTCTTTAGACTAGGTTAGGCGGTTAATAATAATGTAAAAGCATGCTATGGGTATGGGGTTGTACCATGAAAAATGTGTTTAGGTGACTAATGTGACCGTGTGGGAGCGTATATGGATAATATTTTATGGTTTTGAGACATTATATGCCATGTGTGACTGTGAGGGATCTTATGTGATGTTGTTGGCCTGGTAATAATATACGTATGTTTGGTTGCACTCTTTTTTCTAGTGGAAAAGCGAAGATTTTGGGATTTATGTGGTATCAATGCTATTTTCTTGCATGTTTCACTTGATGCTTTTATGGATTATATTGGATCATAAATTATTGGTTGATTTGAGTAGATTTTTGGTTCACCTGGTCGTTATATTGGTTGGATATTGGCTATTCTCATTCTATTTGGCTTTGAACATTACATCCTTATATCTATTCATTCATAAAACTTTGCTACCACTATGGAAATACTAGAAATACTAGAAACACTGGTTTTTTTTGATAAAAAATATGACATCTTGAAAAACCCTCTTTAGATGTTTGTGTCGGAGAGGAGTTATGGATATTAATTCTGGATATTAGTCGTATTTGGGATGATGAAACCCCCATGGGTCCTAAATAGGGAGCACAACTCTGTAGGTGTATAAAAAAGTTGTATGACGACCTCATGTATAACATCATCATCATCATTTTCTTCATTGCATCTATGTATTATGTTTATTTTGTGATTGTATTTTTGTTCTTGACTTGATATTTGTCCATTGGTTCTATCTTCTTATACTTTTATTTGTTGTACGTGTATATTTCTGCTTCCTTTCCTTAATTATATTTGTTATATGTGTATATAGTAGAACTATTAGTGGAGACAGTGGGCTATCGTTTGGGGTAGTTTCTGATTGCAGGTGACGTACCCATAGTTTGTGTTAATATGCTTTATTTTTTACTTTAGTCAGTCAACCTATGATACTTACTAATTACGAGTAGACCGTACTCATCCCAACTGTGCCATTTCAGTGCAGATCCTGGTATGAGTGCGCTGTACGAATAGGTCACTTAGGTAACATTTGGAGTATATTCGAGGTAGTGGACATCATATGCTTCAGGAGTTGGCCTACTACCTCTTCCTGTCTATTTTCATGTTTTATTTAGTATTCTAAGAAAGATATAGATCCTTTCCTATATATCATTGTATCTTTTGACATTCAAGATATATTTAACAGTTTTTACACTGTGACACTGGGTTTTGGGTTTTGGTTTGGTATCTTTGATTATATTCTTGCCCTTACTATATATGTGTGGTTTGACTCTATTCATGGGGTCTTGACTTGGGTTTGGTATTGATTTTTCATTTTATATAAGTTTGGGTGATAGACTTACTTATCAAGAATTTTTCCGACAAGTATCATCATGACCCTTGGTTTTTGGGTCGTGACCAGTGGACAGTGTGATAATCAATAAAAATGGCATGTGATCTTCTATTAGTAGTTTTACTGTAAAATTCTTTAACATAGTCAATGTGCATAGCTTAAATCCAAACCAATCAATGTTCATAACTTAAATCCAACATATGTAAAATCCTATTTAAGGTTAATAATATGTTAGAGCGATCACTAATGAGCTCGTATTTAAGTCAACAAGCAATCAGTGATGACTAATTTCTAAGACAAAGCAATTGTTCTGTCACTAACTATTTTGTACATTTGGTACTTTTTTGAAAACCGTTGAAACATCTAAGACTAATGGTATAAACACCACTTTTATTTAGAAGATGATGTTGTTCTTCTTGCGTTCATTTCCTTTATAAGGTTAATTTCTCTTGCAACTTTGAAATTTGCTGTTATTTGAATTTTGAGTACCATATTTTGCTCATGTCATCTAGGATATTCAATAGATATTAGTAATAAGTGTTGGATAAATCTCTCAAGATCCACCAACAATTACTAGTGGAGTGGATTATTTTCTTGATATAGCATTTGATTGAGCTTCCAAAGATAAAGAAATATTATCTCATTGTAAAAGCTTTTTTAACCATTATTGGCATTATCGAAGTGTGGTGGAGAATTATTTGACAAGTCAAGATTATTATAGTATCAAAAAGAGGTCAAAAACAATTTGGAGTGACCTGTTCCTGGAGGTGACTGACTCGTGCCCACAGATGCCACCTGTGCTAGCATATGTCCACATGTGTAGGCATGTGGGTCAAAGGGTCCATCTTCCCTCATTTTATTGAATTGGGTCACTTTTAGGCTTATATATATATATATATACATATATATATATACATATATATATATATATAATAGTCCATGGCTGTAAATACTAGTTTTATTTATTCATTTTCCCTTATCTTTTGTTGAATTATGATGAAGTATACACTTGAGAGTCTGAGAAATAGGATTAGTTTCTGTTGAATTCACATTTTTAAATATGGGTTACTTGAGAGTTTTGTTCCCTTATAACATAAGAGATAAGTGTTTGATAGTATTTTAAAGGAATGTCATGGAATTTGATACATTTAATTGTCTTTTCCTACATTTCTAGTGTATATCTGTCTATCTATATATATATACACACACACACACATATATATATATATATATATCCATTAGTTTCTTACAATTTCAATTCTATCGTTTCTTTAGTTTCCATTGTTGTTTCGTCTTCTTTGTATTTTGTGGTCTACCTTTTGATATTGAAGTCGAGCTTGATTCCATTCCCACAATTCAATTTTTTGTTGTGATGTTGAAATTGAAAATTAAAAAAAATGAAGAGAAGTTTCATTTTTTTTAGACAAAAATGCCAAAAATATGTGTCTTTTGAGTCTTCTTTGTAATTTCTATACTAGATTTTGTTTCTTCTAGTGTTTTGGAGTTGGGATCTTGAAAATTAAACTTGATTTGAGTATATTTGAAGGGAAACCTCCATTGTTTAGCTTGAGGTGTATGAAAGTTTATAAGTGGGGTTTTAGATCTACGAAGGTTGGGTTGAAATTGTTGGAAAAGTGTTCTCGACATTAAAGGGAACCTAGATCTAAAATTTGGTGATATTTGGGAAGCCACACGATTTTTGAGTTTAGAGCTTAAAGAAAGTTGCAAGTGGGTTTAAAAATTTTATAATTTTGGTTTGGACTTGAAGGCCAAAAGTTGTCGGAAAGTGTTCCCCTTAATGAACAGAGCCTCAATTTCATATTTCATTGAATTCCAAGCTATGTCAATTTTGGATCTTCATAGTTGTTCTTGGTGTTCTTGAGGATATTCATATCTTCAAGAGAAAGATTTATCAAAAATTTGTGTTAGATCCAACAAGAAAGAAAAAAATGTTTGGCTTTGATACAAAGGAATATCTTAAAATAAAAGAAAATATCCTAGGAGAGAGAACCCAAAAGGACCTATAAAGGGTAAAATTCAGAGTCTCCAACTAAGCTTTCTGCACCTGCGCCCTTTATCTGCATAGGCAGGTGCCATATGTGGCTAGCGTAGGTCACTCTAGAGACTTATTAATTTCACCTGTGAACTTCACCTGTGAGGGAAGGACAAGACATCTGTCCACATACCTTAAAAATTCACTTCAACTATTTCAAATTCCATTTTCTCATGTTCCAACATCTTAGATTAATTTCTTGATACCTTATTTCAATTTTGATTCCTAAACTAATCAACCACTAGTATTTTATCTATGTAGTTGATTAATTAGTCTTTCAATCTATTTCCCTCCATTTTATATTTCTTTTGTGGTTTTCTTATTTCGTTTTGTTGTTATTTCTTTATTCAAGTATGTGGTTGTTTGTTTGATTCATTTATTCTAATTCAAAATAATAATACATTCCTACCACAAGAAGCAATTGACACTATACCTTCATTAGAGTAGAAATGATCTTTATATGATAGTCCTATGCGAGACATATAAAAGTGAGATTCTTACAATTGTTGGTAAGGAGCTTTACTACAAACTTTTTTGATCATTTTGTAGGTACAAAAGAGTTTTTAAGGAAGTATGTTGTTGGTAGCCTCAGATACTTGTGACGATGACATAGGAGACTATGATTGTGGTTAAAAAGGCTATGACTATAACAAAGATAGAGATTATAGAGGATATGAATATAGACATGATCAAAATTCATGTGGGGATAAGAGCTACTATTCCAGAGAAGAATATGAGCAAAATCATGAGTTTAGCTCTTATGAATAGTATGGAGAGGATAAAGATCCTTTCGATGGTTCTTATGATGATAATGGGGCATATGAGTAGTATTACACGTCCCATTACAAACATGAAGGTGATGTAAGGTATAACCCTTTCTCTTATGCACCTTACAAGAGTTTTATTAGGAAGTACATGAGAATGGTGAGGATTCGTATTCCTCATCTGGTGGTACTTATCATCAATGTCAAATTTTGAGTAGGTACACTATGTATAGTAAAGGTCGCCATATGGGAAGAAAAAATCATGCATATACAATGTCTAGGGATACTACATCTTATCCTTCTTATTATAGTTCTCAAACATTGGAAAATAGAACTAAGGTGGACATGAAGGGTATAGTAGGAGTCATATTCTCCCTAGAGCACCTCTTTTTATTCTTAAAGAAAAACTTGATCCCACGACTTATCTAGATTTGGAATGGCAATGTAAAAAGTTTATCCAAGACTAAATATGAGCAAAGTCCTACAAGCCTCAAATTCCACTAAGCACATTCGAGGTCCGACATTGAGATGGTGGGAACTTACAAAAGGGACCAATCAAACATGTAGTATCTTAAGGGGTACCTAGAGTCTATCTATTTGTCGAAAGGTAGACGGAGCTTTATAATGTGGATTAAAATGACAAGTTGACCTTAGGAATGTGAGTTTTTATAAGGTTTCACAATGAATTCTTATTCTCGATGATTGGTGCTATTCAAACTACATCACTCTCTTTATGGTCAACTACTTGAGAATACCCTGAGGATCAAAGCATTTTCTAGATTTTTTGAAAGCCTATAAGTTACCAAAAGTGTGAAGGTTTTCATCACTCAAAATGGATATTATGAGAAAATTTGGTGTGATATATATCCTTTGAGCTTTGGAAACTTATGCTTGGGTGTCGATTAGTTTGGAAGACATAAATTTCCAAATAGGCAAATTATCTCTGCCCACCTACTCTTCCAAGCCTCAAGGAAATAAGACTACTTACTCTAAGACCTTTGATGATGAAAGAAAAAACATTGATAGGAGTAAGAGAGTGCAAAGTCATATCCAAGAGTGTAACAATAAGGGGTTATGAGGAGTGAAGTGAAGGGGTTAACACAAATATAATCTAACTTTGTTTGTCCTTCACTTAGTAAGGACACTTATGTTGGTACTAATGTTACAAACGGAGGAGCAATACAAGCTTGAAACATAGGGTCTAAATTAAAAGATCAGGAGATTAAAACGGACCTATGCATCAAATAACACAAAAAGTATTCCAACACATTAAAAAGAACCATGCACCAAGGTAAATAAGAGTCCTCTTGAGAAATTCAAGGTAAGAAAGATAACTATTGCACTTTAGTAAATAGAAAAGATCATGGTGCGACAAGTAGCTAATTGAGTGTGACTGATAGCTTGCCTACATATGAGCCTAGTGATTGTTTTCCTCATGTTGATAATGTACATATTAAGAGTATGTATACAATAGTTGATACTATTGATGGTCGAATTGACCCTACTTGTAAGATCAATTTGAGTCCACCTAGTAAAGCCTTTGTGTTAAATGGTAGTACATTATCTTGATAAAATGGTGTTAAGAAAATTGATTGTGAATCTAGTCCACTACATGATGATGTTTATGATGTGGTTAGTAATATCAAGTTAGTGATGATGTCGATAATATTGATCCTTTGAATAGAAGTTACCCTCTGAGCATCTTTTAATGAAATCCTATAACTTTATTGCCTCATAGGGTTGATCATGTGTTTGAAACTTCTTCAAAATTTGATAATTGTCTTTTTAAGAGTGAACTTATATGTTCTAATTCTCCTTCCTAGATTGATCTCTCTCTCTATTTAAGTATAATTTCTTATTTGAGGATAATAAAATCACTCCAAGTGAACGACCTAGTGGTGTAGATCATATTAATGATGTAGATCTTCTTGAGATCTATACTCGATATAACAACTCACTAAGGTATGACAATATTCCTCTAACAAATGGAAATCTCTTCTTAGAAGATAAGAGTACTCTTATCAGAAAAGATTGTGAAGAAAAGACATGTGTTCTTTGTGTCCCAATTATTTCTTCTTCTTTAAGTGTTCCAATTCTCGAGCATACTCTTGAAAATTTACCTGCACTTAGTAGTGAGCATTCACTTGAGGACACCTTAGATAAAATCAATTTCCATGACACCTTTCTTCACTCTCTATTTGTCCATGAATGTTTTTATACTTTTGAAGAGGTTATATATTTTTGTATTGGTGGCACCTTTGGGAGAAAGAGTGTTTTATAGACCCATGTCTAGGGCCACTATACTCGTTTGACCCCGGTTACCAATTTAAATGTGGTGGATGTAAGACACCCCACTTGGTGCTTGGTCAAGATGATAAGAAAGATTTGGTTGGAGTGACTGGTACTATTCCCATTGATGAAAATTTTTATTGAGTATTTCTAATCAACTTGAGGGACCAAAGATGTGTAAAGGAAAGATCTACAACAAAGGTGAATGTTCTTTGAAGAAGGGGAGAAATAAAAATATCCAAAAGAATTCTCCATTGTGTGTTTCCATTCTTGACCAAGGTCTTATATCTTGTAGGTTGGAGAGTAAGTCTCGTTTCAAAAACACCTTGGATTATAGTTTTCCTAGCGTAAGGGACCAATATCTTGTTGAAAGAAAGGTTACCTACTATGGAGTGATTTAGGATATCGTTGAGATTGATTATTATAGTTGTTTTAGTGTTGTACAATTTTGATGATATTAGTTTCACAATGAAGTCGGTGAATACGGTTGACTCGGGCATTCTTCAACAAATTATGTAGAACAACTAATCCTTTCACACTTACATCTCAAGTTCTCAAGTTTATCATTTTTTTATATGGACGATCCTATTGAGAAGGAGGTTTATTATGCTATACATAAATTTCCCGATGATTTGTATGATTTGGAGGAATAGGATTGTCCTAATATTGATCAAACATTTTAGAGAAAGCTAATGATGACATTGGTTCATCAGATGGATTGCTCGATGTTAATGTTAGATGGTCAAGAGAAGATCTACCTTTTTATATCATAGATAGTTCCTCCCTTGTAGAATATTCATAAGATATGACTATGGAAATACCAGAAGAGAATGATGACTTTGATGATACCAATTAGGATTGGATAGAGGCTATGATTGATTAATCATCTTCTGAACTTGTTCAAATCTATACTGTTCTTAGTGTTTTGTAGTGAGTAATAAATTAACTTTCTTGAGATATATTTCCTTATTTTTCTATTCTAACTAGTTTATGATGATGTGAAATTGAAGGTTTTTAGGCTTTTTTCTTTCTAAACATATAGTATATTTGAGCCGATGGATACATTACGATATGTTTCTTTCTCATATTCATTATGAGATTAACACTTGTATTGGTTAGCTACCATGTAAGAGTTCTATTTTTGTTAGCTTTACTAATGATGGATTAGAAAAATGGACTCTTTTAAGTGTAACTTCTAAGTGACAGGCCATTTTATGTTGAAACGTGTTGCTTTTACTTCTACATTCACTATCAATATTCGATCCAAATGCTTTAATGAGATGCTCACATGCTTCCTTATTATATAGATTCCTAAGTTTCTATAGACTGATTATCATTTTTAAGCTCATAATCTGAGTGTATAACTCTATAGTTATCGTTTACTTCATTCCTAGAATAGGATTGAGAGTTCATGTGTCCTTAGAACTTGCAGGTTTCCTATTGAGTCCTTGTAAAGTTGGAAAATAGGTGTCAAATTGTTCAGCAACCAAGTCGAGCTTCTTTTAGACTTTATGCTGCTTATACCACCTATTATTCTTTTTTAAGATTTTCTTGCCTTTTCTTAAGATCTTCTCTCTTCTTCTTACTCAATCTATCGGATTGAGGTTGAATCCAAACCACAGCTTCAACAAAAGAGGAAGCAACTGGTGTCTTAAATTCATCATCATCAGGCATCTCTGCACACTATAATATACCTTTTTCCCACTAAAATAGTACTGAAAGTAGGAGTAGAAACTACCCTCTTCATATCTTTAAGATCAACACCATCTTTTATGGGAATTAAGACTAGTATCAGGTGTCCAAATAAAACTGATAGATGTGATAGTTTCAATATGAGCTATAGAACTAAGCTCGTCCATCACACAGTTTGGACTAACAGCTCTATCAATAAAACTCTCCTTCATACCCTCCATTCCACCAAGATCAACAACACCAAAATCAGATAAATAAATAAGGGGTTCAAGGGGATTGGGAGAATTTGAGTCAATACCTGAGGAATTCTGAGTTTGCATATGCTTAACAGCTTTTTTGATGTTATAATTTGGATATCTTGGAGTAAATCTTTGATTGAGGTTGTTGTTGAAGTTGTTATTGTTGGTTACTTATATCTCTGCTTTCTTTTTGAGTTTGCCACTGATTTTGTTCCTACACCTTGAGATTCCATATAAGGATATTGATATGAGATTTTGGGTGGATGGGTGACCTTTAATAACTTTAGCCATCGTGTCTTGAAATTCCAACAAACTAACTTAATGTTTCTACATATTTGTGTTGCTTCACTAATCAAAAATATCAATAGAAAGAGATAAATTAAATTTATATGCCATGGTAGGTTTGAGTGAGATTTAGCAAAAATCTAGTCTTTGACTAACAAGTTATTTAGTATTGAAATGAAATTAGTTGAATAGATTTAGAGAACTTATATAGAACAACTAAACAAGCTTATGCTGGACTAGTATTAGACTAGAAACTTGCATTATTTACTTGCGTATGTGTTTGTTTGAATTATGTGGTACAACTGTAGTTCGTATATTTATTGCTCTTAATATAGCTGCCACATTGCAGAAGTTATGAGCACTTTGGATACTGAAAAGGTATAACATGTAAATATATTAAGGCGACAGGTTTTGTAGTTATTCTTATTATTTGCTAGAATACTTCAGGATCATGTGAGTGCCTTTCTTCGAGATGTTAAAATACAACTCTCACTTTGCAAAATGTGTCGATAGAATATAAAGTTGTTTAGAATTTAGAAGATGATATGTATTGCTACCAATTACTTCCAAGATGTAAAATAAAATGTACGTCATCTTTCCTATATAAAAAAAGGGAAAATCTTTCCTTAGCTTAGTCTATGCTATTATCTTAGCTTAATCATGCAATTGTCTCATTTTATATAATTTGTCCTTCAGTTTGTCTAATTTTTTTCAGTCATAAATATGTGCAGGTTTGAATATCCATGTGTAATGACCTTGATTTATGAATTTTCATTTCTATGTGTTTTGACTATTTTGCCCTCCCCTTAGTTGCTACATATTAATTTTGATCTTCAAATGTGCTTAACATGGTTCCCAATGTGATCAGGAATAAGTTGTACGAGTTAGTGAGTTTTTAAAGACTTGAGAAGATATATACTTGACTTTTGTCAACATTTCTGATTTTGAGTGTTAGATGGCAAATCACACTACACGAATAGATTCGGAATATCAAATTTGAGTTAGTAGTGGGGTGGGTTCAGTTTTGAAACTTTTATATCACTTTTGAATTTTGGAAAACAGTGAAATAGGAACTCCTGGGTAAATTTTGTAAAAATAATTTTTCAAAAATGTAATATCGCCATTGAGTCTGGAACATCAAAATTATCCTAGTAGCACATCTTGTTTATTTTATCGGGTCTCAAACAAATCTCGAGGGCCAATTTAGAGTATTCACAATCATAGAATCAATAAAATACTGATATCTGGTGCAAGCCAGATACTTCTTCACAAATGCAGGCCTCTAGTCATGAACAAAATGAGAAAAATTTGCTTCATTGCGATCACAAGGAGGGTACCGTAATCACGAAAGGTTAAGGGGTCCTAGTCGGGGTGAGTCGGCTTCACATGCGGAATAAGGATTTACGAATATAAAGGTTTGAATTTATAGACCTTCATGCACATGAAGCCTTGGCCGTGATGAGAAGGCCAAAAATTTAAATGGACAAACTTTGACCCTCACTATTTTAGGGTGGGGTCTATGATCGCGAGGTACTATTTGCTTATAAGTATATAAGGTCCATTATTGCGATTCTATTTTTGGACATCCAAGCTTTAGGAAAAGCAATTTTTGAGGTTCTCAAAGTTGATTATCATGTGAGCAACTTCTAAACATATAATCTAAATATTTCCCAATGATATTATCTTCAAAAACATCTTTCAACCATGTTTTCAGAGTGAAAATTGGTAGTTTTATTGGTAAATTATAAAAAAGATTTTTCTTTTTCTTTTTTATCTCATTTTTCCTCATTATCACGTTAGTTTCCACCTGTAGGATCCTATAACCATCAGGAATGTTTTTTTGAAACAAAAATTATGGTTTTATCTCTCTTATTTTCAAACTTATTTTTCAAGTCTATTTTTGACCCAGATTGAAATGGACAATATGGGCATCATTGACTTTTTTAATATGTAGATGTTATATTTGAAAAGGGTAACTGATTCTTAGGTTGTTCACAAGGAGAAGGCTCTGTGTTGAATCACTCTAGATTGATTATTCTTTGTATTGAGGTAGGTTATTCTTAACATCTTTTAAACTAAGTTGGGTAGTAAACATATAAGTAAAGCATGCTATGGGTTGGGAAATGTGACTATGGGGTTTATATTTCAAGATTATTTTACTGTTGTGTGCCGTGTAAGGGATTATATTCTTTTGTTGGTGACTTATGGTATTTGATATCATGTACTGCCCATGTAGGGGAATTATTTGACATCATTGGCCTTATATGTGTATTTTTATGCCTTATTCTAGATATACTGTCCATGCAGTGGCTTAATTTTATAATAAAAGACGTAATTGAGCATTGGTTGGCTTTATCGTCATAGTTATACTTGAGTTGGCGATTCTAAGATATAACTAATGCCTTTTATTCATATTTATTTTAATGGTCCCAATCATTGATTTAATAATCATAAATTACGGACATATTAAGTTGATTTCTAGGCTCAGTTATATATATATACTTACATGTTTATTGGATTGGATATCCTTATTTTAGGTTGATTGTGAGCACTACATCCTCATTCCATGAATATACATTCATGAGATACTAGTACAATTGAAAACACTATTTTTGAAAGAATACAGGACACTTTTAGGAAAACCCACTTTGTGAACATGAGCTAGAGGAGAGAATTAGATTGAGATTGAGATTGAGATATGAGATACAGTAAATGATTTACAAATCCCCTGTGAGTCATACTTGGTAGCTGCCAACTTGGTCGGTGTATTTATATCACTCATCCTATCCACATTTCATTGCATTGTATATGCATCATGCTTATTTTTCCTTGGTTTACATGAATTGTGATAAATTTCTCTACGTTTTCATACGTATATTAGTATTGTTTCTATTTTTGTGTATTCATATATAAAACTATTAATGGAAATGGTGTGAGCTACTATTAGGGACTTTTTTACTTGTAGACGACATGCTCATAGTATATTTTACTTTTCTTATTTTTATACTTTGTTGAGGTAGCTATGATACCTACTGAGTACAACTCAACCCACACTTATCTCTATTATGCCCTTTTGATACAAATCCAAGTTTTAGACGAATGCAGAGGTTGAGATCGTGCTTTTGGTTGGTGATATTCAAGGTATTGGACAGTTTTAGTATTCAAGATAGATTTCCAAATCTCACTCTTACACTTATGACTTTATTTGGATCAGAGATAGATTTTGTACTTTTCAGTTTTAGATTTGTACTTAGATTGCTCAGACGTTATGCCACTAGGTTTTGACTGGTTTATGTTATCTATTTAAACTTCTATTTATTAGATATATGTTCTATGATTTTCTTGACTTTATTCTAGAAATCTCACTTGAGTTTATATTGTCATTGATATAGTTTTTTTTTTTAGTTTGAGTGATTGACTTACTTATCAAAGGCTCTACCATCATAAGTACTATCATAACCCATTTTAGGGTCATAACTTCATGATTCAATAGGAGCCTTCAAATAATCCAAAACAACAAAAATTAAGACATTTTCTAAAACTAGAACATTATCATTCACGACAAAAAAATCAATCATTATTGACAGCACAAGAAACTCTTCAAGTTGAGCTGTCAGAGAAAGAGAATCTATTAAGTGAATTGACAAACAACAACTTATTGCAAAACAACAGAGAGTAGTACCATAAGCTAAAGCAAATTAATAATATATATAGGAGAAACCTTTAAAGAAGCAACCAACTGTGGAGGACCAAGTGCAAATGAATTCAACCAGTACTCTTCCAACAAATGAACAATCTGAAAAAAAAGATACATTAGCTTTGAAAAGTATTAAAACCATTTCTGAATTCTAATTACTTGTATTTTCTTATAGTGTCAGACACTTTCATTCAAAAAATGAGTTAAAACATAAATTCAATGTGTACATGGGATAAAAGATTGTAAGCTTGTCCTACTGAACATGAACAATCAACCTATTGATCTAACTAAAAATGTTGCTACAGAAATATTAGATTAGAGGTATATGGACACAAAAGATGATTTATGGACATATCCACAAGTCTAAAATTTCTAATGTCAGTTATATATTAAAATTAATTTACATATTTTTCTAACCTAGTGAAACCAATTTATAAGAGAAAAATGATATCCATGATGATGTGGAATAATGTGCTTTACTTGTAACTGTAACTGCTTGGAGAAAGCATAAACATGATTTAAAGAAACTATGTTACAAACCATATGTCGATATTGAATTTCAAATGCAAAAAGGCCTTTTAGTAATCCAGAATATCAACTAAAGAAACTTCTCAAATATTGGAACTCTGAGAAATACAAGGTAATTTACCTTCAAAATGAATTTATCCTCTGTTAAAATGAGAACAGACACATTTAATTTGGTAAAATAGAATGTCCTTACCAATATACAATATAGATCACTAGTTCAATGTAGTAAATGTCTCTTATATGGAAACAATTAGAAAAAATCTCATTAGTGCATTATTTGTTTTTGGATTGTAAGCTTGCCACCCAACTATGGCAGTATTTCTAAATATTACTAGTCTTTGTTGGATCATGATTAGTTCTACAACTGAGTTACTCAAATGTTTTAACAAAATTGGAGAAATAAAGAAAAAGCATAGGACATTTAGTATTGGTATTCATTGTGTCATGCCTAACTAGTTCAACAACTCAGTTTTGCAAATTTTAGAAGCCCTAAAGAATAGGAAAAATGAAACACCCTGGGTTTGGGACCCTAAAAAAATTTCTTGGATTTCTTGTTTTTGGTCAAGGTATGACTTGGTGGTACAAGTCGTATGGTGGGGTATGGTGGGTAAGGATGGGTGTAAACTATCCAATGATGGTTGTTAGGTTGGATTGGTTTATGAAATGGGTATGACTTAGGTTTGTACAGGTCGTATGGTCGAATACAGGTCATATGGTTGGATTTTCCTTCACTTAATTTGAGACTTAGTAATGTAAGTTGGATCTAAGTATGAGTTTCTCCCATGGGTCATTAGATAAGGTATGGGTCATATTGTCTCACACGTATATTAGATAGTCTCAACTTTTCTTAGTTCTTTTATAAGTGTGGGTTGAGGGTACTAGTCGTATCCTTAGATATGATTCATCTTGCATGGTCGTATGTTGACTATTAAGGGGGGTGTAAGAAAGGTCTAGGATATAAGTGGCAGGTACCACTCATATTATAGGTTACAACTAGTATGGTGGATTCATACCCACCTGCGGGGATTTTATGCAGTTAAGTTAGAGGTGATTTGGATATTTCCCATCTTAGCCCATTTTGACCCCACGACTTATATCATACTTGGGAGGTTATTTTCCCTATTATTCTATTCATTAACACTTAGAAAACACTCTCTAATCCTCGCTAAGGCTTTTGGGTAAAAGAAGGCTAGATTTTACTAAGGTGATCAAATTGGGGCTTGTGTTGGTGATTTGTCTCCATCATTATCATCATAAAATGCAAGATAATTCTCCCTCATTGGTAGTTCAAACTAAACGCATGTTTTATATAATGTTTTCATGGCAGGGTTATTATATAATTGTGAGGTTTTCAAATATAGGCTGGGGTTTTTGTATTAAATACTTGGTTATGGTTTTTTCATATTTTAATTATGTTTTTAAATACTTTAATGGTAGTTTGGACAATTGGTTTCATGGGAAAGGTTAATTGGTAATTGGATTTGTCTTTGGAAACACTAGGCCCCCAAGATATTTGATAAAATGCCTGTGATAATGATTTTACAATATTATTGGACTTTTAATGGAACTGTTACATTATATGGTTTGGTAATGGAACCTTAAATGGTATAAATAGTTCAAATGGTTTGGTGGTCATGGTCATGGTTAATTGAACTCCTTGTGGGATACAATGGAATCCCCCAAGTAAACATGGTAATGAACAACGTCGTGGTTATGGTTAATTTTCCTAAGAAATTATAATAATGTTTACTTGTGGGGTACACGAGATTCCCCCAAGTTAACTTGATAATGTAATCCATGGGTACATGGGAATCCCTTTACATTAAAAGGTTGGAAAAGGACTTTGCTTGAAAGCTATAGTTGGAATAACAATACCATTACTCACAAACTTGGTTAATAAAAATGGTATGATGGTTCGGTAGGTTGGAAATGGTTTTGATTGGGAAATAATAGTGAGGTGTGATAGCTAACCATGAAAGTGTAAGTCCTATGGACGGACACTGGAAACTGATATTTGCTGACAGGAGGGATTAGTCTTGGTGACCATATATGATACTATAAGGTACATGGGAACCTCTAAGTACACTGTACATATGTATCATGGAGAGTGAAGGGTACTTGGGAATCCCCTACTTTAATTTTATATTCGGTTCATTCGTCTACATGAATCGAGGCCCATTCAATGGGTTACACTAGACTCATATAGCCCGGGGGTGGTTCTAGGATGGTTAAGCTATACATACCAAGGTTAATGGTTTTAAAAGAATGCTAAATACGGTTCCCTTTCCCGGCATAGTTATATATATTATGTGTATGGATTGTATGTATATGGATGGTTTACTTGGTTTTACTAGATAACATTCTTTTACCCTTATGCTGATACTTGCTAAAGTTCACCCGCTAACCTATCCTCTGGCGTCTTTATCCCTATGTGATGCAGGGATCGGCCATTCTACTACTTTTGCTTAGTGCTTGAATTCAGGATCAACTACTAGATTGAACTGGTGGGTCCCATATTCTTCAAAGCTCTATTTCATGTTTATGGATGTTTCTACAAACATTGGTTTAGTTATGGATATTGGCTATGGCTATGGTTGGGGGCGTGTCCCAATCAGATATTGCTTTTCTTTTGGTTAAAGGCTTTTATGCAAACTATGGGTTGGTATGGGTGGGATTAGTAGTGGTATTAGTCTTAGTATTGGCATTGGCATTGGGGCTAATACTATTGAACTAAATTTCTCACAGTTTCTCTATTTTATATTATGTTATGATACTTGGTTTGGTTATTGTTATGGTTTGGTTTGGTTTGGTTATGGTTATTGGTTGGATTTGAATAGTTGGACTTATTTGGGTGGTCACGGCCATAGATCTATCCCATAGTCTTGGGTTACACAATAATGCTATCTTATTATACATTCAAAATTCATTCGACTCAGGATATGCATAGGCTAGTTGGGTTAGGTATCGGGGGTGGTCTCCAGTCTTGTTTGGACTTGATATACCCATTACAACAAGGCCCCTGGTTAGTTTGTGTCAAGTTGGTACAAAGATTTAGGTTCCTGTTCAATTGGGAGTCATCAAAGTTGTGTCAAGTAGAGTCTCTTTTAAGGGTGTGTAAGTGCCACACTCATAAGGGAGAGGCTACAAGTCATTTGGCAATGTTTTACTTTCTTGGTATTTTATTTTCAAGTTGCAAGGTCTAAGGTTCTTTCTAATCATGGTTTGTTCACTTTCCAGATCATGCCTCGACAATCTGAGAGATAAGGTAACTCTTCTGTCCCAATAGGGGATAATGTTGAAGGGCATTACTACTCAGGGGATCCATACTCATTCTAGGGGTCTAGTCCCTGATATTTTTGGAGTTTTATTGATTGCTACTAGTCTTCCTCAGGATGAGGTAACGAATGCAAAATTTTTTCAATTGATTTATGTTATTGCTCAGTTGATTGTTGTTCAGGCTGAGTGAGATGTATCTGGTGTTCCATCTATCGAGGCCACAAAGATTGGCCAATTTATGAAAATGAATCATCCTACTTCTACTAGTATAAAGGTGGAGGAGGATCCTCAAGGTTTCTAAGATGAAATGGAGAAAAAATATTCAGGGTAATACAGGCCACAAATGTGCAAAGGGTAAATTTTGCAACTTATCAACTTAAGGATGTTGCATACCAATGGTACGAGGAGTGGGATAGGGATAGAGGTGATATTGAGAAGTTGTCCTTATGGGAGACTTTCTCAAATGCTTTTCGAGATCGCTTCTTTCCTCAAGAGCTATGGAAAGCAAATATGGTGGAATTTGTGAATCTTAAGCAAGGGAAAATGTCTGTCAAGGAATATGGATTAAAATTTCATCAGCTGTCAGGTATGCCCCAAACTTGGTGTCTGATATGAGGGTGAGGATGAGAAAGTTCACTTCTAGGCTATCTCATGATTTGATCCTATAAAGAAAGATTGCATTACTGATCGAGGATATAAATATTTTGAGGTTAGTTGTTCATATGCAGCAGTTGGAGGAAGAAAAGAAGAAATAAGAAGAGTTCGGAGAAAGGCAAGGTGGAGAAGTAGGTTCTTTGAGTTGGGTGGAGCTCAGCAGCAGGGTAGTCGAGATGGCACTAAATCAAAAAAGAAAAAGTGGGGGAGTTCTGGTTCCTTCTCAACTGTTAGTGCTCCTTAACTAAAATAGTTGGGTGAATAGCATCAGCAGAGTGGTGATAATTTTTAGGCACAAAGTGCCTACTCTCAGGCGAATGTGGCTCAATAGGCTTCTTCATTCCATCTTTGCCAGTTCTATGGTCGTCCTTATCAGGGATTTTGCGATGAGGGTAGGGACAGATTCTTATATGTGTCTAGCTAGGCCATATACTCAGGAATTGTTTGGTTGGTAAGGGTTCTTCGGGAGCTATCACAGCTCTGGTTGCTTCATCTTTTTCTCCTACACCAAAGGGTGTTGCTTTCGCATTTGCTTCTGCTCCTGGTAGCAGCACAAATCAGAATAGGTTATATGCTCTTACTACTCGGCAGGAATCTGAGGCATCATCGGATGTCGTGGCTAGTACATTACAACTTTTCTCTTATGATGTGTATTGTTTGTTTGATCTGGGGTCCACTCTTTCTTATCTGACCGTATTTCTTGCTGTGCATTTTGGTTTTGATTTTGAGGTTGTTTTTTATCCCTTTTTAATTTCTACCCCATTAGGAGACTCTATGGTTGCTAAGAGTGTATATAGGGTCTGTTTGGTATTTGTTGGTAGTACGCAGACTTTGGTGAATTTTTTTGATCTGGATATGGTGAATTTTGATGTTATTTTGCGGAAAGAATTGTTACATTCTTGTTACGTGTTCTTAGATAATCAGACCCATAAGGTTGTCTTTAGGTTCTCGGGTGAACTGGTTATCGAGTAGGAGGGTCATTGCCTAGGTCTGAAGGGAAGGTTTATTTCTTATCTTATAGCTCATAGATTAATCTCCAAAATATGTCTTTATAACTTGGTCTGGGTTAAAGATTCTAACTCGGAATGTCCTTCTTTACATCTGGTTATGTTGGTAAATGAGTTTCCTAAGGTATTTCCAAGTGATCTTCTCGTGTTCCTCTGAATAGAGATTGAGTTTGCTATTGATTTAGTTCCAGACACTCGTCCAATATCTATTCCTCCTTATAGATTGGCTCTGACTGAGTTGGGGAAACTTAAGGAGCAACTTACATATCTTCAGAATAAGGAGTTTATTCATCCTAGTGTATCCCCTTAGGATGCACCGATTTTATTCATGTGCAAGAAAAATGGTTCCTTTCTTATGTGCATTGACTATCAGTAGTTGAATAATGTAATGGATAAAAACAAGTATCTTTTTCTGAGAATAACTGAATTGTTTGATCAGTTGCAAGGTGCAAAGTTCTTTCCTAAGATAGATCTTTGGTGTAGGCATCATTAACTTTAGATTAGGGAGGAGGATATCCCTAAGACAACTTTTCGTACCCGGTATGTGCACTTTGAGTTCTTGGTTATGTCATTTGGTTTGACTAATGCCCCTATGATATTTATGGATTTGATGAATAGGGTTTTTAAGCAGTTTCTAGATCTGTTTATAATTGTGTTCATTGATGACATCTTGTTATATTGTAAGAGTAAGGTAGATCATGTAGATCATCTCTGTGTGATGTTACAGAAGTTAAAAGAGCAGTAGTTGTATGTCAAATTCTCCAAGTGTGAGTTATGGTTGAACGTTGTGACACTTATCTTGGTCATATTATTTCTAGTGAAGAAATCATGGTGGATCCACAAAAGGTGGATGTGGTTAAAAGGTGGCCTAAACTCATGACTCCAACCGACATTTGAAGCTTCTTAGGTTTGGATACGTATTATAGGTGGTTCGTGGAAAGTTTCTTAACTATAATTGCCCTATTGACTAGATTGACTCGTAAAAAGGTTGTAACGCCCCAAGAACCTATCCCGAGATGTGACATGGTGCTCAAGGCAACACGTGGCCTCAAGCTAACCTTCTAAACTTGTCATCACTTTCAGAACTCATTATAGCACAAATCACGCGAAGATAGAGAGGAATAACCATGTCATGAACATACTAAAACATGAAATAATACTGCCCTGTACAAACAAAATATTGGAATCTCTGTACACGCTGGTACACTAGTCTGACAAAGCCTCTACTACATAGGACTGAGGAGTCATTGGGACAGATCCCCAACTGACTTGTACTGAATTGAAAGTAAATAACCATCTATTAACATGACAAAATTGGAGACACAGGTCCTCGAACCATGAGGACTCACCAACTGCAGAAGTGTAGAGGAAGGTACTCAATGATCACTATCGCTGCTGAGACTGAGCACCTGAACCTATATCACGAGGAAATATAAAATACAAAAGAGTATGAGGGTCACTACTTAGGAATATACTGAGTATGTAGGGGTGGATGCAACATTTTAAATAATATCATAAATGTATTAGAATCATGCATGCTGACAATCATAACTATCTTCTCTTGAATTATCTGAAATATTCTTTCCATAAATCATCAGTAATGACACGTGTTTCATAAATCTCATAAATCATTTAACTCAACTTAAACTCTTTAACTCGTGACTCAGAGTGACTTGGTAACTCAAGAGACTTATATCATTATGGACGTGGGAATTTCTTATAACCGACATAACTACTCCATGTGAGCCGCATAGATTCTAATGTTTTTCCCTCCTAAGGAGAGAACCCCACATTGGCAGGGGTGTTGTACTATTTCCAGGGAGTACATCCTCAATCTCATCTCCAAAATATCATACTCGGCCATTGGCATACAATTATCAACATCAATCCTACGGTGGCACGTAGTTTTGGAAAAATACCATATTCCCCTCTCGGTGCTAAATACTTCTCCCAAACTCAGCTCAGAACGCATTAGAAAATCCACTTCAGTGAATATCATTTTATGGGTCTATCATAAATACCAAAACATAAATATATCTCATTTATAAATCATAAACATCTTGTGGATTCCTAACTCGACTCAACTCAACTCAACACAATCTTTCTCGGCATCAAATACATTTGTTTTTCAAGTCATTTCAAATATCAAAAGCTTCATGGAAACATCACAAGACTCATTCTTGACTCTTAAGTTCACATATCAATATACATTCAATAGTTAAATTTCTCATGGAAAGGCATAACTCATAACACTTGTCTCAAATCATTCAAAAATCATAAATTCATATTAAGAATATTCAACTCATGGAACTTGAGTGAAATTTCTTAGAAATCATCAATACATAATGATAATATATAGCTCGAGGAATAAACCCTCAATTTGGGAAACATCATGGTGACATAATCATAAATATCAAACTTATTCAACTCAAATCTCATAAATCATAATTAAAGAAATTTGGGTGTAAACATACTAGCAAAATCATGTAAATCAGTAGTAGAAATTAAAATTTTAGGCACAAGAACGAAAGGAATGTTCTTGTTCAAACCCCACATACCTTAGATTTTGATTTTGAAGATATATAAACTTGCTTGAAACTTCTTTCTCACACTTTTAGACCAAGTCCTTGCTGCCTTTGATTTGAGGAGCTTAGTTCTTGAACAACTTAAAGAAATTTATGGGAGATTTCTTGAATTTCATGGAGATGATTTGATTTTTGGGTTTGGAAGAAACCCTAAGTTTCTAGAGAATTCTTGAAAGAATTTTGGAGAGAAATGGAGAGAAAATGATCTTTTTCTTCTTTACATAGATATATATATAAGGCCACAAGAAGTGGAAATGACCATGATGCCCTTTTGAAAAATGCTAAAATTTCCTCTGATGGTCCGTCAGAGGGACTGACGGTCCACCAAGTCATCCATCAGTTCAACACCAAAATTGGAACATTCTGGGTCGATGTGACAGTTGAACTAATGGTCCATCAGAAAAGTGACGGTCCACCAAGTCGTCCGTCACTTGAGGGGACACCTTGACGGTCAGTCAACTTTGTGACGGTCCACAACTTTGAACGTCACACGACATCCCAAAAATAAAGCTACTGCCTTGGCTTGACGGGACACTTGACGGTTCACCAAGGACCTGACAGTCCGCTAGGTCGACTGTCAAACCTGGGCTATCCGATAGTATTCAGTAAAACAGGAATAACTCACTCATCCGATGTCGGATTTCGATGAAACTAGCATCGATGGAAAGCTTATTCAATGATCTATATGAAAAAAAGTGGAAATTAGAGAAATAAAAAAGGTTTTAAACATCAATCACTTTAGAAGTCATAAATATCCATTTAAAAGGATAAATTTTGGCTTAAGGAATGATCGGGGTATTACAAAGGTAACGTTTTTTTGGTTGGATACTTGTGAGGGGATTTTCAAAAAGATTAAGTATAAACTAATTTCGGCTCAAATTTTAACATTGCTTGAAGGAAATAAGGGGTTTGTGATTTATTGTGATGAGTCCCGGGTGGTACTTAGTTGCATTTTGATGCAACATAGAAAGGTGATTGTCTATGCTTCTAGCATGGGAAGGTGATTGCCAATGCTTCTAGGCTATTAAAGGTATATCGGAGGAATTATACTACTCATGATTTATGCTTTTAGTGGTGGTTTTGGCTTTAAAAATTTGGCGGCATTATTTATATGGAGTGCACGTCGACATATTTTCTGATTATAAGAGTCTACAGTAAGTGTTCAATCAGAAATAGCTAAATCTCAAGCAGAGGAGATGTTTGGAGCTTCTCAAGGACTATGATATGAGTATTAACTACCACCTAGGTAACACTAACATGGTTATTGATGCTCTTAGCAGGTAATCCATGGAGAGTTTGCCTCATGTGAAAAAGAAGAAGCGGGAGTTAGTGAAGGATATTCACAACTTGGAAACCTTGGGTTCCATCGTTTAGGCTTCAAGGATGGTGGTGAGATGGTTCAGGAAGTAGTTATGTCATCTCTTGGTGCAGAGATCAAGGAGAAGCAAATATTAGATCCTACCTTGATGAAAATCTAGAGTGATGTTGGTTGGCAAAGGGTGATGGTTTTTGAGATCAGTGGCTATTGTACCTTGAGGTACCAAGGGTGTTTATGTGTTCCTAACATCGATGGGTTGCAAAAAAAGGTTTTGGATGAGGAGCATGAATCACACTATGTTGTTCATCCTGGTTCGATAAAAATATATCATGGTCTCAAAGATATGTATTTATTGGAATGGTATAAAAAGGGATGAGACTGATTTATGGACAAATACTTGGTGTGTCAACAAGTTAAAGTTTAGAACATGAGGCTTGGTAGGTTGTATTAGGAAATGGAATTGACATAATGGAAATAGGAGGTAATAATTATGTATTTTCATTAATAGTCTTTCTCGATCGCTAAATAAATTTGATTCGATTTAGGTCATCTTAGATAGGGTGATAACGTCTGCACACTTCTTGCCGGTGCAGAGTAACTTTTCAGTTGAGGACTATGCAAGGTTGTACCTTTAAGAGATTGTTAAGCTACATGGGGTACCTATTGCAATTACTTTTGATTGTGGTACCCAGTTTTCATCTCACTTGTAATACCTCAATTTTTTGAACTGGAATGCTACACGGTGCTCATGACTCCGAAGGACAACAGGCTAACCTACGACTAATATCTGTACCTATATACTACATAATATATCATAAAATGCGGAAACATAAAAATGAAAGGCCATAAGGTTCAAACTGAATAAATGTCTAATAACAAAATGTCAGAAAAAAGTTTAACAATACCAAAACAAGTTATGAATACTGAAAATAATGAGATCCAAATATCTAATCTGACATCTAGTCTGAAAAGCTTTAACTAAACTGAATAAGGAGTTGAAGGAACATGTCTCCAACTAACTATATCTAGTAACTTAATAGTAAATATAGCAATAATCATATCGTCTTTGAATGAGAAAGACTCACTGCAAACTCTGAACACTGGAATGCTATTGCTGATCTGGAGCTCATGCCTCTGAACCATGGTGTAACATAAGAGAAAGCACCATAGCAGAAATACGTCAGTACGTCTGAATGTACTGAGTATACGAGTGAGGTAGGATAAATGCAAAGGGTTATATGCATGAACAATGCTGACTAATATGAACATGAGAATACATACATGCATACATAACTATAACTGAACTCATGGTGATACTGACTACTAAGTCTGAATACTGACAAAATAAGTGTACCAATACTGAGATACTGAATAGATGAACGACTATTTTTGATAGTTCGAATTATGAAGAACTGGTCTGGTTGACTGTGTCTGATAGTCCTAAAGCTGAATATTGATATCATGAATTCTGATAACTGATATGACTGATACATGAGTTTAGAACACTGATATAAATGATATAACTATGATAATCGACCTAACCGATATAACTAATACTGAATGAATGTATCTAACAGTATAAGTTCTGATGGAACTATTTGAGTTCCATTCTACTTGGAGTAACTAAATCTGAGATTAGTCCTATCTAGCAGGTGATCATAAGTATACTGATAATAAGGATGATTGGACTTAGTTTGAGATCAGTCCTATCAAGTGGGTGGTCTTTAAATCTAATAATTTTGGTACTGATTAATCATAGTTAAGATTAGTCCTAGCTAATGGGTGATCTTGAAGTCTTTTACAATTGATAAGCATTGACTATATCTACCAGTACTAAATCTGTACTACTAACCTTTGTTGACTGTGTATAAAAGCCCTGATTCTGTAACTGAAACTAAAACTGAAACTATAGGATGTGTTCATCTAACTGACATGCCCTAATATAAGGTAACTGGGGTCCAATCTTTGCCCTGACTGGAAAGGTATCAGTACCGCACCACCAGTAAAGACATCTGATGTGGAGTCAGTCCTAATCTAGAGGGTGACTCCTGGGATCAGTCCTATACATATAAATATACTAATGGGTGACGCCTGAGTATGTCAGTCCTATTTAATGGGTGACTTCTCGTACCTATGCTGGCAACGTAGTTCTGGAACTTAGGGATTGCTTCTAGGGATCTCAGTCTTATTCTAGCGGGTGAGCCTCCATCCCTAGGTTTTCTCGGTGCTGAATCCTACTCTCATCTAAAAGACACTGAACTAAATAATAGGGTCGAACTAAATAACTTAACTGAACTAATTTGCTAAACTGATACTGATTAACTGAACTAATACTAGTGGGATTGTTTAGCGAAGCTAAAACTGAATTTACCGGATTCCAATGTCGGAGGGAATATAATGAGTTCTAAGGACTGATTAGGAGTATTGAAGTTACTGAGATTTACTATCATTACTGAGGTTAAAGAGCACTGAGATTACTGAGAATACTGAACTAGTGAGATTACTGAGTTTCCCTGAGTCATATCACTGACTGATTTCTATAGATCATGGCTTGACTGAGAGTACCATGAAAACATGACATGGCTCTAGTCACACAGCTATATTTTCGGGCGCAAGGACCCCTAGGACTCGATGGAAGGAAACTGACACACATGACTGACTTGATCATAAGAGTAGAGTCCATAATACACAATATCATAAATAAGGGATTTCATACTAAGCATGGTTCTCAACAATCTATTTCATGGAAGGGAATTTCATACAACATGTATATACTTGCATAGATTTAAATATCATGCTCATTACATATTACAACCACAATCCATAATATCATAACTTGGGGAATTTCATGAAGTACATGGGTATTCTACATCTTGTACATGAGTGGGTTTTGCAAGTTAGCATAGCATAGTTCCATAAGACTAGTTCATGAGTAATCCAACAGTGTTCACAAGACACATTATCAACATGGATAACATTGAATCATAGAGGCCTATCATGAATCCTTCCCTTAGTCACAATTTAGCTATAATGCATGATTTCTAGTCTCTTAGGTATTTTATCAAACACCTTAGATGCACAACTTAGGCATAGGTGTAAATCATACAATTACTCATCATAAATAATCAAACTTACATGTTTTCAACTCATATGATGTCATAGATTCATAAGAACACATAAAGATTATATCTTGCCATCATTGAACACATAAACATGATCAACAATCCATTCATAACATGAAAACGATAATATATAGTTTTAGAAAAGGGTTCTTGAACTTCATGGACGAAAAGAGTCCATGAATGAATACACGCATACCTTAGAAAGGAAACCTTGATGATTTTTACTGGAGAGTTTTGGATTGGGAAACTTAATTCTTGATTATCTTGGAAAAATACTTGAATCTTGCTTTTGAGAGATGAGTATGATGGAAACTCTAATCTTGTGGTTGAGAGTGTAAGAGATGGTTTTTGAGATGCTTAACTGAAGAAAAATGGATAAAATTACACCTCTTTAGGGTTATAAGTCATGGAAGGTGAAGTAAATGATCAAAATAACCTTGCAAAAATGCCCTGGAATTTCTAGAAAAATATACTTGACACCATCCGTGATAGGCCGTCAGGTCCGTGATAGGCCGTCAGGTCCGTGAAGGCCATCATGAATGGTCATCACAGAAGGGGTCCAAATTCTTGATTTTCTACCCAGGACTGACGAAGTCATCAGAAATGTCATCAGAATGTGACGATGTCATCAAAAAGGTCGTCAGAAACGTGATAGTCCGTAAAAACGTTGTCACCATTTTCCAGTTTGGCATGCTAGAATAAAATGGGTATAACTCTTTGATCCGATATCATATTTAGACGAAATTGGTATCGTTGGAAATATTATTCAAATATCTTTCATTTGATATATAGTAAACCACCCAGTTCGTCATATACAATGAGTTGTGGCCATCTGAAGTTTACCCAAGTTTTGACGCTCACTGAAACTTGAATGATAGGAAAGCTTTCAACTTTTTCTTGAGTTAGGGGACCTTTATAGTCTAAATTCATGCTCGAATAGATTCCTACACTACATAACTGATTAACACACTAAATTTATATAGGATTTGAGGCTTTTGAAACATCCATGCATAGGAATGATAGATTTTCATTCTAGTCCAAAATGTGGGGTATTACATTATCTCCCCCTTGGGAACATTCATCCTAAAATAATACTGGCTGAGATGAGAGGAAAAAAAACTTACACAAATATATAGCATGAATGACGGATCATGATTTCATGGCTGACATGACTGAAAACTGAGTGTATCATACTGTATATGCATATCTGATGCATGGGTAGCTAATTTATGAATATAAGACTGAGTGTTTCGATAAACTGAGTTTCTCAAACTGAGAATGCATATCTGATGCTTAATTGTTAAGTTAAATCTATGCATATCTGATGTATGATTATATGACTGACATGATACGTGAATGCATGACTGAAAGTACTTATAAGCTGACCACGCATATCTGATACGTAAATACATGACTGAACTGACTCACGAATATGCGACTGAACATGCAATGGTAAAGGCACTAAGATTGAACTAAAACATGAGAACATGACTGATGCTACTACGTGACATATGGACTGAACATCATGAACTGAACTAAACCTTTGAATACTTAACTTACAGCTGAGGTCTAACTTGAATGTCAACTTATTAGTACCCTCTATTCTAGACTGAGTTCATTATGCAAGGAGAAATTGAAGGATCTAAGGCATGAGAGCATTAAGAGAAAGTGGGTTATCTCCCCCTTGGGACACTATGTCCCTCTAAGAACGCTTACCTTACGAAGATACTGGGTGATGCACATAGCATCTATGAACTAGATTATAACTAAAATTACGAAGTCTAAAACTAATGCATGATGCATAAGATGAACTGAACTTGCAACTACTAGAAGGTTCTACCTTGAAATAGTTACATTCTTTGAGTTTTTGGATAGTATGAATAGATGCAAGGATAAGAAAATAAGCTATAAAAATCTGACTACTCGATTGCTAAACTGACTTACTGGTTTTACTAGCTAACTCATACTAAAACATATGCTCGAATAAGAGAAAGAGATCTAACAATGCATACTATGAACATGAAAGACTGGTAACATACTTGAATCTAAGTCAGGGAAACTTTCTGGATTAGGAAGGGTCTGGAGTGCATAAAGTCTATTCTGACGCTGACCACTGTTGGTACCTTGCTAACATAACTCCTTACCCCTCTATTCTAGAACAGTGCACTCTCTCATCCTGTGGTATAGCTTGCCACACCCAAAGCATACATTACTTCCTGCCATACATGTACCTAGATGATTCTTACCACACTCTTCACAAAGTGGATAAGTAAGACCTCTATTTTTACTACCCTAGGCCTCGGAGCCTGGCGCTCCATTATGATGGTTATTTCTGGACTTAGGTACTGGTACACTAGCTGAGGATGGAGCTGGGACTGGAAATTTCTGACTATGCTGAGAAGGGTTACCACCCTGTGACTTAGGCTAAGCAAAGCTGAAACTACCTGTCCTTGCACTCTTACTCTGTCTCTATCTTATCGTAATCTTCTGCTCCTCTATCTGCTGAGCATGTGTCATAAGTCTAGATAAATTCACATCACTATTAAACATGGTAGATATGACTAGTTTTCTACATTATCATTCACCCCTGACATGAACTTACTCATCTTAACTCTACCGTCAGAAACCACATGAGGGTCATATCTGGCTAATTGATTAAACTTGAGAGAATACTCCTTTACCATCATACTACCCTTCCTGATGTTGATGAACTCTAGTACCTTATCTTCTCTAAGCTCTAGCAGAAAGAATCTAACAAGGAAAGAAGAGGAAAAATCCTCCCACACTATAGGGCCTGCATCATCTAACTTTTCTGACTTCCACTACTTGTACCATGTATAAGAGATATCCTATAATTGGTATGCGGCTAACTCAGCACTCTGAATAGTAGTAACTCCCATAATATCTATCACCTTCTAAACCTGATCGAGGAATTCCTGCAATTCCTCATCTGACTTTGACCCTGTGAAGGAAGGAGGATTCATTTGGGTGAAGTCCCAAATTCTAGCTGCAACTGAATTGGCCACTGGGTTGGCTAGAACGATAGCTGGTCGTTCATTCTGGGTAGCGTTTGACTGAGCAAGAGTGGTGAATATGGCCCTAAACTCCACATGAGAAATATGATTGCCCAAAGGGTCTTTGGGCTTAGGGGCTGACTGATTCCCATTTCTTTTTTTAGGAGGCATGTCTATAGAAGAAAGGGAGAAATGGAAACTGTTCCAAAAACATCTCATAGCCTCCTACACATAAGTGTGGTGCAAAACACACGCATGTACAAGACTTTACTAAATGCAGCTTTCAAACTTCCTAGGACTCTATTGAACCTTAGGCTCTGATACCAAGTTTTTAACACCTCGATTTTCTAAAGTGGACTGCTACACGGTGCTCATGACCTTGAAGGACCACAGGCTAACCCATGACTGATATCTATACTCGTAGAGTACATAATATATCATAATATACAGAAACATAAATATGAAAGGCCATAAGGTTCGAACGGAATAAACGTCTGATAACAAAATATCTGAAAAAGGTGTAACAATACAAAAATATGTCATAAATACTGAGAATAATGAGATCTGAATATCTAATCTGACATCTAGTCTGAAAACCTCTAACTGAACTGAATAAGGAATTGAAGGAACATGTCTTTAACTAACATCATCTAGAAACTAAATAGTAAATATAGAAATAATCATATCGTCCTCGAATAAGAATGAGTCACTGTAAACTCTGAACACTAGAATACTAATGCTGATTTGGAGCTCGTGCCTCTAAACCTATGGTATAACATAAGAGAAAGCACCATAGTGCAAATGCATCAGCACGTTTGAATGTACAGAGTATACGATTGAGGTAGGCTAAATGCAAAGGGTTATATGTATGAACAATGCTGACTAATATGAATGTGAGAATACATGCATGCATGCATAACTGTAACTGAATTCATAGAGATACTGACTACTAATTTTGAATATTGACAACATGAGTGTACTGATATGAAGATACTGAATAGATGAGCGACTATATTTGATAGTTCAAATTATGAAGAACTAGGCTGGTTGACTGTGTCTGACAGTTCTGAAGCTGAATACTAATATCATGAATTCTGATAACTGATATGACTGATACATGAGTTCAAAAAACTGATACAACTGACATAACTATGATGATTGGCCTAATTGATATAACTGATACTAAGCGACTGTATCTGAAAGTCTAAGTTCTGATGGAACTATCTGAGTTTCGTTATACTTGGAGTAACTAAATCTGAGATCTGTTCTATCTAGCGGGTTATCATGAGTATACTGATAATAAGGCTGATTCTACTTAGTATGAAATCAGTCCTATCTAGCGGGTGATCTTTAAATCTAATAATTCTAGTACTGATTAATCATAGTTGAGATCAGTCCTAGCTAATGGGTGATCTTGAAGTCTTTTACAATTGATAAGCATTAACTATATCTACCAGTACTAAATCTGTACTACTAAGCTGAGTTGACTGTGTATGAAAGCCCTGATTCTATAACTAAAACTGTAGGATGTGTTTATCTAATTGACATACCCCAAGCTAAGCTGACTGGGATCCAATCTCTGCCCTGACTGGAAGGGTGTCAGCACTGCACCACCAGTAAAGATAGCTGCTATGCAGTCAGTCCTAATCTAGAAGGTGACTCCTGGGATCAGTCCTATACATATAAATGTGCTAACGGGTGACCCCTGAGTATGTTAGTCCTATCTAACGGGTGACATGTCATACCTCTGCTGGAAACATAGTTCTGGAACTTAGGGATTGCTTCTAGGGTTCTCAGTTCTATTTTAGTGGGTGAGCCCCCATCCCTAGGTTTGCTCGATGCTGAATTATACTTCCCTCTGAAAGACACTGAACTGAATAACTGGGTTGAACTAAATAACTAAACTGAAATGATTCATTGAACTGATACTGATTAATTGGACTGATACTAGTGGTATTGTTTAGTGGAGCTAAAACTGAGTTTACTGGATTCCGATGATGGACGGAATATAATAAGTTCCTAGGACTAATTCAGAGTACTGATGTTACTGAGATTTTCTATGGTTACTGAGGTTACTGAGCACTGAGATTACTGAAAATACTGAACTACTAAGATTACCGAGTTTTCCTGATTCGCATGACTGACTAATTTCTATAGATCATGGCTTGACTGAAAGTGTCGTGAAACATGACATGGCTCTAGGCACACAACTATATTTTTTGGGTACAAGTACCCCCAGGACTCAATGGAAGGAAACTGAAACGCATGACTGACTTGATCATAAGAGTAGAGT
Source organism: Capsicum annuum (assembly GCF_002878395.1). Lineage (NCBI taxonomy): Eukaryota > Viridiplantae > Streptophyta > Magnoliopsida > Solanales > Solanaceae > Capsicum > Capsicum annuum. The sequence continues at coordinate 41,975,904 of NC_061118.1, read as the reverse complement.
CCATAATACACAGTATCATAAATAAGGGATTTTATACTAAGCATGGTTCTCAACAATCTATTTCATGGAAGGGAATTTCATCCAACATGTATACACCTGCATAACTTTCAATATCATGCTCATTACATATTACAACCACAATCCATAATATCATAACTTGGGGAATTTAATAAAGTACATGGGTATTCTAAATCTTGTACATGAGTGGATTTTGTAAGTAAGCATAACATAATTCCATAAGACTAGTTCATGAGTAATCCAACAGTATTCGCAAGACACATTATCAACATGGATGACATTGAATCATAAAGGCCTATCATGAATCCTTACCTTAGTCACTATTTAACTATAATGCATGATTTCTAGTCTCTTAGGTATTTTATTAAATAACTTACATGCACAACTTAGGCATAGGAGTAAATCATACAATTACTCATCATAAATAATCATACTTATATGTTTTTAAGTCATATGATGTCATAGATTTATAATAACACATAAATATTCTATCTTGGGATCATTCAACACATAAACATGATCAACAATCCATTCATAACATAAAAACCATAATATATATTCTTAGAAAAGGGTTCTTGTACTTCATGGACGAAAGGAGTGCATGAATGAACACACGCATACCTTAGAAAGGAAACCTTGATGATTTGATGGAGAGTTCTTGTGTTGGGAAACTTAATTCTTGATCATCTCATAAAAAGGCTTGAATCTTGCTTTTCAGAGATGAGTTTGATGGAAACCCTAATCTTGTGGTTGAGAGTGTAAGAGAGGCTTTTTGAGATGCTTAATTGAAGAAAAATGAGAAAAATTATGCCTCTTTAGGGTTATAAGTCATGAAAGTTAAAGGAAATGACCAAAATACCCTTTTAAAAATGCCCTTGAATGGTCATCATAAAACTGGTCCATGATAGGCCATCACGAATGGTCGTCAGGCCCATGATAGGCCGTCATGAATGGTCATCACAAAACAGGTCCAAATTATTGATTTTCTACTAGGGCTGATGACATCATCAAAAATGTCATCAGAATGGGACAACGTCGTCAAAAAGGTCATCAGAAACGTGATAGCCCGTTAGAAACGTCATCACCGTTTTCCAGCTTGACATGCTGGAATTAAATAGGCATAAATATTTGCTCGGATATCAGATTTAGGCGAAATTGGTGTTGTTGGAAAGATAATTCAAAGATATTTCATTTGATTTATAGTAAACCACCCATTTCATCATGTAAAATTATTTATGTTTGATTTAATTTGACCCAAGTTTTGATGCTCACTAAAACTTGAACTATAGGAAAGCTTTCAACTTGTATTTGAATTAGGGGACCTCTATAATCTTAATTCATGCTCATATAGATTCCCACACTACTTAATTGATCAACACACTAAATTTATATAGGATTTTAGGCTTTTGAAGCATCCACACATAGGAATGATGGATTTTTATTCTAGTCCAAAATTTGGGGTATTACATCACTTGTGGCAGTTTTTCAGAAGGCGTTGGGTACTATGGTTAGTATGAGTACTGATTTTCATCGACAGATAGATAGACAAGCAAAGAGGACCATTCAGTCATTAGAGAATATGCTTCGGGCATGTGTGATTGATTATGGTGGCAATTGGGTTCAGCATCTAACTTTGGTATAGTTTACTTACAACAATAGTTATCATTCTAGTATTAGTATGTCCCCTTTTGAGGCATTGTATGGTAGGAGGTGTATATCTCCTATTGGATGGTTTGAAAATGGTGAGGCAGACTGATTTGGTTTATCAGACCATGGAAAAGTTAAAAGTAATTTGGGATAGTCTTAAGGCTGCCCAAAGTAATCAAAAGTTATGATGTAAGGTGCAGAGACTTGGTGTTTGATGTTTAAGATAAAGTGTTCCAAAAGGTATCTCCCATTAAGGGAGTGATGTAGTTTTGTAAAAAGGGGAAGCTCAGTCCCCAGTGTGTTCCTTATGTGATTTTGCAGAGCGTTGGTAATGTGATGTATGCATTAAAGTTGCCTTCTAGTTTGATCTCTATTTATCCATTATTTCATGTCTCAATATTGATGAAGTGTCTTGGTGATCCTTCTTTGGTGCTTCCTTTGGAAAGATTAGATATCTCGAGTTTTGTGTCATATGAAGAGGTCCCAGTTAAGATATATGATCGGTAGGCTGATCGGTTATGAACCAAGGATGTGGACTCGGTTAAGGTTCTATGGAGGAACCATATGGTGGAAGAGGCTACCTAGGAAGTTGAAGTTAACATAAAGTCAAAATATCTGCATTTGTTTTCTGCTTTGGATATCCGTGCGGAAGGTATGTGTTCTTGATCACATCTTTATTTTCTAATTTAGTTAAGGATTATAATTAATTCTATAATCTTTATTTTCTAACTTGGTTAAAGGTTGTATTGATATTTGATAATGCAAATGAATCATGATTCTGTTTGACCTACCTTGTTTGTCATTCGGGGGCGAATTATCCTAATGTGGGAGACTGAAATACCATGGGTTTAGGATCCTTAGAAAATTTCTTGGATTTCTGATTTTTAGTTGAGGTAAAACTATGGGTTATAGTTTTTATTCTGGGATATGGTTGGTAAGGTTGGTCGTAGGCTAACCAGTCAGGATTGGTGTGTTAGATTGGTTTTTAGAATGGGTACGACTTGGGTTGGTACAAGTAATATGGTCGAGATGGGTCGTATGTTGGGTTTTCTTTTCCTTAATATGATACTTAGTAAAGTATCTTGGATCTGAGTATTAGTGGCTTACCATATGTCATGATAAAGGGTACGGGTCATATTGTCCCACTCATATATTGGATAGTCTCATCTCCTCTTAGTTCTGTTATTGGTGCGGATTCAGGGTACTAGTCATATACTTAGATACAGTTTATCTTGCGTGGTCATATGTTGACCAAAGTGGGGGTCTAAGGGATTTCTAGGATATGTGTGATGAGTACAACTCATAATTGATGGTACAACTAGTATGGTGGTCATACCTACCTGTGGGGTTTTTATGTAGTTAAGTTGGAGGTAATCTAGACAATTTCCCCTCTTAGACCATTATGACCCCACATCTTATATGACACTTTCAAGGTTATTTTCCCTATTATTATATTCATTAACACTTAGAAAAAACTCTCTAATCCTCTCTAAGGCTTCTGGGTAAAGAAAGGCTAGGGTTTCACTATGGTGATAGAATATGGGCTTGTGTTGGTGATTTCTCTCCATCATCTTCATCATCTAAGGAAAGATACTTCTCTCTATTCTTAATTACAAAAAAATGCATGTTTTATACAATCAGTAGAGAGGATCCTTAGTAGAGTTACCAAGATGAGCTTATAGTAGAGTTGCTACTAGCAAAAGGACCCTAGAGTTAGGCTAAAATCTAGACTGTAATTAGGAGGTTGATTAAAGTTTATTTCTTTGGGTCACATGAGGGAAAGACATGGTTTTTCCCTTCCTATATTTCCACGTAAAAATCTTTTGTTTTTACTCTTCCTGCACTATCTTTAGTTTTCCTGCATTCTATTGTTTGATTTCCTGTGATTGACTCTAAGGGACATAGCCCCTCACTGTGTAGTGCAACCCCCAAGGGTTCTAACATAATATAATACATATACCAATGGAGTGAGAGATACCATAATATGCTATTTGATACCACATAATTCCTTATTTAGACAATTTCGACCAAAGAAGAAAACAACTAATTTCATAAATACCAAGCTAATAATATAACATAAGACAATCTACTGTAACACCAAGCACATAATTTCCCAAAACAAAAAAATAACAACATAGGCCCCCAAATGGGAAAAAAATATTAATAAATCCATTTTCATAATTAGTTCCCACACCCATAACATGCATTTATATTAGGATTAACTACCCATGCCAATTTGATCGAAGTTAAGCCATAACCTACATCGAATGAGAATAACTAGGTCCAAAAACTTCTAATAATGAAGCTTTACCCCTCATAGATAGTCTTCCAATCTACTAAAATATGAAAATATGAAATGTACAAATCAAAAGGATACCAACGATGACCATATTGCACATTTTCGGGTAGGGATCAAAATGGACTCCCTAAATGGGTTTTCAACAGCGAAGGGTAAAATTAGAATTTTAGTTTATAAGTATATTCCCCACGATTAAAAAAAGTCATATAAGAAAACCCAAGTGAAAATGTATTGAATTTGGGGTTTATAAATACTAATTTAGGCCTTCCACGACAAAATCCCCAAATTCAACATTTGAAATAGAGTTTTAAAAAAACTTAAAATTACAAGAATTAAACAAAAATAACTGAAAATTCAATACTCCAAACTCAATGGCAAAATAAAAATTTTGAAAAGGTGTTTTCACAAAATTAAACTTCTAGGCCTAATTTCACGACTTTCCAAACTGAGGGTTAAAAACAGATATGACCGTAATAACTATGTTACCAACCTAAAGTTGACATTCTAGATCTACTGCCACAAGTTTTTTGCCATTTAATGCATAGAACAACATATTTTTAACAAAGTCAACTATGAAGCCTTTTTAACTACCAAAAACCTCAAATTCATATAAATTACACTGAAATTGATCTGAGGTGGATTTATGCATCTCAATGTTATTTTTCGGGCTAATTTTGCTTAGTTTAGAGGACTTCTCTTGTGCTTAATGAGTAAATATTTGTATAAATGAGTATCTAAGTGATAAAACACTTGATTATAATATTTAAGGTGTATTTTAAACAGGTTTTGTATAAATTTGGTCACTTAGAGTTTAGATGAGAAAACTAGTGATACTAGCTTGAGCTAAGTTTTATTCTAGTTGATCTAGATGGATTCTAGTCTGTGTAATGGGTTACTAAAGGAATAATTGAGTAATTATGTGTGGAATAACTTTTTTATAGTGTTTAAGGTTCAATAGTAACAACACATGATACAAAACACTAAGTTAAAGACCAATGGAGAAAAGGTAATTCTCGTAGCTTGAGCGATGGCCTTTACCACTAAGCATGTTTATATGAGTCACTTAAGATAATACAAGCTAAGAGTTTTTGAATCCATCAAGTTTTAGTGTTCAATTTTGCAAGGGTCCTCTTTGTACTAGTATAACTCGATGTTAATGTGGTATTTTGGCTGATTTAGACCCACCAATTTGAAGAGAATCGAATTATCTTTCCAACGATACCAATTTCGCTTTAATCCAATACCCCAACGAAAAGTTATGCCCATTTTCGTGAGAGACAGTAAGGATAGGCGATTGATTAGGCGCCACCCAACAAAACATAGGGGATTGGTTAGGTGCCCGCCAACCTAGCCAAGGCAATCACTTGGGTGCCGCCTAAGTCAGTTCTAGGTGCTAAAAATAGTCTATTTTGAGTAATTTTAAGGGTAATTAAGTCTTTTAACACTCCTTACACGTCCCTAAACTTAACCTTATGAAATATATAGCTTCAAAACATATTATAACCCTATTATCAACTCAAAGCTCATCACCTAAGAGCACTAAAAGAGAAAAACAACTAGGGTTGCGTAACTAAGCTTGAAGATCCGATTTCAAGGAAATTCCTCCGTCAATCATCAAGAATCTTCCTTCTAAGGTATGCGTGAGTTGATTTATGGACTCTTTTCATCCATAAAGCTCAACAACCATCTTCTAAATTTTGTATCATGATGTTTATGTTATTGGTGGTTGATGTTCTTCTGGTTGGAGTTTGATGATGCCTAAGATAGGATCTTTGTATGTTTATTGTGAGGATAAGGTGGTATTTAACATATAAATTTGTGAAATTAGTGGTTGAGTATTTTTAATCTTGATGAATCCACCTATGCCTAAGTTGTGCATGTAAGGAGTTTGTAAAAATACCTAAGGGAATAGAAATCATGCTTTTATAACATAATACGTCCTAAATGACTATTCCATGTTCTAAGTTTATGTTCAACGCGATCCCCGTGATATTGTCTTGAATTGAAAAAGTTGGAAGAGATGCTCACGATATTGTTGAGATATGGAATGACCATGTTATTGAAGCCATGTAAGTATATACATGTTGTGTGCATTCCCGATCATGTGATAGTTTGTTGAGAATCATTCTTATTATGAAAGCCTTACTTTTGATATTGTGAATTATGGACTCAAACTTTGTGATCAACTCATTCATGTGAGTTAGTTTCCTCCTATCGAGACCTGGGGGTAGTTGTACTCAAAAACTATAGTTGTGTGCCTAGAGCCATGTCATGTTTCACGATATCAGAACTCAAGCTATGATTCCATAGACTTCAGTCAGTCATATGACTAAGGAAAAGCTCATGATTTTAGTCAGTTGTCAGATATCAGTAACATTCCGCTAGTCAATGGAATTCAGTAAGATTAAGTCATGCACAGTTAGTTATTTATGTCCAGTCCCTCCAGATGGGAGTAGAGGTTAGCACCGAGTGAACCCAAGGATGGGAACTCACCCGCCAGCTCTGGGTGTGATTCTTAGTAGTCATCCTTGTGTTCCAAAACTACGTAGCCAGCGTTGGTTGAGACATCTTAATCCGTCAGATTAGGGTTGATGACGTGGATTAACCGGTCAGTTTAAGGTTCCCACCATTCTCATTGAGTACCCGCCAGATAAGGGTCACTCATAGGCTGTCCTTACCCATGGCATAGTATTGAAACTCCTCCAGTCGGGATAGAGATTGGACTACAGCTTAGCCATAACGGTATACGTCGGGCATGTTGGTTAAACACTACTTCCCACAATTTCAGTATCAGTCTCAATAAAAGAACTCAGGGCGTTCTTCAAATTTTACTATATACAGGACTGTCAGATACAGTCGTCCATGTTATCAGTTTTAGTATCAGTCATGACAGTTAACATTAAACCATGTATTAGCTTAGAGGTCATGATATCACATATTCACGGTCCCAGTTTCAATATATGTGTTTTTTCACTTCCACGTTCATATTAGTCAGTCAGTGTTGTTCATGCATGAAACCCTTTATGTTCAGCCTACCTTCCTCATATACTCAGTACAGTAGTTGTACTGACAGATTTGTGCTATAGTTCTTTTTTTCATGTTACACCGTAGGTTCTGAGACACGAGCTCCAGCCCAGCAGTAGCGGTAGCATTCCAGTCGTAGAGACATAGTGAGTCCTCATTGATTCAAGGACAATATGATTTGATATATTTATTTATTTCTTCAGTTCAATTTTACGGAGTTAGTTGGAGACATATTCCTTCAACTCCTTATTCAGATAGTTTAGAGACTTTTAGATTTGTGTTCAGATTTACGTTCATACTTATCTTTCAGATTGAGTTATTTTAGGTATTTTCACCCGCATGATTTTATTTAGTTGAACCTTATGGCCTTACAGTTTTATGTATTCTACATTATCTTATCATGATTTGCAGTATAGAGGTACATATATTAGTCATGGGTTAGCTTAATGTCCCTCAGGATCATGAGCATCGTGTAGCATTCCGGTTTAGCGAATCGGGGTGTTACAAACTTGGTATCAGAGCCTAAGGTTCAATAGAGTCCTAGGAAGTCTGAAAGCCGCATCTAGTAGAGTCTTGTACATGGGTGTGTTGTGCGCCACATTTATGTGCAGGAGGCTATAAGATGTTTTAGAAACAGTCCCCTTTCTTCATTATTCATGTCATGCTAGTGAGCATAATCACATGTTAAACTCTCAGTCTAATCCATTCTTCTCTTATTCTTGACCATGGCCCCAAAGAGAAGAAACCAGCCAGCTCCTCAGCCCGAAGATCCTTTGGGCAAGCATGTTTCTCATGCAGAGTTTAGAGTCGTATTTACCGTACCTACTAAGTCTATGGCTGCACAAAATGAATGGCCACCAGTCATTCCATCCAATCCAGTAGACAATCCTAAAGCAACTAGGGTTCAGGACTTCACCCGGATGAACCCTCTATCTTTTCATAGGTCTAAGTTTGATGAGGACCCTCAGAAGTTCATTGACCAAGTCCAGAAGGTCATTGACATCATCGGTGTTACTTCTATTGAGAGTGTTGAGTTATTCGCCTACCAGTTATAGGATGTTGCTCATGATTGGTACAAAAAGTGGAAGTCTGAGAGGTTAGATGATACAGGCCCTATCGAGCGAGAGAAATTTCTCACAGCCTTCTTAGACAGATTATTTCCCCAAGAACTAAGGGAAGCCAAAGTTCTTGAGTTCATCAACTTTAGGAAATGGAATATGACGGTTAGGGAGTATTTTCTCAGATTTACTCAGCTAGCAAGGTATGCTACTTATGTGGTTGCAGACAATAGAGCTAAGATGAGCAAGTTTGTTCAGGGGTCAACTTTTTTCCTACCTTCGGGCAAGGAAAATAATTTCTAAGGGGTATGTGTATCATCTCGTGCATGTTAAAGATTTAAGTTCTGAATCTCCCAGCCTCAAAATAGTCCCTGTTGTTAATGAATACTCAGATGTCTTTTCCGAAGATCTTCCAGGCATTCCTCCCGAAAGGGAAACAGACTTCGGTATAGACCTTCTTCCAGATACTCAACCTATTTCTATTCCTCCACACAGAATGGCACCAGCAGAACTCAAGGAACTGAAAGATCAGTTGAAGGATCTCTTAGATAAGGGACTCATCAGACCCAGCATTTCCCCATACGGTGCACCAGTGTTATTTGTGTGCAAGAAAGGCGGTTCTCTCAGGATGTGTATTGATTACCGTTAACTCTACAAGGTCATGGTCAACAGCAAATATCCTCTTCCCAGGATTGATGATCTATTCGACCAACTTAAGGGTGCCAGTTACTTCTCCAAGATAGACCTTAGAATAGGATATCATTAGCTCAGAGTTAGAGAATATGACATTCTGAAGATAGCTTTTCGTACTCGGTGTGGTCACTTTAACTTTTTAGTCATGTCATTTGGTCTTAGAAATGCCCCTGCAGCTTTTATAGACTTGATGAACTGTGTGTTCAAGAAGTACTTGGACATGTTTGTCATAGTCTTTATAGATGATATTATGGTCTATTCTCGCATAGAGCGTGATCATGCAGACCATCTCATGATTATTCTTCAGACTCTCAGGGATCACTAGTTATTTGCTAAGTTCAGTAAGTGCAAATTTTGGCTAAGATCAGTAGCATTCGTTGGCCATATTTTTTATGGTGATGGCATTAGAGTAGATCCTAAGAAAACTGAGGATGTAAAAAGCTGGCCTAGACCCGTATTTCCATTAGATATTAGGAGTTTCTTGGGTTTGGATGGCTATTACAGATGGTTTGTCGAGGGATTTTCTTCTATTGCATCTCCTATTTCCAGATTGACTCAGAAGAAGATTAAGTTTCAGTGGTCAGATTTATGCGAGCAAAGCTTTCAAGAGTTGAAGACTCGACTCACCTCAGCTCTAGTTCTAGCTATTCCAGATGGTTCAGATGGTTTTGTAGTCTATTGTGATGCATCCAAAATGGGTTTAGGTTGTGCCCTCATGGAGCATGGTAAGGTCATAGCCTACGCCTCCAGATAGTTAAAGCCATATGAGAAGAATTATCCTACTTATGATCTTGAGTTAGCAGCGGTAGTTTTTGCCTTGAAGATTTGGAGGCATTATCTCTATGGAGTTTATGTAGATGTCTTCACAGACCATAAAACCCTCCAGTATGCCTTTTCCCAGAAAGAACTCAATCTTCTCCACAAAAGGTGGTTAGAGCTCTTGAAGGATTAGGACATGAGTGTTCTTTATCATCCGAGCAAGGCCAATGTTGTGGCCAACGCTCTCCATCAACTCTCCATGGGTAATATTTCTCACGTTGATGATAGTAAGAAAAAGATGGCTCAGGAGATCCATCAGCTTGCCAGACTAGGCATTCGCTTAGTCGATTCTTCAGAGGGTGGTGTATGTGTTCATAGTTGTTTAGAGTCATCTCTAGTTTCTGAGGAAATAGAGAAATAAGACACAGATCCTAGACTTGTCAAGCTCAAAGAGTCAGTTCTGAATCAGAAAGTTGAGGTTTTCTCCCAAGGGGGAGATAGTGTTATTCATTTTTAGGGTCGTCTATGTATTCCAGGTATAGATGAATTGAGGCAGCGAATTCTTGCAGAAGCACATGGTATGCGATATTCTATTCATCCAGGGGCCAGTAAGATGTACCGCAATATACGAGAGATCTATTGGTTGAGTGGGATGAAGAGAGATATTGTAGAGTTTGTAGCTAAGTGCTCTATATGTTAGCAGGTCAAGATAGAGCCTCAGAAACTTAGTGGTTCCATGCAAGAGTTCACCATTCCTACTTGGAAGTGGGAAGAAGTTAACATGGACTTCATGATGGGTTTTCCTAGAACTCGTCATCATCATGATTCAGTCTGGGTCATTATACATAGAATGACCAAGTTAGCTCATTCCTTCTTGTTCGTACTTCTTATTCCACCGAGGATTATGCCAAACTCTATATCAAGGAGTTAGTTAAGTTACATGGTGTTCCACTATTATCATCTTAGACAGAGGTACCCAGTTCACTTCTCACTTTTTGAAAGTGTTCCAAAAAGGTATCGATACCCAATTCCATCTCAGTACAACATTTCATCCTTAGACAGATGGTCAAGAAGAGAGGACAATTCAGACTCTTGAAGATATGCTAAGGGCGTGTGCAATTGACTTCTAGGGAATTTGGGACGACCACTTACCTTTGATTGAGTTTGGATACAACAATATCTATCATTCTAGTATTCAGATGGCTCCATTTGATGTGCTCTATGGTAGGATATGTAGATCTCCGATTGGTTGGTTCAAAGTTAGTGAGGCCTCAATCATAGGTCCTAACTTAGTATTTGACGCCTTAGAGAAAGTTCAGTTGATCAGAGAGAGACTGTAGGCTTCTTAGAGTCGACAGAAGTCCTATGCAGATGTTCATAAAAAGGATCTCGAGTTCGAGGTCAATGACTATGTCTATCTTAAGATCTCTCCCATAAAGGGAGTGAAGAGGTTTGGCAAGAAAGGGAAACTCAGTCCCTGGTATGTCGGTCCCTTTAGAATTTTTTGTCGCTTCGGCAAGGTAGCTTATGAGCTTGAGTTGCCTTCAGATCTAGCCTCAGTCCATCCAGTCTTCCATATCTCTTTTCTAAAGAAGTGCATAGGTGACCAGGCAGTTGTTGTCCCTATTCAGAGCATCGACATTCAGAATAGCCTCTCTTATGAAGAGATTCCAGTCGAAATCTTAGATTATCACACTCATAGATTAAGGAACAAAGAAGTCCTTTTAGTCAAGGTTCTTTGGCAAAATCAGTCTCATGAGGGAGCTACTTGGGAAGAAAAAATAGATATGCGTACCAAGTATCCTCACCTCTTTCCCGCAAATTCAGATCAAGCTCAAGGTTAAAGTTCTCCTTAATCTTATTTAGTTTCACATTTATGTTTCCAGTATAAACTTGGTACCTATTAACCATTTGATACTTAATCATGCATTCATGTGTCAGTTGTTCGTGCATCTCAGTCATGAGATCAAGTTGTAGTTCTTCATGTTCAGTAAAGGTTCTATTGTCTTGTATCCCTTCTTGGTAAATTCTCATTCGAGGATGAATGTTTCCAAGGGGGACATATTGTAATACCCCACATGTTTCTAAGCTATGAAGTGAATAAGTATTCCTACGTATGAAATCTCCTATCCTGTGATTCATACTTGAGTACATGACTTACAATGAATATCCTAATGATATGATAGCTTATGATGCATTAAGCATGTTCATATGAGTCACTTAAGGTAATACAAGATAAGATTTTTTGAATCCATCAAGTTTTACTATTTGATTTTGCAAGAGTCATCTTTGAACGAGTATAACTCAATGTTAATTTGGTATTTTGTCTTATTTAGACCCACCAAATTGTAGAGAATCAAATTAGCTTTCCAATGATACCAATTTTGCTTTAATCCAATACATGAACGAAAAGTTATGCCTATTTTCGTGAGAGATAGTAAGGATAGGCGATTGGTTAGGCGCCACCCAACCAAACATAGGTGATTGGTTAGGCGCCGCCCAACCTAGCTTAGGCAATCACTTGGGCGCTGCCTAAGTCAGTTCCACGTGCTAAAAACACTCTATTTTGAGTTATTTTAAGGGTAATTAAGTCTTTTAACACTCCTTACACGTCCCTAAACTTAACCCTACGAAATATATAGCTTCTAAACATATTACAACCCTATTATCATGTCAAAGCTCATCATCTAATGGCACTAAAAGAGAATTAAAACTAGGGTTCCGTAGCTAAGCTTGAAGATCCGATTTCAAAGAAATTCCTCCGACAATCATCAAGAATCTTCCTTGTAAGGTATGCGTGAGTTTATTCATGGACTTCTTTCATCCATAAAGCTCAAGAACCATCTTCTAAATTTTGTATCATGATTTTTATGTTTTTGGTTGTTGATGTTCATGTGGTTGGAGTTTGAGGATGCCTAATATAGGATCTTTGTATGTTTATTGTGAGGATATGGTGGTATTTAACGTATAAATATGTGAAATTAGTGGTTGAATATTTGTAATCTTGATGAATCCACCTATGCCTAATATGTGCATGTAAGGTGTTTGTGAAAATACCTAAGGGAATAGATGTCATTCTTTTATGACATAATAAGTCCTAAATGACTATTCTATGTTCTAATTTTATGTTCAACGTGATCCCTGTGCTATTGTCTGGAATTGAAGAAGTTGGACGAGATGCTCACGATATTGTTGTGATATGGAATGACCATGTTATTGAAGCCATGCAAGTATAGAAATGTTATGTGCATTCTCGATCATGTGATAGTTTGCTGAGAATCATTCTTATTATGAAAGACTTACTTATGATATTGTGAATTGTGGACTCAAATCTTGTGATCAAGTCATGTCATGTGTGTCAGTTTCCTCCTATCGAGTCCTGGGGGTACTTGTACCCGAAAACTATAACTATGTGCCTAGAGCCATGTCATGTTTTACGATATCCAAACTTAAGCTATGATTCCATGTGACTCAGGAAAACCTCATGATCTTAGTTAGTGGTCAGATATCAGTAACATTCCGCCAATCAATGGAATTTAATCAGATTAATTCATGCAAAGTAAGTTATTCATGTCCAGTCCCTCTAGATGGGAGTAGAGTTTAGCAACGAGTAAACCCAAGGATGGGAACTCACCCGCCAGTTCAGGGTGTGATTCTTAGTAGTCATCCTTATGTTCCAAAACTACGTAGCCAGCGTAGGTTGAGACATCTTAACCCATTAGATTAGGGTTGATGAGGTGGCTTAACCCTTCAGTTTAGGGTTTGCACCGTTCTCATTGAGTACCCACTAGATAAGGGTCACTCACAGGCTGTCCTTACCTGTGGCACGGTATTGGCACCCCTCTAGTCGGGGCAGATAACGACATACATGGGGCATGTCGATTAAACACTAGTTCACACAGTTTTAGTATCAGTCTTAATTAAAGAACTCAGGGCGTTCTTCAGATTTTAGTATATACAGGACTGTCAGATACAGTCGTCTATATTATCAGTTTTAGTATCAGTCATGACAGTTATCAGTAAACCATGTATTAGCTTACAGGTCATGCTATCACGTATTCACGGTCGTAGTTTCTATATATGTGTATTTGAACTCCCACGTTCATATTAGTCAGTCAGTGTTGTTCATGCATGAAACCCTTTATGTTCAGCCTACCTTCCTCGTATACTCAGTACTCTAGTTGTACTGACGTATTTGCGCTATGGTGCTTTCGTTTCATGTTACATCATAGGTTCCAAGACATGAGCTCCAGCCCAGTAGTAGCGGTAGCATTCCAGTCGCAGAGACATAGTGAGTCCTCATTGTTTCAAGGACAATATAATTTGATACATTTATTTATTTCTTTAATTCAGTTTTACGGAGTTAGTTGGAGACTTGTTCCTTCAAATCCTTATTCAGATAGTTTAGAGGCTTTTAGATTTGCATTCAGATTTACATTAAGACTTAGCTTTCAGATCGAGTTGTTTTGGGTATTTTCACCCACATGATTTTATTTAGTTGAACCTTATGGCCTTATAGTTCTATGTATTCAGTATTATTGTATCATGATTTGTAGTATACAGGTACAAATATCAGTCATGGCTTAGCTTGTGGTCCCTCGGGGTCATGAGCACCGTGTAGCATTCCTGTTCAGCGAATTGAGGTGTTATAGTATCAGACAAATTCACAAGGAACAAGATATTGCTACTTCTATGGCTGACGATTAACCACCCTACATGATAATATGCAAAGTGGCAAACCCACTCTTAAGTAATCTGACCTTTTCTATTTATAAATCGGATGCAGGAGATAGATTTAAACTAAAGAAAAACATGGTTCAACTCTTGCACCGTAGTGGATAGTTTAGCACTCTCTCATATGAAGATCCATAGGTTTACTCATATAACTTCTTGGAAATAAGTGACAAATTTATCCCGACAAGTGTGTCTACTGACTATGTGAGGCTAGCAGTTTTTCTTTTTCACTTTTGGGGGAACCAAAAACATGGTTGAATGCTGAGTCAATAAGTTCAATTACAAATTAGGATGACTTAGCTCAAAAATTCCTCATATGATTCTTCCAATCTGGAAACACTTTGAGACTTTGTAGTGAGATTTTGATCTTCAAGCAGTGGACAAATAAGAACATGTATCATGCTTGGGAGGGGTTCAACACTTTTTTTTGGAACTATCCACATCACCATTGGTCCAATGAGGAAATAGCTCAAACCTTTGTTGAGGCACTTGACCATAACACAAAAAATTTATTAAATTCACCTACAGGTAGTTAGGCTTTAGAAAAGACTTATGATGAGCTATACACCTTGTTGAATTGAATTGCACAAGGAAATCTAGATTGGCATAGTGATACCTAAAGAGCTTTGTGAAAAAGGTTGCGAGTATGATCAATTTTGATAGCATAACAACCTTAGCTAACCAACTCTTAGCCATGCATAGTCAAATGATGAATCAATTCTGCTAGTTGGGTATGCAGCAGCCTCAGACTCAAATTAATGTTGTACATCAAGATTTGGTATGGTATGACATTTGTGGCAATAGAGGCCACTATACAGACTTGTGTGGTGTAAATCATAAATCTGTCAAATTTATGGAAGACTCAGAATATTCATTCTAGAGGTAACAACCACCAGCAGCAGTTTCAGAAGCTATATTATAACAAATAAGCCAGTAAAGTTGAGGATACAATACAAAATATCTTGGATAATCAAGAGAAGATGGTTTCTAATATAAAAAATAAGAATATTGTACACAAATTGTTAAAGAAACAGTTGGGGCAACTAGCCCAACCACAAAATACTAGGACTCAAGGTAGGATTCCAAGTGATAATAAACCTCCGAAGCATGTTATGGAATCACTTTGAAAAGTGGTAAGGAGCTTAGTGACATACCTCTAAGGAGGTAGATGTAGAGTTAGCTCCATAATAGGTTGCAGAGAAAGTTGTTGATAATTCGAGGAAGTCTAAGTACCCAAAACCCAAGGCTTCTAAGTAAGATACTTAAAGAACACCACCATAGTGCCCTAAACATTTCAAAAAGGTCACAGAGGATTTTTGTTTCAAGAATTGCTTTGACATATTTAAAGAACTTCACATTAATTTTCCTTGTTTAGATATTTTGCATGAAATCCCCTAGTATACCATGTACTTGAAGTATGTGGTGACTAATAAAGTGAACCTACCGGAGATTTAAATGATGGCATTGACAGAGGAGTACAACTCTGTGCTAGTGAAAAATATGTCTAAGAAGCTTAAGGACCTAAGATTTTCATCCTCTCCATACATATTGGTGATGATAAAATAGTCTATTCCTTGAGTAATTTGGGAGAAAGTATAAATTTGATGCCTATGTCGATGTTCAAGACTCTTGGGTTAGGTGAGCCGAGACCATGCCCTTTGAAGCTGCAATTGGCAAACAAGACCATAGTGAAGCCCGATAGAATAACTGAGGTATCCTTATAATGGTTGTTAAGTTTGTAATTTCTATTGATTTTATTATTTTGGATTTTGATGTAGATAGCAGGGTACCGATCATTCTTAGCCACAGTAGAAGCATTGATAGATATGAGAGAGAGAACTCTCACAATGAGATTAGATAATAAAGAGGTGGTTTTCAAAGTTTATAAGCCACTTAATCCACTTTACCACAACAAAGATTTGTGTATGATAACACAGATGGAAGTGGATAAGTGTAGGTTTGTAGAAAAAAATCACCAAAAACATCTTCAGACAATCTAATGATGTTGTTCGATCCACTACCTATGCCAAAGTGATGATGATTGATGAGCTTTAAAAGGCTATTGTTGAAAAATCTACTGACCTTAAGAGTACACACTCAAGAGGTCAAAAACTTATAAGTAGATGTCCTCTAAGTAGGAAGAAGAGGGCGAAGAAATTCAGCTATGTAGTGATGCTAGGTCGTGCTGCGACACTAAATCAGATGCTGCTTGGGAGGCATCCTAAGTTATGGTAGGTATTTTTTTTATTTTGAGTTTTTACTTCACACAGTGTTTATTTTTGTTGAGTCACAGGTAGATGGAAAGTCTGTGTACCCAAGTTTTGAGCTAAGAAGCATAACAGAGACTAAGTGATGGTCCCTAAACCCACTTGATGTTAAAATATGCTACAAGCTAGGCCTAGAAACCTCAGGGAGTATTTCTATATCTATGAAGTTTACTTTGGGGATAAAGTAGATTTTTAAGTGTGCGGCGGGGAAAGTCCAATTATTTTTGGTGAACTTATTGTGGTAGGATCTAAGTATTTGGTTTTTTCTTTAGTTTTTAGGATAAAATTTAAAAAAATTTGAAAAATTACAAAAATATTTTCCTTTTAGTTTTTAGTTAGTGGGTTTGTCCAGGTGCATAATTCACCTACCCTATGGTTATTCTTTTCAGTTCTTTTCATGGGGCACTCCTTGAACCCAACATCATTTTTATTTTTAGGACTAAATTTTATTTTTTTGTGTTTAGGATAAGTGAGATGTCCTTGTTGGTGCTATTTATGATTGTATAATGCATGTAATTTTGTGCGTAAAAGCATGTTGTTTGTTTGATACTACTTTTAAGACTCCTAGGCTCGAGTTTATGACTCTTGTACGTTGTTGGCTTATTTTTGAATTTGTGTGATTGTTTGGCTGAGAGTCTATGATGATTCTACTTGAGTTGAGCATATGCCTTGTCTGATGTAATGTTTTTGTTTATTCCTTGTTGCATTTGATATTTTTAACTTGCCTGGTGTGTTTTCGTAGCAAAATAAAGAGTATGGGTATAGGAGATGATATAAGAATTTATTTGATAGCTATGTTTCATACCTTCTTTTTGACCTACCCTTGTGGATAATCCGACTTAGCTCCATTGAGCCTTTAGCCTACTCTTTAGTAGCCTCATATATAGCTTGTTTATTCTTTGTTTGAATTTAATTTCATATAAAGCTCTTAAGAGCTTTTAGTGAAAACTTAATGACTGAAGGAATGTGAAAAACAAGAAGAAAAGAGGTGAAAGTGAGACCCCAATAAGTAGCTATTGGTGTGGTAAATTGATTTAGCTTGATTGGGAGTTGTGTGACTAAAAGAAAAAGTGTTCAAAATTGAATATATATGAGTTGAAAATATTCCCACTGCATTATATGTGAACTAGATTAATGGGATGGGGCAAAACAAAAGATGGGTGTAAGGGTAGATGAGGTAGAATGTTGGTTGTTAGAGGTTAATTTAATGAAAATTATGATGTATTAAAGAACTTAGGTAGATACACACTATTATTAGCCAAAATATTTCCTAACCGTCCCTTAGCCTACATTAAAAACCTTAAAGACCCATTTGATCCTAAACCTTAAATTTATAATATTAGTAGAGTAGTACACCAAGGGAAAGCCTATAGTTCATCATGTGTAACTTTTGAATTATTTGTGACAGTGAGTGCAAATTGATTCTTATACCCATTCTTGTAATAATTCCATCTGTGCGAGTGAGTATGGGTAACTCTTTTATAGTAAGGGCACTTATTTAATGACAGTTCAGTGATTTGTATGATTTCTTTGATTGAGAATTATGTCTGAGTTTCCCAACTTGGTTAGTCAATTCTTGAGGCTAGGATGTTTCGGAGTAGTTTTCTTGAGCTTTCACTTGTGTAAACATACTTAGTGTGGTAACTTACATTACATATAGTCCTTGTAGTGAAAGCTTGAATGTATTTCCTATTGTAAAAGTGTGTTGTCTTCCTAGATTATAATGCTTAGAGAAAAAAGTTTTTGTAGGACGAACAAGGCTTTAAGTGTGGGGTGATGATCAAAGGTTGATTTATGCATATCACTAATGTTATCCAGTCTTATTTAGCTTAGTTTAGCAGAATTCTCTTGTTCCTAATGCATAAATATTTTTATAAATGAGAATTTATGTTTTAAACTACTTGATTATAATGTTTGAGGTGTGTTTCAACTAATTTTAGAATCAATTTGGTCACTTAAAGTTTAGACGAGAAAACTAGTGTTACTAGCTTGAGCTAGGTGTTATTCTAGTTGATCTCAGTGGTTTCAAGTGTCTGTAATGGGTTACTAAAGGTATATTGAGTAATTATGTGTGGAATAACTTTTTTATAGTTGTTAAGGTTCGATTTAATCAATAAAAGAGACAAAACACTAAGTTAATGATCACGGGACAAAAACTAGTATTCTTAGATTGAGTTATGACCTTTACCAGTTTACTTTCTGGAATTATATGGTGTTATGTGCCTAATGTATGATTTTTTATGATATAGGAATCTTTTTGTGTGTATTATTATGATATATAGTTGATTTACAAGCTGAAAATCAAGATGAAACAATACCACAAAGATTGAAGTTGAAGTACAAAAGAATGTGACAAACTTGGATCAAAGTTGGACGTTTTGAAGTCCTTGATGTTCCACGCTGCCTAGTTGCTGTGATAAGGCTGTGGAACACCCTTGGTAACATTGGTGATGGAAAATTCCAGTATCTCTCTACATTTTTGGCATTCCATACTGCCTATATGACATGAAATTAGCAAGGCACACCCTTATATTAAAAACAGGCTATGTTGTCCTCCTATAAATAGGACACTTAAAACAAAATTGTACATATCTTGAATGACCTTGGGACTTGAAGGGAGGATACATAACTCATAAATAAGGGTTTTTCTTCCATTACTTTGGTTTGTTTATGGATTTAATAGGTATTCATTTGTTATGATTACAATTATGTCCATGATAGGCTAAACACCCTTTTCCGGGGTTAATGCCAAGAACATGAGTATTATTGTTATGATATTTTATCAATTTTGGTTTTTTATTTATCTTTTTTATCACTATTTTAAGGATTCTCAGAACACATGCAAAATCATCTTATGAATCCGACCAAAGGAACAAGAGGATATAACGTGAGATATATAGAGTAGAATTATAATCTTCCAATTGGATGAAGTTATAATTCACTATTAGGATAAGAATATACCTATATGCTCAATTTAATTCAAGTACATAGATGAATACAAACATATTTAATGTAGTTCTCGCATCCCCACTCAATGATGTAGTTGTGAGGCTAAGTTAGATAATAGACAAGAGGTTCAAAAGGCCATAATCATAGTATGAACCCTGTGAACCAACACTGATAATCAACCTAACCAATGAAGTTTATATCTTAACAGGATTGTTCACAGTTCCTTATCCCTGGGCATTTTCCTAGAATCGTTCAACCCTTTACTTTATAGCATTTTTCTATTTATTCTTAGTTTCAATTTATAATTACTTTTTGTTTCGTTTGTACTGAGTTAATTTTAATAGTTGGACTAGTCTGGGATAGTTGTTAACACAAATCTCTGAGGGATCAGTACTTGGTTTTTAAAAGGCCACTATATGACTTGTTGAGACTAAATACACTTGAGTATTTTTTTGGGCAAAATAGAAATGCATTGAGAACCATGCCATCATCCCCATGCCCTAAAAATACCACAAAGTAACCAAGGGGATGGGTAAAATGGTAAAATGTAATGAACTGAGTTTTAGTGATTTGTGTGAAATATTATAGGGTTGCCTCACACTCATTGACTACATAATTCAATTATTGTGGACCAAATGACCTAGTAGGGAAATTGTATTGAGTCCCTTTGACTATCATATGAGATAGAGGTCCTTATTTTACCTCTTAATTTTGGAAGATATATCAGAAGGGTCTTGGTATCCAATTTCATCTTAATATGGATTTTCACCCTTAGATATATGGTCAAGAAGAGAGAACTATTTAGACCTTAGAGTATATATTAATGGTTTGTGTGATTGATTTCAAGGGTGGTTGGGATGATCCTTTTGCCTTCGATTGATTTTTCTTAAAATAATAGCAATCACTCTAATATTTTGATGGCCTCATTTAAATCACTAAATTGTAAGAGGTTTAGATCTCTAATTGGTTGGTTTTAAGATGCTGAAGCTCCATTAATAGGGGCAGATTCATAATAAGGATATGGACAAAGGTTAGCTACAAAGGTTAGCTTATTGGAGTGAGGATAAAAATATCTCAAATAATTAAAAATCCTATTCAAATATGAAGAAAAAGTACTTAAGTTTGATATTGGTGATCTTGTCAACTTGAAGGATTCTCTCATTAAAGGGGCGAAGAGATTCAGTAAGAAGGGAGAACTTAGTACCCGCTATGGTGGTCCTTATAAAACTATGGGTCACTTTTGCAATATAACTAATGAGTTAGTGTTACCTATAGACTTAGTATCAGTGCATCTAATTTTTTATGTATCCTTGTTAAAAAAATGCTTCGGTGATCCTTTATTATTTATACCCTTAGATAGTATGGATGTGAAAGATAGTATCGCTTACAATGAGGTCCCATTTTAGATCCTTGACCGTCAAGTTTGTAAGATGGGGAATAAAGAGGTAGCATTGGCAAAGATTCTTTGGTTAAATCAATCAATTTAGGGAGTTACTTGGGAAGTAGAGGCAGATATGATGACCAAGTACCCCTATCTTTTCGCTTCAAGCTTAATTTAAGTTGACGTAATAGTTTCCCAATTTAATTCCTTTTGTTTCATATAATCTTATTATTCTTATGTCATAGTATGCCGTCATGAGTTTGATTCAATTTATGTTTCTGCTATAAATTCAATCATCATGTCAGTATTCAGCTCTTAGAAAGTGAATGTTTGGATTGCAGCTCTTTCTATAACATTTTAGCTTAGTTAGTTTTTTTTCGGGGTTGAATGACCCCATAGGGGAGATATTGTAACGCACCAAAAATCCAAGGTAAAATTTAAACTATTGTTATTGTTTTGATGTTGAGAAGATGAATACATAGGACCAGGTCCCTGGATGTTCAAGGCAACAGTACAGCTGGCACGCATCTGAACAGTTTTGTCCTCTTGTGTAACAAACTGTGCAGGTGTTTCTTGTACTATTAAGTACACCTAGTCCAATTACATTTCAACCCTATTCATCAATCATCTATAAAAGAAAAGGGATGCTTCTTTATCAAGTGGTTTTTGAAAATCCAAAAATTAAAGAGTGAGAGGAAGGAAAAAACTAAGTGTTTTTCATTGCTCAAGTATATCTCAAGTTCTTATTTTTTGTATTCAAAGAAAGAATGAGTGCTCTGGAGTTAGTCTTTAATAGTAACAGAATTACCAAATTTGTGATAGTAATGCTCTTTTCTTGTTACTTTGAAAGTTCTTAGGTAGAGTAGCCTAAGTCTAAAACTAGTAAGAGATAACAAGTGTTGATGAGTCTTGGCAGAGTTGTCAAGGTGTTGTTGTAGTAGAGTTACTGCAAGCAGAAGGAGCCTAGAGTTGGTCTGAAATTGAGTTTGTAATACAGAGGTTAATTATAGTGGATTTTTTATGATCTTGTGAGGGCAAGTCATGGTCTTTACTCCCTTGAGCAAGGGACTTTCCACGTTAAATATTGTGTTTATTATATTTCTTGCACCGTCTTTTGTTCCTAGTTGGTTTAATGTGGTTTTGCCAGTGATTGACTTTGAGGGACCTAGTCCTTCATTTTGTGGTGCAAACCCTAGGGTTTCAATAATAAGTATCGAAGGAGGTTAACTCTAAAAATATCATACCTAGAGTGTCTTGGTTAGCATGGCCACTCTACCTAATATAGAAGAAGGGCAATCTACCACCAGATCACCTAGATTTAATGGGTAGTATTATAGGTTATGGAAAATCGTGATTTTTGAATTCATTATGGCTGAGGATAGTGAACTTATGGACATAATTCTTGATGGTCCTCACGTTCTAATTAAAAAAGTCAAAGAGGGAAAAATAACAAGAATGGTGGTAAAAAGTAGAAGGGAATATGATTATAAAGATTGAAGGAAAATTGAGAAGAATCACAACGCCAAGAAATTGTTAGTCTGTGGCATATAACCTGATGAATATAATAGGATCTCAGCTTGTGAAAATGCCAAGAAGATCTGGGATTGCTTGAAGAATTCCTGTGAAAGCACTACTGATGTGAAGGATTCTAATGTTGACATGCTGACTACACAGTATGAAACCTTCGCCATGAAAGAAGAAGAAACCATCAAAGAAATGCATACTAGATTCACTTCTATCACAAATGAGCTTCACTACCTAGGAGAAGTGATCCCTATGTATAAGCAAGTGAGAAAGATTCTTGGTGTTTTTTCTAAGTCCTGGAAAGAAAAGTGGATACTATAACTAAATCTAGAATCCTAAAGACCCTCATTATGGATGAGCTGATTGGAAATCTAAAAACTCATAAGATAGAGAAGCAGCAAGGGTTGGATAAGAAAGAAGTAAAAATGAAAAAATCTCTAGAATTGATGTCTTCAAAACAAGATTTAATAGAAGAGGACAATGATATTGATTAATTTTCTTAAAGGACGGTTATAGCCATGAGGAAAAGTGGTCAAATCCAAAGAAGAGAAAGAAACAATAGAAGAAGAAGAAATATTAAGGTTTGTCACAAATGTGGAAGTCCTGAGCATTTCATTAAGGATTGTCCAATATAAAAATTGTGTTATTAGGAGTATCTCAAGACTGAAGGTGACAAAGAAAAAAGTTGGGGCTAGGACCTTAAAAATTTAAGAAGGAAAACTATAGTTAAGTTTGCAGTAAACCAAGCACTAGCAAAATGGGGAGATTCCTTCACTGATTCAGATAAAGCTGAGAAGCATAAAGATGTGTCAATGTTAGCTATGGAAGAGAATCTATTTATCTATGATTCCTTATCTACCTTTGTTGCCAACACTGAAGATGAAGAAAAAAAGGAGGTAACTCTTTCAGACATAAAGGAAAATCTAGATAACTACTCATCTAGGAAGATAAAAAAGCTTTCTAGTATTCTAATTGACTCGGAATGTGAGATAACTGCTAAGAAGAATTCTCTAGAGGAGAAAGTGAAAAATCAAGAACTTTAATTGAAAGACTTAAATCTTCAAATATCTGAGATTAAAGAATAGATCGATAAATGGAAATTTGAAAATATGAGTTGTATAATTCAGCTGGAGAAGGTAGATAATCTATATAGTAAAGGAAAGAAAGAAGCTTCAAGGATTCAGATTGATACTGAGGAAAAGTTGAGGATTCAAAAAAAAACTTTTGTTTACACTTTATAAGAATGAAGAGTTAGAAAGGGACCTGGTCCACTTAGGAGAAATGCTTAACAAATCACTTAAATGGACTGCATTTTCACAAATCCTTTCTAATTTTACCATTCAAGGAACAAAAAAATGGTAAGGCGCTTGGTTAGCAAGGATAATCAAAACCTCTTGGCTTAAAAGAAAAAGCTACCCATGATGATAGAAACAAGGTTAACAAACTATTGTGTACTCACTATGGAAGAGATGGACACCTAAAAGAAAATAGTCAAATCTGGATAAGAGCAAGGATGAATGGTTCCAGATATATTCAGCAAAAAAGTCCACATCCTAAGTGTGACAAACCCTTGATAAATATGAGTAGAAATTATCTACCTAGATGGTCCAAAAGGTATTTGATCACACCATTACCCTCCTATTAGGAACTCAGGCTCAAGTAGGTTCCCAATTCCAACATGTGATCATGGATCCTATATGAGATAGGAGATTGCAGTCAGATATGGTTGATTAATAGTATGTGCTCAAAGTCTATTTTGGAAGGTTTGACTGTGTTCTCTATCTTACGATAATCCATGGTGGAGGTGTCTTATTTTGAAATAGTGGATTTCAAATGACTTAGTCCCTTGCAGATAATTAAGTTAAAAAAAAAGGGCATGTTCCTATATCTCAGGTTAGTACCAAAATGATGTTCCTCAAAATTCAAAATTTCTATTTAAAACGGGCTACATAGATTCTCCCATCTGAACAAAAGATGTCAATTTACTACTAAAGTGAAGAGTCGCACCTCTTGTGGGTAAACGCGTCATTCCAAATGCGTACCTCTTAAATGACCAACGATCACTTCCTTAATTAAAAAATCAAATTTTATATATTTCATTCTCTTTCCAATCAACTTAAAGTATGCTTCTAAATTATTCCATCCTGATCTAACTATTTGTTTTTTCTTATAAAAGTTCAAAATAAAAGAAACTCCTTCCTCCTTCACCCCCATGAAAAATCTTTCTTTAGATAATCACCAAGATTTGTAAAGTGCTCTATCTAGCTCACAAACTCCTAAAATTCCCCAAACCCTAGGTGAACAAGTTCCTGATGACAATCTTGCATCCATTAAAGTTCCTTTCGAGTTAGCCTTGGATGATTTGATTCAAGGCTTCAACTTACAAATTAAACAAAAACCCTCTCAACTAGAAATTCCTCATTCCTCAAAAGAATAAGATTTCTCTAATATCCCACCAATTCAAACTCACCTGAAGAATTGGTAGGTTCTATAAAATTGAAAAAATTGCCAGTACCTAGCTCCTCTAGTGGCTCGAAGTCAAAATCCATCTTTACCCAAATATGTGAGGCTGAAATTTCTATAAATAAATTTTATCCTCTTAGCATCATAAAATTAGGAGCTGAGAATCTTTTTTTACCTACTTATGATCCAAATGAAGGCTCTATAAGTATTAATAAACAACCTGGAAGGGAAAAATGAAGAGACAAGAAATTAAGATGTGTTATTACCAGCAAATAAGGAAGATAAAGAGGATAAGGATAAACAACAACTGAGTTGGACAAGGAATAAACTGAAGGAAAGTAAATGAAAAAAGATAATAACTGACACTGGTTTACAAGGTACTATATTCTATTCCAATAGGGGATCTGAACAAAAGCTGTTAGCTAATGATATGAAGACAAGTAAGGCTTCTACCATTAAAAGAAGAACACTGAAGAAAGCTGTCATAGTAAATGCGAAAAATATTGAGGTTGTGGAGGTTAGAGAAGAGGAGGATATTGATTTTGATATTATTATTGAAATTAAGATGAAAAGATAAGAAGTTAATGTTGATGAAAGGACTAGGTCCTCTTTTCCAAAGTCAGGTAGTAGTAATGTAAGAAAAAAAACATATTGTTGTTAAGAGAAAGAAAGTCTCTAAGGGACTTAGTCTTGGAAAAACTAACGAAAATAAAGAACTAATTAGTGACTCAAACAGAAGAAGAAATGAGGAAGAAAAGAAGGTTGTCCCTAGAGAAGTAAGGAATGTTGTCTCTAAAACCCAAAAAGTATTGCCTGGGATAGTGCTCGATCCAAGTATCTATGAGACAAGTAGGATGGTGGAATTAGTAAAGTATGTGAAACAACAAGGTTGGCTTCACCTACTTGAAGAATCATCTCCCATGGTGCTTGAAAATAAAGTTTGAGAGTTTTATGATACCAAGAATTTCTTAAATGATGGGCTAAGCTTAACTACCCAGGTGCAAGGAAATTCTTTCCATCTAGTCGAAGAAGCACTGGGAAGGATTTGAGATGTACTTATTATGGGAGTGAAATTTGTTGTGAAGGAATAACCTACCATTGAATTCATGATTGAAGTATTAAAAGTGGGTGGAACTTTAATAGCTGTTGTGAAAAAGAAGTTTTTAAATAGTGAATTTCAGCTTGTATTTGAGTTCATCAACAAGGTTTTGTTACCAAGATTAAAAAATAACCATTGCCTTTGGTGTTGACCGATTGTTAATAGAATGCCTGAGAAAGTTTGAGTTGATAATCTTACCTACTCTAATGATAGAGAACATGAAGACTATAATCTTTGAGAAATAAGGGAAATATGATATGTCTTTTGGGTGCTTCCTAAATAAGGTATTTGATTACTATGGAATAATTGGGAAAAATGGAACCCCAGGAACAGTCAAATAAAAGTTCAGTCTGAAAGCCCTGATTAAGAATAAATGCATAAAGGGCAAAGTAGTATCAGTATCTCAAGTATCTAAGTTATTATCTACTCAAGAAAGGTTAGTGAAGGAAATGGAGAAGTCAAGTATTGTGCTAGTAGCAAAGAATACTAAGATAGTGCAACTAAAACTACAGAATCACAAGTTGTCCTTAGAGAGAGCTGGTGCAACTGAAGAGCTTGCAACATAAAATACAAAACTTAAGGTCAAGGTTGCATAATTAATCGGTGAGGTTCAAGGGTTGAATTTTTAAGTATTAATAGTCACTAAATATTTGTTGGATGCTCATGCTACTGAGGCTGCTAGAATGGACATGTTGCTAAAATCACTCTCCCCTAAGCCCCCTTCTATCTGAGTCATAGTGTGTCAGTTTCCTGTGTCAGTCTCTATTGTGGCCTTTGAAAATTGTTATTTGATGTTTTTTGGTATATTGTAATGGTTCTAATAATTAATTAATTATTTTTGTGTTCCTCGTTTGTCTCATTTATTTTAAAGTTGTTCTTTATATTAGTGTTATCCTAGTGGCCTTAAGTTAACTAGCTTGTACTTATCTTTGCTCTTGGTTTACTGTTATTCCTTTTCAATGATGCCAAAAAAGGGAATACTAACTTCATGTGTATGGACTAAGTGTGGGGAATAAATAACGGTGCATGTTAATGAGGGGAAGTATGATAAGACATTGTGATAGGGTGGAGCGATTCCATTATGACTAGGGGAATCAAATGAGTTGAGTTTTTTCTACAAATGACAACAAGGGACCATGTCCCTATGTTGTATGATAGTAAAAGCTTGGTATTGCATAATAGGGTAAACTTTCATCTTTAGTAGTGGTAATCACACTTATTAAGTGTGATGAATATGTATGATTCTCAAAACTTTGGGGTTGGTTTGTCATTGTCAAACATGTAAAATGAAACATTGTGTTTTTGTGGTATCAAAAGTGATTTAGTTGAGTATTAAGGTCATAAGTTGAAATTCAAGAGGGGAGTGAATTGAAATCATTTTTAAGTCGACTAATCAGCTCTGATACTGAACTCCCCTATAAGTTAGTATACTTAATAAAGCAGAATTAAACTGAAAGCATAAACTAAAATATAATGAAGAACACAAAATTTTAATTTGGTTTGGATCACCAGTGTAGTGCCTATTCCAGTCCCCTTGTGTTACAAGTTTTTATTTTATAGCTTGTTGTGAAGAATGAGTTATAGTGTGATTGAACAAGTTCTGAATCTCAATCTGTGGTTATCTAGATCTTCTTATACACCCTTGATTTGTATAACTAAGGGACTAACTCAATTTTTTCCTTTGCAACTATTGTAAACTTAGTGAATTACAATGCTTTATGAAGATTAAAAGATGAGACAATGTTATTGTTTCCTGTGAAGTCGCATGAGTATTCTTCAATCTTAATTCCATTAAATATTCTTCATATTTTAATGCTTTTTTGCTCTAAATGGAAAACCCGAGGGATTTTCTTTCAATCAAGGATTTCTATTGATTTCTTGATTGATAGTTCACGTCATTCGCATGCCCATATCAGATAAGTACGCATAGGGGATATTACTTTCGTTCCATGCTTGGCTTCGTACGAGATCTTCCATCCATCATCAGTTATCAGAATCCTTGACTCCCCCTTTTTAGGGATCTTTCAAATCTTCTAAAGATGTTTTTTTATTATAGTTTTGGGGTTGCTTATCTACAGATTCATTAGCTTCATCTCCTTTCAAAGTGTATCCTGCATATTTATTTTATTAGTTGCTCATGATTAAAAAATAATAAATTATTATAGGAGGCTAACAATCTTCCCCTTTTTGATAATGACAAATAATAAACATTAGTGGAATTACCTGTATGTAGAGGTTGATAGATTCCCCTTACCTACTTACTCTAGTTCCCTCTTACTTTCTGACTCTTTTTGATATATAACTAGCTAGCTTCTCCATACTTTCTGACTCTAGATTACACTTACTTGTTGACTTTTTTTATGTTCTCTCCTTTTGATATTTGTGCTACTGCTACTTATCCCCATTTGGCATAAACAAAAAGAACAAGTCTAATAGAACAGACAAAATAGAACTGCAGAATAACCAGACATAACACATAAAATATAGATTGATCATGCAATATTTATGCCACCAAAAAAAATTAAAAAATTTATGTAGGAGTGGGAGGACAATTGTATCTATATTATATACCAAAACAAGAGAGAGGAGAGTCCCATTTTTAATAAGCAGTCCAATGAGTTAATTTTTATAAAAATAAGTAAGGTAATTGTGCACACTTTGATAAAAACGCAAATAAGATCATTCATTTTTGGAAAAGATTTGAGTATGAGTTTTGGACTGATATGGAAAGCTCATTGTGGGAGGAGTTGGCTTCAGATTTGATGGAGCCGACTAGAGTAAATAACCTGTCGAAAAGCTTGACACCTTATATTTGAAGCTATCGATCGATAGGCACACTTTTCTCACATCAATTCCTGTGTCCTTACTCAGCTATAACAACCTACTGGTTGACTCCTCAATACTCAGCATTCCATCCTCAATGGTCTTAAGGCATTCCTTAATCTCCTCTACTTCCTTCATCACTGAAGACACAGGGTTAGTAACATTTTTACTAAGCTTAGAAAGATCAGCCTTTGCTTTTGCAGACTCTTTTTTGCATTATTCAGTATCGACTAGAACATATTCCATGCTTCCATTAACTTAAATTGCAATGATAGTACTTTAACTATAAACGATTTACAACTCTTCTAGGAACCGCTAAGCAATTTTTAATGGCAGCAAACTTCTGTCAATAAAATATAGTTAGAACTTGTGCATGTCTTCTAGTGGATGAATTTCTAGAAAAATAGGAAAATATTTCTTATGGGAAAAATTAGGTTAATTCTTGAGGATAGCCGATTGCAAGGATTGGGATAAAGCTTTCTTAGAAAAACCAGGAACAATGAATAGTTGTTGATTATCGTATTGATAGTCAATTGGATATTTCACAAGATTTGCCATGAATATAGTTTAGGTCATTAGAGAGAGAATGAGTAAGATTAATTGTAATAGAGTATAAAAAGTGTGAAAAGGTAAATGAAATAGTGGAAAGATAAAAAGAATGGAGAAGGGAGATGACTTATGAGAGAAAAAGGAGCAGTGTCTCGAGAAGAGAAAAGAGTAAAATAAAAATTTAATAGACAGAAAAAAGGATAGAAGCTAAAAAGGGGTAAAAGGGATAAAAAGAGTAATGGTTGAAAAAACGATGTCAGTCAGAAAAGAAAAGATTTCATAACTAATTTTCAAATATTTCATACAAAAATTAAAGGTTTTACAATCAAATATCATTAATGCATGTAATACCAAGACTTCTTCTAAGAAAACAAAATCTTTCTTCTAGCAAATGTTTAGTAATAATATTAACAAGATGATTTTCAAAGTCAACAAATCTATGTAAAATACTCATTTTCAACATGATTACAAATAAAATAATACTTAATATTTATATGCTTGTCTTTATAATGATACGCCGTGTACTTAGACAGAGTAATTACACTAGTATTGTCAAACATAATTGGCGTAGATTCAAATGATAAATCAAAAATCAAGTAATTGATGCATTATCCATTGTATTTCAGTACCACAATTTCCAATGGTTATGTATTTAGCTTCAGTAGTTAATAATGCAACTGAAGTTTGAATCTTATTATGCAATGAAATTAAGGCACCATAAAGAATTTGACAGGTCCCGCTAATACTTTTTGATCATTTTTATCACCTGCAAATTCAGCTTCTTATTAACTAAGTATATCAAAGTTTGAGGAGTGGGGTACCATAATCCATCATCATGAGTTCCAATGAGATATTAAATGATTCACTTGACTATAGTCAAGTATGACTCTTTAGAGCTGACTGGAATTTTGCACATTTGCATACACTGAACATAATGTCGGGTCAACTCTACAATCAAGTAAAGTAGTGACCCAATCATTCCACTGTAGGTATTTTCATCAACATATTTCCTAATATATCTGAATCAAGATTTGTAGAAAGACTTATAGTTGTTCCAAAGGATTTTCCTTTCTCCATGCCAAACTTTTTTATGAGTTCCTTTGTGTAGTTGGTTTAGATGATAAAGGTTCTTTTAAAGATTTCTTAATTCATAGCTCCAAGAAAAATGTGATTTTTCCCATGAGACTCATTTCAAATTCTCCATTTATAAGATTTGTAAAATTCTCATACAAGGAGGTGTTAAGGCTTCCAAAAATAATATCATCCACGTAGATTTGTACAATGAGCATGTAGGAGTTTAATTTTTGAACAAATAGAATAGTATCTATTTTATCTCTCTAAAATTATTATTTAGAAGGAAAGTAGTCAATATCTCATACCAAGTCATTGGTGCTTTTTTGAGAACATAGAGTTCTTTAGAGAGTTTGAATACGTGATTCGGATATGTAGGGTTTTTGAAACCTAAAGGATATTTAACATAATCTTCTTTATGAATAAAACCATTTAAGAAAGGATTTTCAACATCCATTAGATACAATTTAAAATGTTTAAACGCAACAAATGCTAAAAGAATGCAAATTGATTCCAACCTTTCTATAGGAGCAATGGTGTTATCATAATCATTACCTTCCTATTGGGACTAACCTTGAGCTACCAAACTATTTTTGTTTTTGATGACCTTACCATATACGTTTATTATGTTTATAAAGACCCATTTGGTTCCAATAATTAAGTAATTTTTTGGTCTAACAGCAATAGTCCATACTTAATTTTTTTTCAAATTTATCCAGCTTTTCCTTCATAGCTATGACCCATGATTCATCTTTTAGAGCCTCATCAATATTCTTAGGTTTAATTTGAGACACAAGGTCCACTAATTCTTGGTTTCTTTGGGATACTCTTTCCTACATCTGATCATTTATATTTCCAATGATGAAGTTATTTTGGAAACTTTTACTATCTCTCTATTCTCTAGGAATGCTTGTTTGTGAAAATTTAGTGGGTGAAGCTGACTCCAGTTGAGCAGTAGTCGACTTTGAGTTAATTTGTTCTGACGCTATATTTGGAAAGGCTTTGTGTTGGAAGGCATTCACCTATTTATCATCAAAACTCAAACTCATAGCAATGGGATTATATTCATTTAAAACTTTGTGCATAGATTTTTTGACACACAATGTTCTTTTATTAAAGGTCCTATGGTACGACTTGTAGGGGAGTAAATAAGAAAGGTACCTTTGTCACTAAGTGGATAATATTTTCCTAAATTATTGTTACCATTATTGTGAATGAAGCATTTACATGCAAAAAGATATAAATAACTGATGTTTGGCTTCTTTCCTCTCCACGACTCATATGGGGTCTTTTTTTAGGATAGGCCTAATAAGACATTTGTTAAGAATATGGCGCGCCATGCTTACTACTTCTGCCCAGAAGTTCTCAAGTAAGTTTTTCTCTATTAGCATGGTTTGTGCGGTTTCTTGGAAGGATCTATTCTTTTATCCAACCATACCATTTTTCCTTGGAGATTAAGAAGAGAAGAAGTTTTGGAAGTAACCATTTTGGGAACAGTAATCTTCAAAGGCCTTATTTTCAAATTCTTCTCCATGATTGTAATAAACATGAGTGAAAAAATACCCTGCTTCTCATTGTTTTTTTCTATAGAAAATCTCAAAGTTAGTGGAAGCTTCGTGTCTATGAACAAGAAACATTATCTATGTGAATCGATAATTTTCATCAACGATAACAAACAAATATCTATTTCCACCAAAGCTAGCAGTCTTAATGGGACCATGTGGATTGTTTGAAAGGCTTCGGTAGTACTGACAATGCCTTTTATTTTAAAGGATGTCCGAATCTGCTTATTAAGTTGGCAGGTATCACAGATCTGATATTTTTCAAACTTTAGTTTTGGCAGACCGTTCACTAATTCAAGTCTAGAAAGCTTTTCATGGAATGCATTTTGGCATAGCCAAATTTTCTATGCCACAACCAGGGGTCATTAGAATTAGTAATGAAATATGTTAGGGTAGCAAAATCAATATTATTTAGAACATAAATATTTTTGACATGATAGAACTGTTACTTCATGATTTTCTAATGTTGTTTAATTGTTTTTTCACATCATCAAGTTCTTCTTGAAGCAAGTCTATGTCTATTTGGCTCTTTTGAAGTTGAATTAGCCAATTCCTTCTTTCTTCTTTAATCTTTTGTTTTAACTAAAATTGCCAATTTTTATTTGTTTAAGTAATTTTTTTATTTTTCAACAATCTTTTAAAGTTCATCAGTAATCATATTATGATTTGATTAAGGTATCTTTCAATTTTGGAAACTAAAAGTTCTTACCTTATTGGATTCACCTATTTCCAGAAAGCATATATTTTTTGTTTCTCCATCATCTTTATCACTCCAGGCTCCAAAGTTTTGGATTTTCTTGTATCATCTTTTCCTTAGTTCTGGAAAGTTTTGTTTGATGTGATCTTATATTCCATAGTGATAAAATTGATCATCATTTCTAGTTTATTTTTGAATGTTTGATATCTCTGTTGCCTTTCTCTAAGGATTTGATTAGACCCACGAAGTATAAGAGTCATTAATTTATTGTTCTCTTTATTCATGTTCTCATCTTCTCCTAAGCTAACAGCACTAAAGGCTATGCATTTCTTTTTCCCCTCCTTATTATGCCTATTAATATGATATTGCTCATACGCAAAAAAGTTACCAAATAGCTCTTCATATGTCATGCTATGGATATGTCCATTCTCTATAATGGTTGCCTTAGTTTCCCATGCTTTTGGGATACTCCTCACTAGCTTCTTAACCGGAAGGCTATTTGAGTAGATCATCCCTAGAGACATTAGCTAACAAATAATTTTTCTAAATCGTGCAAAAATTAACTCTACTCCTCCATCTTATTGCATTTCAAAGAGTTTGTACTCATTGAATAGAGCAATGATCCTTGATTCATTTAGTTTGGTAGTGCCCTCATAAGTAACTTCATGTTTGTCCCACATTTCTTTGCCGATTTTACGGGTTGATATCATGTCATATTTTGCTCCCTGTATTGTCAATAAAGTAAACTTATAGATCGAATATTATTTTTAATTACCTCCTATTATTCCTTGGTGATTTGAAAGTTTTCATATTCGTCTACGTCTATGCTATTGGATTAGTTTTTGGTCTATTTTTCCTTCTGTCCTAGTATTTTGGACCATTCTTGATAACCACCCAAGCCTAGAAATCAGTTGACTGCATAAATTTTTTTAATTTGTTCTTCCAGTGTCAGTAGTGTTGTCCATTAAGGTATGGTGGTATTGTTAAAGAGTATCAATCTTGAAGTTCTCCAAGAATATGATAAATGGCCAATTGATCTTTACTCATATATGGTGAAGAAAAACATTACAGTGACACCTGCTATAATACCAATTGTAATTCCCGAGGGACTGAATTAAAATCTTTTTCTAAGTCGATTGAATGGATTTATCTTTAAACTCTTCTGTATTATAATATACTTGATAAACAAAAATTAAACTGAAAGCATGAATTGAAATATAATGAAAAACATAGAATATTCCACTGGTTTGGATTACTAGTGTGGTTCCTATTCCAGTCCCTTCGGATTGTAAGCATTACTTTTATATGTTGATGTTGAGAAAGGGTTAAGAGTGTTATTAAACAATCTCTACTTTTCAATCTATGGTTATTCAAATCTTGTGACACAGCCTCAGTTGGTATACCTAAGGGACAAACTCAATATTTTTCTTTTTATAACAATTGTAAACTGAGAGAATTACAAAGATTTATGAAGACTAAAAGATAAGATAGAGGGAGAGTTTCTTGTGAAGTTGTGTGAGTATTCTTTTGTGTTCCATGCCCTTAAATAGTCTTCATATTCTGCTACTTCTTCACTCTTAAAGGAAAACCCAAGGGATTTCTTTTCAGTCAAGGGCTTGTGTTGATTTTTTTATTGAGAGTTCACATTATTGGCACGTCCATATTAGATGTGTCTGTGTGTGATATGATCTTCCTTAATTGTATGACTTCCATACTTGTCCATATTATATATATTCATGTAAGGGATATGATTTTCCTTCCTTCCTTGTCTTTGTGTGAGATCTTTCTTCTATGATGGTTACTGTATAATCATCTATTAGAATCCTTGATTCCACTTTTTAAGGGATCTTCTGAATCTTTAAACGAGCTCTTCAAAATATAATTTTGGGGTTGCCTATGTGCTAATTCTTTTCCTTGATTTCATCCATAGTGATTGTACATTTATATTTTATTAGTTAGTATTAAAATGTATCAAATTATTATAGGAGGCTAACACAAGTATCTCCTAGCTCAAGTGTCACGACCAGAGGGTACTCCCGATCGCGACACGGTGCTTGAGGCCTCATGTAACCCCAAGCTAACCCATGCACTAGTTCCTTCTATGAGCACAAAATAAATTGGATACTGAAATAGTATGTGTGGAAGATAAACTGATGAAATATGGTCCAAGAAATGGAATACTAATCTGAACATAAATAACATGTCTGAAAGACAATTGATAATATTTGAAAGATCAACTGATTGTCTGAACATCTAACATGAGGAGTCAATAGGACAAGCCCCCAACTAATTCCGATTGACTAATATAAAAGTAATTACAGTAAATGAATGAAAAAATATCATTCTCAATGAATGAGGACATACCACAGATTCTTCTGGGAGAATGCTAATCTGTCAAGGGATTCTCAGTGAACTACACGTTCAAATCTATGTTATAAGACAGCATAGCATAGAGAAAAGTATGCGATCAGTACTTCGAATAAACTGGTAGGTGCGGCAAGGATTAGTAAAATACATGTGAAATGGGAACATGGATGAATTAACATGTAAAACTAAGAATTCAAGACCAATTGTAGTTCTGAATAACTTAAATAATCTATAAAATTGACTGAATAAATACTAAAATCTGTCTACTTGGTCAAGCAAACTTGAACTGAGATAAATTGAGAACTGACTGATACGGTGGGAGATATCATGTAACTGACATAAAATATGTGAGTTATTCTGGAATCCAACATCTGACCTTCATTGAGGAGGCTTGTTCTGCCCTATCCATTAGAACAAAACTTCAACTGGAGTGATAACTAAACTGAGCCCATATTGGGCAGAGGGAAACTGTCTCTGGCGAGGCCACTAAACCTATGGTGGCAAGTAGTTTCTGGGAAGTAGGATGTGGTAAACCCACACTTCTCTATTGGTGTTAAATACTACTCTTAACTAAAAGATAATAAGATACTTACTGATGCATACACTGATAACTGATTTGCTCACATAAGTTATTTTAAAACTAATAGTGCATACCTAATTTGAA
>NC_061118.1:41490351-41637256 GCF_002878395.1 Capsicum annuum | reverse complement strand
GGGACATCTAGTTGGGAGGATTTTCTAACCAACATAAAACATGCGAGAATTCATGGAGTCCAACATCTTAACCACATTGGGGAGAGTTGTTCTACCATTGCCATCGGAATAGAACCTTTATCTTAAGAGATAACAATCTTAGTCATCCATGTTGAAGTGGGAATAATCTTAATCCTATGGTGGCACGTAGTTCTAGGGCATGAAACCTTGGTAACATACTTATCTAGGTGCTAAATTCTAATCCCATTCTTATGCTCAGGATCTTAGGATATTCACTTCAAAAATAGCACAAGGGTCTGTAAGAAAACCAATTATGCTCTTTCTTTTCTTTAAATATCAATTCATATGAACAATGTGGATTATTTATCTTAGCTCATGACCAAAAAGGTCATATCCTTATAGAAAAATCTGAGAATAATCTCAACTTAGGGTGATCATAGCACAAACAATCTTGAAATAGCAATCTTAATCAGGGCTTAATGATCCACGCATCAAACTCATGTTAAAACATCATAATATTCATGCTTGGTGATGTAAACATTTATAAATCAACTTAAAATCTGGAAATTTCTTCAATATACTTCAAAATATGAACATAAACATGCAATTTAACTTCTACATCATTGGAAATTTCATAAACTCATAAATAGAAATATTGGGTATAAACCCTAGCTTCGATTTCATGAGAAATCACTTAAAATTTAAGTAAATTTGTAGTTGAAATAAGTTTTGGGCACAATGTTGAAAGGATTATCCTTGCTCATAACCCCACATACTTCAATTGATGATCTAAGATTTTAAAACTTGAATCTTGGATTCCTATTGACGCTTTGGTGATGAATCCTTAGAGTTCTTGCATTGGGATTCCTAAATCTTGAATTTTCTTGGAGAATTAATGGAGGAATTTGAATTTCTTGAGTGAAAGTTTGATGATCTGGGGTTTTCTTTGAGATTATTTTGTTAAAAAGTGAATTTAATATGCTTAGTATCGGTTAAATCATCTGTTATTTATGACTTAGGGCTTGGGAAAAAACCAAAGAGACCCTTTTAAATTTTTACTCGAAACTAGGAAAATTCCAGAATTTGGGCAATGACGCAACGCGCCATGATCTCAGTGGCCTACTGGAAACTGCCAACTGGGATCTAGAAAGACACAGCAATGCGGAGCTATCATGATGCTCTACTAGATTGCCATTTGGTCCATCACTGCGATGCACCAGTATCGCGGTGAGCCACTAGAAATTGACAAACGAGAAAAAGGGCTTCTCCACGATGTAGGAAAATTGCAAAGTTTCACTGAAATTTGACAAATGTCATTTAAACAATATCTATGATGCGCTTAGGGCCCAAATAATGGTGTTTTATGACTAAAGCTTAAAATTGCCCTAACTTCTAACTCGGTCAATGAATTTAGCCAAATCTTATATCGTTGGAAAGCTTATTAAATTTCGCACACAATGCGAGGTATAAATTTGGAAAATTCCACACGAAATAATTATAATTCATTTTGGAAGCTATTCCTTAACATTCTAGGGATGGATTTTAGCTTGAAAAGGCATGGGGTATTACAATATCTTCCCTTTGGGAACATTTGTCCTCGAATATGGCTTGATAAGCTAAGAGTGCCAAGAAATCTGAGGCTATAATTTATCATGCACAAATGAAATAAATTGAACAACTGAATCTAAATCATTCTAAGCTTCTGAGTAATTCTGTGAATGCATGAACCTAAATAAGCACAACTATATAGCTGAATATATGATTAGAAAGGAATTGAGTCAAGGAAGTGTATTACATTTGGCTAAATCTGAGTTTGCGGAGAAAAGGTAAGGGTACTTGGCTCGCATATTTGTTTCTTCGTCCCAAGTGTCACCCTCAATAGATTGATTCTGCCAAAGAACTTTCACCAAGCTAACTTCTTTGTTTCTTAGTCTATGGATTTGATGATCTAAAATCTCAGGTGGAATCTCTTCATATGAAAGGCCGTTCTGGATATCTGAGCTTTCTAATAGAACTACAATAGTGGAGTCACTGATCTACTTCTTAAGCATAGAGACGTGGAATACAGGATGAACGACTGAGAAGTCTATCGGCAACTCAAGCTCATAAGCTACTTTCCCAACATGACTCAAAATTCGAAAGGGACCAACATACCGGGGACTAAGCTTCCCCTTTTTGCCAAATCTCTTCACCCTTTTCATGGGTGAAATTTTCAAATATACTAAATCACCTACCTCAAACTTGAGATCCCTTCTACTCATGTCTGCATAGGATATCTGACAACTCTGGGCTATTTTCAATCTTCCTCTAATCAACTTAACTTTCTCCATATCTTCAAACACTACATCGAGCCCAAGAAAAGTGGCCTCACCCACTTCAAACCAACTTATAGTAACTATGCATCTCCTTCTATAAAGAGACTTAAATGGGGCCATCTAAATGCTAAAATGGTAACTGTTATTACAAGTAAACTCAATCAATGGAAAATGCTCATCCCAACTACCTTTGAAATTAAGAACCCATGCCCTCAACATATCTTCTAGAGTTTGTATGGTCCTTTCTGCTAGGCCATCTGTCTGAGGGTGGAAAGCTAAAATAAGATGGACTTGAGCACCAAGACCCTTCTGAAAGGCTTTCTAGAACTGGGAAGTAAACTGAGTACCCCTATCTGAAATGATGGACTAAGGCACTCTATGCAATCTGACAACCCTCGGATATACATCTTAGCATAATCCTCACATGTATAAGATGTGTGAACTGGCAGGAAATGCACTGACTTAGTCAATCTATCTACTATAACCCAAATCGAATAATAGTGACAATGTGAATGGGGTAAACCAGTCCCAAAATCCATTTTCACCTCTTCCCACTTCCAAGTAGGAATTCCTAACTCTTGCAACATACCACTAGGTCTTTGGTGCTCCACCTTAACCTGTTGACAAGTTGCACTTTTAGCTATGAACTCTGCTATATCTCTCTTTGTACCACTCCACTAATAGATTTCCCGCAAGTCACGGTACATCTTGGTAGCACCTGGATAAATAGAATAACACACACCATGCACTTCAGCCACAATCCGTTGTCTCAAATCATCAACACATACACAATCCACTCTGATATCTCAAGACACCATCTCCTCCTTGGGAGAAAAACTCTACCTTTTGATCTTTAACTGACTCCTTCAGTTTTACCAAACTAGAATCCATATCTTTCTTCTCCTTCACTTTCGAAACAACGGAAGATTCGGAACTACTCTAAACCCAAGCATTCCCTTCAGTTGAGTCCATCAACCTAACACCCAATCTAGCCAAACAATGAACTTCTCAAGATACCTCTTTCTTATCATTCTCCACATAAGCAACACTGCCGATAGACAATCTACTAAGGGTATCTACCACTACATTGGCCTTGCCCGGATGATACAACACACTCATGTCATAATTTTTCAACAATTCTAACCACCTACTCTGACATAGATTCAAATCCCTCTGAGTTAACATATACTGCAAACTTTTTTGATCCGTGAACACATCAACATGCAAACCATATAGATAGAGTCTTCAGATTTTCAAAGAAAACACCACCGTAGCTATCTCAATATCTTGAGTTGGATAATTCTTTTCGTGAGGCTTCAACTGTCTAAAGAAATAGGCTATAGCCTTACCTCTCTGCATTAACACACAACCCAAACCAACTCTAGAGGCATCACAATACATAACAAAACTATCTGTACCATCGGGTAATGCTAGAACTGGGGATGAAGTGAGTCGAGTATTTAACTCCTTAAAGCCCTTCTCGCAGGAATCTAACCACTGGAACTTAACTCTCTTTTAGGTCAATCTAGACATAGGAGATGCAATAGATGAGAAACCTTCAACAAAATAATGGTAATAACTAGCTAGACCCAAGTAACTCCTAATGTCTGACAGAGAGATAGGTCTAGGCCAATTTCTTACCACTTCTGTCTTTTGGGGATCAACTCTAATACCATCAGTGGAAATAATATGACCGAGAAAGGCTACTGATCTTAACCAAAATTCACAGTTGGTGAATTTGGTAAACAATTAATGATCTCTAAGAGTTCGCAAGACAATTCAAAGATGATCTACATGGTCATTCCTCACTAAGGGAGTACACAAGGATATCATCTATGAATACTATGACAAAATTGTCTAGATACTTTTTGAACACTCAGTTCATGAGGTCCATGAAAGCTACAGGAGCATTGGTTAGCCCAAAAGACATGACTAGAAGCTACAAATGACTGTAATGGGTCTTAAAAGCTGTCTTTGGAATATCACATTCCCTTACATTGAGCTGATGATAGTCAGATATAAGGTCTATCTTTGAGAAATAACTTGCACCTTGTAATTTATAAAATAAGTCATCTATTCTAGGAAGAGGGTATTTGTTCTTGACTGTGACCTTATTCAGATAATGATAGTCAATGGACATTCACAAAGAACTATCTTTCTTTTGCACGAATAGGACAGGAGCACCCCATGGATAAACACTGGGCCTTAAAAAACTTTATCTAAAAGATCTTTGAGTTTCTCTTTCAACTCCTTAAGCTTGGTGGGATCCATACAATAAGAATGGATAAAAATAGGCTAAGTGTCTGGGAGAAGGTCAATACCAAATTCTATTTCCCAATCGGGAGATACCCTTGGGAAAAACTTCAGGAAACTCACTGACCACTCAGACAGACTGAATTGTTGGAGTCTCAGACTTAGTGTCCTTGACTCAAACTTCATGATAGATACACCCTTTGGAAATCAACTTTTTGGCTTCTAAGATAAGATATGAAATGACTCTTGGCAGACATTGAATTTCCTAACCACTCAATGACTGGATGATCTAGGAATTGAAACTTCACCACTCGGGTGCGACAATCTAAAGAAGCATATCAGGAATGAAGATAATGCATACCAAAGATAAGATTAAAATCAACCATATCTAACTCTACCAAGTCTTCTAACATGACTTTATGAAGGATAGTGATAGGGCATTTTTTATAGATTTGTTTAGAAACAACTGACTCACATACTGGAGTAAAAACCAAGAAGAAAGCAGGGATCTTTTTAAAATTTATCTCAAAATTTACTGCAACTAATAGCGTCATATAAGAGAAACTCAACCCAGGGTCTAACAACAGATAAACATCAAATTAAAAGACACGAAGCATACCCGTAAGATTCCTACTCCTGGTGAGATGTTAAATCATAAAATCAACTATGGCACTGACCGCCACCAGTACTAGATGATATACCTGAGGAGGAGCTGGGCGACCTAGAAGAGATGGTGCACTATTAGCCTAAGTCTGGGGATGAATATTTCTGTTTCCTATTTATCATATAGGCACTATTTGATTTTTTAACCCGACTAGCCACAACCATAACAACCTTTTGGACCCCATAATCACTCACCTAGATGGGCCTTACCACATCTAGTACATAGCAGATAACTGGTCTTACCACTCATACTATTTTGAGATTTAGACATGGAAGACTTACCCCACTTTCCAGCCTATTTTTGAGTGCAGGAGCACTAGCTGAAAAAGGTGCAGGTATAGATAAATGATTCTAAAATTATGAACAGTTTCCTTTTCTAGACATATTCTGACCATGATCAAACTGCCTTGTTCTGGACCTCTTATTCACTCTTTCTCTTTCCTTTAGCTTCTCTGCCTTAATTTGCTGAGCATACATCATCAATATAGAAATATCCATGTCTCGAATTAGCATAACAGTTCTACGCTCCTTAACTACCAACCCAGACACACCAATCATAAACATACTAATGCTTGACCTAGGTTCAGCCATCTGATTAGGGGCATACTTAGACAACTGGTTGAACTTGAGACAATACTCATTCACTATCATTAACCCTTTTCTCAAGTTTATAAACTCTTGTATAATAGCTTTCCTCATCTCATGTGGGAAGAACTTGTCTATAAACACATATTGAAATATCTACCAAGTCATAGAAGCTGCATTCTCCTCTCTACTTTTCTTCCACATCACTACCCAATTATATGCAACTTTCTTAAGCTTATAGGATGCTAATTCTAGATCTCCTTTTCAAAAACATGCATAATTCGGGTGTTCTTCTTCACCTCATCTAGATAAAGTTGTAGGTCCTTAGCTGCTTTTGACACAATAAATTTTGGCTGGTTCATTCTCATTAAATCTTAAATTCTAGCTGCGGCTAAGTCCCCATCTTACTTAGTGGGGCTGCAGCCTATCGGTAGCGCTGAACATTAGCCTTCACAACTTAGGCTAGATCTTGAAAGATAACCTAAAACTATACTTATGACACATTCTTGTTCAAAATATTCGTGGGATAAGGTGGCTGGTTATTGTTTCTACGTGCTTAATGAGGAGCCATTTTCTTTCACATGAAAGAATGAGTTAGAAGTAGATAGAGACAATGAATGAATAATAGATCATGAAAGAAGGGATGGTTTCCTTAAATATTCCATAGCTTCTTGCTCATAAATATGGAGTGCTTTAAATCGATGATCAAAACTCTATGTAACGTGGATTGTCCAACTCCCTAGGACTCTCTAAACCTTAGGCTCTGATACCAAGTTTGTAATGCCCTGAAATGTAATTTCTCGGGATGCCAAACGGTGCTCCGAACTACAAGTATTCCTGAGCTAAACCTGGCTGCT
Organism: Capsicum annuum; assembly: GCF_002878395.1. Taxonomy (NCBI): domain Eukaryota; kingdom Viridiplantae; phylum Streptophyta; class Magnoliopsida; order Solanales; family Solanaceae; genus Capsicum; species Capsicum annuum. The sequence goes on along the minus strand of NC_061118.1, from coordinate 41,630,583 downwards.
TTCTACTAAGTTTGGATCTAAAATTAGGGGAAATGAATATAAAATAATATTTAATATAGAAATCTTATCTGAAACATACTAATCTCACAAGACTTGGGAAAATAACACTCAGAAATCTGAATACTGAATGAAAAGTTTAAAATTAAATCTAGTAGTCTGACAAACCTCTACTGACTGAATTTAAAGAGTCATTGGGATAGGCCCCAGCTTGCTCAAACTGTCTGAAATGAATACAGAAACATCTATTAATAAACTAAAAATATGAATAGTCAAGTCCTTAAACTATGAGGACTCACTAACTGTAGGGATGTAGATGAGATGCTCAAAAATCACTCACACTGCTGAGACTGAGCACCTGAACCTACTTTATGAGACAATGTAGCACATAGGTATATATGTGGATTAGTACTTTGAGTATGTACTAAGATTATAAGGGTGAATGCAATAAGTAAACAATAACATCATAATTTATAAAAGAAGATCATGTATGCTAAACGTAAATAACTCACATAGGCTTGAGTAATCTGAAAATTGAAGATCATAAATCATGAAAAATAAAGTATATAATATGAATTTTGTGAGCCATTGCATTCAGTTTTAAAATCTGTTCTTTCTAAAATTTACTACATCATCTTGTCAATTTGTAAGGGAAATACTTTATCTCAAGACTTTAAGAATCTTATAACCATAGCTTTCAAAACATATACTTTTATCTTAAGGCTTTAAACCAATAGACTATTTTAAGAGTAGGGAATATCTTTATGGGAGGTTCTTCTAACCGACATAAACAAAGTGAGCATGCATGGAGTCCAATGTCTAACCCACATTGGGGGATAGATGTTCTACCCTTGCCATAGGAATCGAACCTTTATCTTGAGTGATCACAATCTTAGTCATCCACGTAGAAGTGGAAATAATCTTAATCCTATGGTGGCATGTAGTTCTGGAGCATAAAACTTTGGTAACATAACCGATGCTCAGGATCTTAGGAATCCACTTCAAAAATACCACAAGGGTCTACAAGAAAACCTATTATGCTCTTTCTTTTCTTTAAATCTAAAGTCATATGAATAATATGGATTCTTTATCTTAGCTCAAGACTAAAAAGGTCAAATCTTTATAGAAAAATCTGAGAACAATCTCGGCTTGGGGTGATCATAGCACAAACAATCTTAAAATATCAATCTTAATTAGGGTTTAATAACCGATGTATCAAACTCATGTTAAAACATCATAATATTCATGGTTGGTGATGTAAACATTTATAAATCAACTTAAAATCTAAAAGTTTCAACTTCTAAATCATTAGAAATCTCAGAAACTCACAAATAGAAATATTGGGTATAAACCCTAACTTCAATTTCATGAGAAATCAGATAAAATATTAGTAAATTAGTAATTAAAATAAGTTTTGGGCATAAGAATTAAAGGATTATCCTTGTTCATAACCACACATACCTCAATTGATGATCTACGATGTTAAAACTCAAATCTTGGATTCTGATTGATATTTTGGAGATGAATCCTTAGAGTTATTTTATTGGGATTTCTAAATCTTTAACTTCCTTGGAGAATTAATAGAGGAATTTTGATTTCTTGGGGAGAAAGTTTGATGATCTAGGGTTTTCTTTGAGAGTATTTTGGTAAAAAGTGAATGTAATATGCTTAGTATGGGTTAAATCATCTATTATTCATGACTTAGGTCTTGGAAAAAGACCAAAGAGACCCTTCTAAATTTTTACTCAAAACTGGGAAAATTCATGAATTTGGCCTACGGCGCGACGCATCATGATAGTGGTGGCCTACTGGAAACTACCAATAGGGACCTGAAAAGACACCATGATGTGGAGCTATTGTGATACTCTTCTTGATTTCCATTTGGGCCATTACTGTTATGTGCCACCATCATGGTGAGCCATTGGAAATGGACAAATGGGAAAAAGGCTTCTCTACGATGTGGAGAAATTATGCAGTTTCACAAGAATTCAAAAAATTTTATTTAAACCATTTCCGCGATGCGCTAAGGACCCAAATAATGGTGTTTTCTTACTGAAGCTTAAAATAGCCCTAACTTTTCACTCGATCATCGAATTTAGACAAATCTTATACTGTTGGACAACTTATTAAATTTTCCACACAATGGGAAGTATATATGTGGAATATTACAAACTAAATAATTATTATTTATTTTAGATGCTATCTATTAACCTTTTAGGAATGGATTTTAGCTAGAAAAGGTATGAGGTATTACAACTACCTTCTCGGTGGAGTATTATGCAAAGCTGTATCTTTAAAAAATTGTAAAGCTGCAAGTGGTTCCTATTTTGATTATTTTTTTATCATGGCACACAATTTGCATCTTACTTATGACAATCTTTTTAGAGAGGGTTAGGTACTAAGGTTATTTTGAGTACTGTTTTTCATTCACTGATGGATGGGCAAGTAGAGAAAACTATTTAGACATTGAAGTATATGCTTTGGGCCTGTGTGATTGATTGTTGTGGAAATTTGGTTGAGCTTCGACCTTTGGTAGAGTTTGCTTACAATAATAGCTATTGTTCTAGTTTTGGTATTGCCCTTTTTGAGGCACTGTATTGTATGAGATGTAGATTTGCTATTAGTTTGTTTTATCTTGGTGAGGTAAAAATATTTGGTCTTGATTTGGTTTACTAGGCTATGGAGACGGTGAAGGTATGCAGGAGAGGCTTAAGGCTGCCCAAAGTCTCCAAAAATCCTACACGGATGTTAAGCGTAGAGACTTGGAATTTGATGTAGGGGATAAGGTTTTCCTCAAGGTATCTCCCATGAAGGGAGTAATGAAATTTAGGAAGAAGGAGAAGATCAGTCCTCGGCATGTGGGTCCATCTGGGATTTTGTAGAGAGTTAGTAATATTGATTATGAGATAAAGTTTCCTTCTAGCTTGATTTTGGTTCATCTGCTCTTTCATGTTTTTATAATGAGAAAGTGCATTGGTGATCCTTCTTTAGTTGTTCCTTCGGAAGGATTGGGTCTCATAGTCCTTCGAAAGAATTGGGTCTCACAGATTCTTTGTCTTATGAAGAGGTCCCGGTTGAGATCTTGTATAGGCAGGTTCATCGGTTGTGGGCCAAGTATGTGGCTTCAGTTAAGGTTCTTTGGCAGATCCATAAGGTGGAATAAGTTACATAGGAAATAGAGAAGGACATAAAATCCAAATATCCACATTTGTTATCTACTCCTGGAATCGTGTGGAAGGTATGTTTCTTTAACATATCTCTATTTTCTAAGTTTGTTAAAAGAAAGATTAATATCTTAGCCTCTTCATTTTCCTTTTTTAAAGATAGGGAATATATATTTGATAAGATAATGCAAATAACTCATGTGTATAGTTGCCCTTACCTTTTTCGTCATTCGGGGAGGAATATTTCTAGTAGGGGAGACTATAATACCTTGGGTTTTGCCCTTAGAAATATTTTGGAATTCTACTATCTGGACTCAATACGACTCAAGGGTATGAGCCGTATGTTGGGGTATAGATGTTAAGGTCCAATCGTATACTAACCAGTGTTGGTTGGTGGAATGGATTTTGGTTACTGGAATGAATACGATTCAGGAGTACGAGTCATATTGGTGATTATGGAACATTTGGTTTCTTAAATTAATCTTAGACTATGTTACTTGGGTTGGATCTTAGTATGAGTGGCTCACCTTGATCTGTAATCTAGGGTATGAGTCATATCCAGGACTCTTAAGGTGAAGAGTGTCTAAATATTTCTTTGGTTTAAATCTGTCAGGGGTACAGATGAAGGGTATAGATCATATGATATCAATACAACTTGGTTAGATGAGTTGTATGCTGGATAGTATGAGATACCATGGTTGATGAAAGTATATGAGTGGAGGATACCAATCGTATTGAAGGGTACGACTCGTGTGGGACAATCGTATCCTTGTGACGGTATTTTGGTGCAACTTAAGTGGGAGTATTCTAGACATTTTATCACTTATCCTAATAGGGTCACACAACTTATAACCTATTTGAAAGGTTATTTACCTTATCATTTGATTCATTATCACTTAGAAAGTTTTCTAAACACTCCATAATTCTCTCAAGAGGTTTTGGGCAAGGGAAGCTATGATTTCAACTAAAGGACTAATTGGGGGCTTATCTTGGTGATTTCTTTCCATCATCATCTTTGTTTAAGGTATGTTATCTTCCCTTATTGTTAATTCTAACTAAAGGCATGATTTTTATGAATGTTTTCATGATTTCATTGATTGTATGATTTTGGTTTTCCAATATGATTTGGGGTTTTTTTATATTAAATGGTTAGTTATGGTTTCCTATGGTTTTAATTATGATTTTATATGCATTAATGGTGGTTTTGGACAATTTTATTGTATGGGAATTATTTAATGGTAATTGGAATTGGTTTTGGTCATATTATGCGCCCAATGTGTTCGAGAAAATGCTTATAAATATTTTTGATTACATTGACTACATTTTTTGTAACTCTTGCTTGTTTTAAAACATGGTAAAGGAATTATGCATGGTATAAATGGCTTGGAATGGTAAATGGATAATGGTTATTCTTGAGGGGAACATGGAATCCACCAAGTGGTTTAACATGGAAAATTGAAGGGCACCTAAAAGTCCCCTTAAACTTATACATGGTTGGCTATGGACAATACTTGCAAGTAAGGATTGGTATGACGATACCAATATTAATGGCTTTGGTTAATAAATGGATAATGGTTTTGTTATTTGCAAATCAGTTTTAATTGGAAAATAATGGAGGGATGTGTAGCAAAGCTGTGGAAGGTGGAGGTCCTAGGGGGACCAAAATTGGAAATTATATTTGCCGATATGAGGTTTTTCTTGGTGACCGTGTGCATGATATCACACAATATTTAGTGGATGTACTAGTAATCCCAAGGTTTTCTTTCCTGGTCATATGGCTATACACACTGGGGCCCTTTCAGTAGGGGAGCTGAACCCATATCGACTATGGGTGGCTTAGGATGATAAAGCTACACAACCCAGATAAAGGTTTTAAAGGCATGCTAAACCCGGTCCTTTTCCTGCCATGGTTATATACATATATATGTATAGATGTATGCATACGAATGTTTTTAATTGGTTTTATCAATTACATTATTTTATCCTTTCCCTGAGATTATGCTAGCAGTCACTTGCTAACCCCATCTACTGGCGGCTGTATACCTACACTATGCAGGAACCGGCCATTGTACTCCTCCTACATAGTGATTTACTCGGGCATAACATTTGTACTGAAGTGGTGAGCTTCCATCCTTACGGAAGTCTCCATTTTATGTTATGGATATTTCTAGACACTTTGATTTTATTTTGGATATTGGTTTTGGCTATGGTTGGGGGCATGTCCCAACCGAATTTAACTACTATTTTTGTTAGAGGCTTTGAGGTACTTCTTTGGGTTGGAATGAGTGGGATCGGTATTGGTGTCATCCTTGGAATTGGAATAAGTTGGGTGGCTGGCATCAGACATAATTTCTCACTGTTCCATCATATTTCATTTTGGGACTAATTATATTATATTTTGGAACATCCTTAGTTATGGGTTGGTTTATGGCCTTTATTTTGGTATGGTTTGGTATGGATTATTGGTATGGGATGGTTGGACTTAGTAGGGTCGGTCACAGTTGTGATCTATTCCCAGAGTCTTTATGTGAACAATTACACTATCTTTTTTCATGCTCGGAATTCAGCCAACTCAGGGCAGGCAGTTGGAGGTTGGGTTGGGTAATGAGGGTGGTCTTCAATCTTGGTTGGAATTAGGACACCTATTATGACAAGGTCCAGGATGGGGCGGGTCAATGACCTAGAGGTTCATTAAAATATCCACTACTAAAAGAACTTTCATCCACGAAAGTAAAGGATTAAGATGTACCTGAAGTCTGAAACGGGTGAGGATACTAGGTTCACATCTCTTTTTCCATCTCCCAAGTAACCCTCTCTACCTGGCGGTGTTTCCAATGAACCTTAACTACTAGAATCTCTCTAGTACATAACCGCCCGAAATCACTAGCCAATATGAGAATTGGCTCCTCCACGAACGTCAATAGCTCATCCAACTGAACTGAGTCCTATCTAAGCATGTGAGAAGGGTTAGAAATGTATTGGCTGCAAGATAGAAACATAGAAAATTCGACGGATTGTAGGAAAATCTGAGGCTAAGGCTAACTCATAAGCTACCTCACCTACTGTGCAAAGAATCTCAAAGGGTCTATTATATCTGGGGCTGATCTTGCTTTTCCTCCGAAATCTTATCACACCCTTCATGAAAGATACACAATGGAATACCTGATCACCAAATCCAAATCTAAAGGAACAAAGTTTGCTATCTGCCTAAGCCTACTACCTACTCTGAGCTTCCCTCAACCTATCCTAAATCACCCTTACTCTATCCAATGACTATTAAAGAAAGTCAATTCCATGGGGTCTAATCTTAGAAGTATCAAACAACCCATATAGAGAATGACATCTCCTACTATATAAAGCATCAAAAGGATAGAAAAATATCCTTAAGAACCTAAATAGTTTGATCCAATTGTCTGTATGGCTGAGGGTGGAAGGTTGTACTAAGATCCACCTGAGTAAACACCTCTTCTTGGAAAGCTCTCCAAAATCTAGAAGAGAACACTAACTTCTAGTTTGAAATGATAGAAAGAGGATCACCATGCAAACAAACTATCTCATTAACATAAACATAGGATAACCTCTCCGCACTAAAGAACATCTGAATTGGAATGAAATGTACTAACTTATTAAACCCATCAAAAGTAGCCCAAATACCATCAAAACCACAATAAGTACGAGACATGCCAATAACCAAACTACATGGTAACTCTCATTTCCACTCAGGAAACAACTATTTCTGAATCAAAACACCAGGTCACTAATATTGCCCTACACTTGCAAACAACATAGGCAACGAGCTACAAAGTCTTCCACATCTTCTTTCATACCACTCCATCTATAATGCTTTCTGAAGTCTCTATACATCTTAGTTGTACATGGGTTAATAGAATATCTCGAGTATTGAGACTCATGGAAAATTGAATAAATCAAGTCGTCAACTCTCGAGACACAAAGATGACTAACAAATCTCAATAGGCCACCAAAATATATTGTAGCCTCTTGGACTTGCCACTCAACTCCTGATCACGGATGATGCAAAGTGTCTTATCCTTAAACTGGCAATCCCAAATCTGCTCAAATAGCAAGGACGTCACCTCAACATTAGCACGAATCCTCCCATGGTTTGAACTATCAAGTTGCATCAGCAAGTTGTCTAATGACTGGATATCCTGTTACAACAACCTCTAAGAAATTTAAATGCATGCCAAGCTACCCATACTCACCAATTTTGCCCGAATGATACAATATACAAATGTCATAATCGTTATGCAACTCCATCCATCTAAGCTTCCTAGAATTAAGCTCCCTCTGGGTCAAAAGATGCTAAAGACTATAATGATCCATGAAGATCTCACAATGTACACCATCAAGATACTGTCTCCAAATCTTAACCACGATGACTACTACCGCCAACTCTAAATCATAAGTGGGGTAGTTGTGCTCGTGCACCTTTAGATGTCTCAATGAATAGGCAATACAACGACTATGCTTCATCTATACATAAGCTAAACCAACACTCGACACATCACAATACATGGTGAATCCCTCACCTTAAATAGGAAGAGCCAACATAGGAGATGAAGTAAGAAATCCCTTAGGCTTTGAAAATCTTGTTTCGCACTCCTCGGACCAACAAAATGGAACTGACTTCTACGTCAATATTGTCATCACTACTATAATGGTAGCAATACTCTCAATGAACCACCTCTTTTAACTAGTAAAAATAATAAACCCGCGAACCTAAAATAGAGATGTAGGTATGGCCCATTCATGAATAGCCTAAATCTTTGTCGGGTCTACCATAATCCCATACTTAGTTGCCATATGCCCAAGGAATGTCATTGACTCCATCCAAAACTCACACTTGGGAAATTTGGCAAAAAGAATTTGATCTCTCAAGGTCTGGAACAAAATCCTCAAATGTTACATATGCTACTCTCTACTACTCAAATACATGAGGATGTCATTGATGAACCCAATTACAAGAAAATCCAAATAAGTCCTGAATATATGATTCACCAAATCCATAAATGAGGCTGGGTTATTAGTCAACCCAAAATACATCACTAGAAACTTATAATGACCATAACGGTTACTAAAGGCTGTCTTTGGGATATTCTCCACCTGAATCTTCAACTAATGGTAACTGGACCTTAAATCAATCTTACAGAACACCGCTATTCCAAAAATCTAGTAAAAAAATCATTAATGCAAGGTAAAAGATATCAGTTCTTCACCATTACCTTATTAAGCTGCCGATAATAAATACACATAAAACCATCCTTCTTATTCACAAAATAAATAGGAGTTGTCACGACCAGATTTATGAGTCATGATGACACATACACTATCTCCTAGTAGGTAAGCTGAACCGTAGCCCAAAGGTAAATGAAATATGTTAACTTTGTGGAAAATGGCCTAAAAGTTGGAAATTTACCATTAAACACTTAAATAACAATAATACAGTCATAAAGGTGTAATAGATATATAGGAAGTCAAAAACCATCCCAAGACTTAGTGATGTCAGATCAAGAGCCACTACGAATAAACTATGAGTACTACATAGTCAAATACAATCCGTCTCGAAAATGAAAGACAAGATATATATATACATAAATTTAAGAATAAAGGGGTAAGTCTAACTCTAAGATCTTACCTAATATCCGAAAACACTTATCATGATCGGAAAATCATTGGCAACAACTTGTACGCAGATCTGCACCACAAAGGTACAAAAGTATAGTATTAGTACCAAAACCATGGGTACTCAATAGGAATCACTTGTAGACTGAGCTAAATCATGGTCATGATAAAAGTAGTAAACCTGGTAATACGATCCTACACCAATGTATATAAATAAATAAATACAGATGAAGTAATAACATAAAGGTTACGCTATTATAACCATTAGATTAGCCCCATAAGACAATCAGTGTAGATAAGTAAATAATCCAACACAGGCCCGCACAAGTTATGATGGTATAATCAAGGAAACTAAGCAACCAAATAGCCATAAATCACAAATTTATCATGCCATAGCCAAGAATCCATCCGAATAATAGTATCTCATACATAGTTCCCAATTTTGTACATGAACTGCGACTCAAATTATCACGATCATTATTAACTATTGGACTTAAACCAGAACACATATTATTAAGATAATTATCATCTGCCGAACACAAACTAAAACTCATATTATCAAGACCATTATTAACTACCAAACTAGAACCAAACTCATCTTTATAATCGGCTTCAACGAACTATTTCACCAAGCCATACAGATATACTAACCAAATAGACTTATACCGATACCACATCTATTAAGTCATGCAATTACCAAGTCCATAAGATATGTCAATAGTCATATTCATAAGTCATTTCAATAATCATATCTATAAGCCACTAATCATTTCTATATGACATTAATAGTATTGATAAACCATAAAGTTTAACTATAATCCATTAATCATATTTATAAGACATATAATATCTATGAGCCATATCATATCCATGAGCCATCTCTATTTATAAGCCCCATCCTATTTATAAGACATATCATTAATCATATCGATTTGTCTATCATTAAGTATATTAATAGATCATATTATTAGTCATCAATGGAAGCCATATAATTAATCATATACATATGGGCTATATCATATCTATGAGTCATATCGTTAACCACGTATATAAGCAATATCCATAGCAATACTCAGAATTAACATCAATCCTTAAATACAAAATTAATAAACTCAATAAATATATTCAATCTCCATAAGTTTCAAACTAATTAATAATAATAGTATGTCATGAGTAACTAAGTCTACAAGGCTAACATAAGTCTTGGCCTAAGGTGGACCAAAATGGCATAGTCTAATCCCTGAAATCCATTTTTGGAAACTTCTACCCCAGACTATGATAAGGTATCTAAGTTCATTTCTATATGTCAAGTAAGACATAAATAGCCCCAAGATAGTAATCCTTCCCTATCATGAACAATTAAGGCAATCCTACCTAGAATAATAGAAACTATATCAATTTTCCCTAACTTAAGCAACTATGGAAAATTCAACCCTAAACATGAACGACAAAGACAATTCACCTAGATTGAGTAATTATGACATGTCCATTCAAACCATGATCCATTAGGCCCCATTCACCTAAGACATGAACAACTACTATAGTTACTTAAAGTTTACGGTTCAAGAAAGCCTAGTCAGTCAATCTAAACCAAATATTCCTTATTCATACTTCCATCTCCTAAATCTCACCCTATATCTAGCATAATATCATAAGCATACTATGTGATAGCTCAATATATGAAGAAGGTATACCTAACATATATGGATGCCCAAGAAAACATAAAGAATCTGCTAAATCACTAATTTTCCCTCCTGAGAAGATTCTACAAGGTGCCATACGATCAAAATCACAATCTACTCATCAATACGAGAATACTTGTAGCCATATTAAACTATTCTACTTTGTGTCCAAAATTACATAAAAATCCCATGCAGGGCCCATTTATGGAATTGCATGTTCAAAACCAAGAAAACATTCCTCTATGATCAAGTTATATTTACCCTAAAAATGGATGGATTCAAAGCTATAATGGTGCTAAAATATAGTCACAAGATTTTTTGGATTTCAGATAGGAATGGAGAAATCAACAATAAAAATAATGGAATCTTATAGCAAATTCAATGGGAAATCACATAAATTAATGATACTGAAGCTCGACAATTATCATGACCCAATTTTTTGGGTCATGATGGCACCTACTATAACAAAACAGTAGGCAACACAACCCACAGTCTAAAACTACTAGTAATGGACTACCAAAAGAAATGGAGGAAATAATGTGAAATAAGTGTAGTGAAAGACTAAAATACATAAGATAGTTCCAAAACTTGGTGGAATGGTTACGAGAGCTTCTACTATTAAAAAGGATAGAAATAAAGTACTAACTAAATATACAGGTACAACTAACTCTGAGTACAACATAGAGATTAGTTGTACAAAAGAGGGAGAAAAGTAATACTCTAAACGTGAGGAGCTCACTTTTTGTCTCTAAACCATAACTACTATGCAAGACACAAACAATAATGGCGATAACTTATACTATGATCTGTAGGCTGCAGAAGTGTAGATTGAGTACCAAACATATCATACACAGTAGGCAACTACTTATTGAGCTTCAAAGATAATGAAAATATACAAAATATGTAAGCAGAAATAAAAATTATACCTAAATATAAATTAACTACAAGTAAAACTAATGAGACGATAAGGAGAAATTATCATACTCATATCCAAGAAACTAACATAGTAAGGGTAAGGAGATATTAAGGATCAATTATCCTATTTTATCCATACTCAGTAACCTCAAAACTACACTATACACCACTTTCCAATGTATGAATAACGATTTAAAGGCAAACATATAATAGTATACATGGTAAAGGAATGAATATACAAGCTAATTTAAAGAAGAAAGGAAGGGATATACAGTAATAACATAGATACACATAGATAGATATACATATATCTAAAAAAGTCAACTCAAGGTACAACCAGAATCATCATACTAGCTCCCTAAGGCCTCATAATCATAGTAGGAACTAGTGTTAATAAATTTAGGGTCTAAAGCCATATGGTCTAACCATGGGATGGTCATGCAAAATTAATTAACTATAAGAGAAAGGGATCAGAATTATACCTTAAATATTAGTACCGGATCATTAACCAAGCTGCCACAAACTAGCCATAACTATGATAATAATAGTAATAATAATAATAACAATGACAATGTAGGTAATTGGCTAGTTCAGGAAAATAGTACCTAACCGGGCATTAATAAACCACCACCAATATACGCTTGAAAGGTTCAACCAATAAATAACACACCACAAGCCATACTCATCACCTATATCTATGAAACACCCATAAGGGTGATAAATATAGGTACATACTAGTGATAGGCAATGCACACACAAGAATGACTGCCATGAACTAATCCATCATATAATAAAAAATCTAATACCGTGAAGTAACACAATGTATATACATACTCTATCTCAATGGCTCTCAAAGAAATAACCTATGATGACTAACCTTTTCTAGCACAACAGCTAATAAATGGAGGGGTTCTAAAGCTGTTTGGGAGTATCAATATACACTGACCTAGTCCTGATCCAGGATTCCAATCATCATTAATATCATAAACCTTCTCCATCCAATACTAGAGAGATATGTGTGTGTGTATATATATAAAATATATAGACTCAAATTGTGGCTAAAAGGAGAGTAAGATCATAAATCCATTGCCCTAGTTAAGCTTCAAGACTAAGTCATCATAAAGGTTTAGAAAGGGGTCGAGAATCTCTCACGACCAAATTAAATAGTTGTAACAAAATGAAGGACCAGAATATATTTTGTTCAAATCTTTAAAAGATCATTTTTAGTCTCAGAGGCCTATAAGTAATTTATTTAGATAGTATTATTCCCATTATTAAGAAATCCATTTTAAGGTGAAAAGTGGGATTTAATCCCCTTTTAGGAAAAATAGTAGTAAAACATATTTTTGTTGGAATCGTATCATTTACCAATTTTAGTGACCATGAATGTATCAAATATATTCATAATATCACCAATAACCCAAAAATAAAATCATAAGCATCAACACATCTAAAAACTATGGCCACATCCTTTAAAATGATATACCATTCCCAAGAATCAAACCGATGTCATAACACGACCTTGGGCAAAATAATATATTTATGGTATTACCATAACGTCATAATTAGAGAAAATTATCACATTAAACCAAGTATCATGTTATTCATCATACTGAAGGATCATTAGTCTCAACTGTACCTAATATTCTAACAACCTAAGAGAATAGAATCCTAGAACCATCACCCGCATTACAGTTTAAGGGGTAATTCACCCATCTAATCCCCAAATTTCAATATTCTAGACTAAGTTAGGGTATTATACCCACAATCAATATTAACATTCTTATTTCACATGCAGTATATAAATTACACCATCTCGTGAAGATTGAAGACAGAAGACTGACTCGATGCCAAACTGCATATTATTGAATAGCACCCAAATCATCTGTCTTTACTCCATGATCTCCAAACGTTTTCATGCTCTTAAAATCATAATATATGGTTTGTTATGGGTAAAAATGACCCATATTTCTAAATTGTCGGGTCAAATTTTAGGGTAAGAATGGGCCCAAGGGCCTGCAAACAAAATCCAAAATTGGTCTCATCGTGAGGTCCATCAAAAGACAAGGACTGTATGCTCAAAAGTTGAGCATAAATGGAACATAAATTAGGTCTCAAATAGACCCTTAAGGTTTGGGAATCAAAATCCCAAATTTCTAAGAATTTTCTATGAATTTGGATGGGAATCAAAGGGAACATCAATGGGAAATTATCAAAATGAGTTAGGATAGCTTACCTCAACTTATTTGGATGATTCTCCACTATTTACTCTCTTTGAGCTATCAACTTGGTGTAAAAATAGTGGAAAGAGTGATAAAAAATTAGGTAAAAGAAAAGAACTAAATAGTACCAGGTATCGCGATAGCCACGGGGTTTTTACGTTTGTGACAATTGCTTTTGCAACTCTTATTATCCCATTCGAGATCTTGTAGAGAAATAAGGGTATCACTTATGTGACTTCTGGCTATCACATTTGCAGTTATTAACTAGATGGCCAGTGTCGCTATTACAACAAAATGCCACAATTGTGATGATCGGAAAAGCGACCAAACTATAGCAATCATGGTTACACAATTGACTTAATGTTCTAGGTTTTCCTATGTCTAGAATGTACTTCAAATGAATGTTTGGAATTCATTCGAAACCCTATGCCCGTAAACATATTATGCTAATATTCCAAATTCTACATTTCAAACTCGATAGAATGATTAAAACTTTCATCCGAGATTTGTATGACTGAATATGGGCCCACACCTATAGTTTTATTTCTCACATAATTTACCCAATAGCCAAAAATGAGTATGAAAGCCTCGGGACCTAAAGCAAGGGTCCTCGTAGTCTAAAATCAATATTTTAGAGCCGATTGTGCTATCAATATTCTCATTTGAGGTCATCTACTAGGAGTTTTGGTCCAAGAACAAATTCTAAACATCAAAAGCTATAATAGGGAAAAGAGCCAAAAATCTAAATCAATTGTCCAATCATCGAACTAATAGTTCCAACAAGTCAAAAATGACTTTTAGACGCTATGAAAAAGCATAAAATGCTATAAATGCACTCAAATTGAGAAAATAACCTGGGGGTCATTACAATAACGATCCATAATTGATTCTCCAAAGAAATCCCACTATAGAATGGATGAAAATGGTAAAAATTAGGCTGATTGGGTATTTATACCCTTCTTAGGCACGCAGGTGCTGCTAAAGCAAACACTTGGCCACTTTAAAGCGCCTGGTACTGCTAAAGTGTTATCCAACCCGATAATCTAGGTTGCTAAAGAAGACCATAGATCGTTTTAGCGCTAGAATCTGAAGCACCCAGGTGCCACTAAAATGATACCTATTGGTTTAGCAGGGCCACTGAAGCACCCCATGCGAAAGGGATCAAAGGGCCGCTTAAATAGTCACACTAGATATCAGGCACCAATTGGAGACTTGGATTTTTTCCAAGTCATTGCTAACCCCTTAAGATTCATCCAAAATCCTATATGTGCAAACGAACTATGCTACTCTATCATATTAAACATTTTGGACTTAATACTATAGTGAAAATTTGCATCCAAGGTTATTTAATTCAGTATCCAATTTGAACTAGGGAATGCTTCAAATCAAGGAATTGGTTCTAAAAAACAAAAAAACACCCCAGTATTTGAACTGTCAGTTCTACTAAGTCATAAATAACTTAGAATAATTGTGGAAAAGCTCTATTTAGTGAAAATGGGCAGAACAATGAAAAATGCCAAGAAGGTCATTACAATATCTACTACTTAAAAAACTTTCATTCGTGAAAGATAAATATTAGTGTGAACCTGAAGCCTCAAACAAGTTAGTATACTAAGTCACCATCTCTGTCTTGATATCATAAGTAGATTTGTCTACTGGGCGGTGCCTCCAATGAACATTAACTATTGGAATCTCTCTAATGCACAACTGCCTGACATTACTAGCAAAAATATGCATAGGCTCCACCACAAAAGTCAACTATTCATCCAACTGAATTGAGTTGTATCTTGAAAAATTAGATGGGTCAGGAATGTACCACTGCAACATAAATATATGGAAAAGTAGATAAACACTAGAAAAATATGGGGTAAGGCTAACTCATAACCCCCTTCACCAACAGTGCAAAGATCTTAAAAGGTCCAATATTTCTTGGGCTGAGCTTTTATTTTCTCCAAAACTTCATCACACCCTTCATCGGTGACACATAGAAAAATACCCAATCACCAACTCTAAATATCAAGGCACGATGTCTGCGATCTGCATAGGCCTTCCTCCTACTCTATGTTGCCCTTAATTTATCCTTAATCACCCTAACTCTATCAAACGACTCTTGAAGTAAGTCAATATCATTGGTTCTAATCTCTGAAGTCTCAAATAATCCAATCAAAGAACGACATCTCCTACTATATAAAGTCTCAAAAGGCACTATCTCTAAATTTAAATGCTAGCTATTTTTATACAAACTCTTCCAAGATAAGATTTTCTCCCACGGACCTCTAAAATCCATAGCACAAGCTTGGAGTATATCCTCGAGAACCTAAATATTCTGCTTTGATTGTCCATTGATATAAGGATGGAAGGTTATACTAAGATCCATCTGAGTACCCAACTTCTCTTGAAATACTCTCCAAAATCTAGAAGTGAACTATCATGATCCGATTTATGAATCATGATGACACATACTAAATACCATGAATAGGTAAGCCAAACCATAACTTAAAGCTAACGTAATGGGCTAATTCGGAAGGAAATGGCCAAGATAAGCAAAATTTGAGAACACAATTTATAAATAACAAAGGATCTAGATAAAATAAGCAGTCAGTACAACATACAAATTCCACCACTTGGTAAAGCTAGTATATGATCATATAAAAGTACAACTCAAACTCTGTAATGATCAATACATCTATCTCAAAACAAAAAACTTGAAATGAAGATAAAGGAAAATGGGTGAATTAAACTCCAATTGCTCACCCTATCTTAAAAAGTTTGTCACTGTATGAACAACAATCAACTATGACAATTAGTACTCAGATGTACACCAAAAAGGCACATAAGTGTAGTATAAGCACCAAAATAATGGGTACTCAATAGGTTTATGATATTGGGCATATTTATAAGTCGAAAAGCTAATATTTTCCTATAACAGGACCTTTTCTATTAGCTAAAATATGTTATTATTATTGTTTGTAAGTTGTAAGTAGATGATTTAACTAATGGACATAATTAGTGATGCAGGGTTGATTTTTTATAAAATTAGACACAATTGTATGCATTACTAGAAGCGAATAACAATTGGCACTTTGGGATTGATTTTTTGGACATGAGAAGAAGTGGATTGAGGTAAAAAAATGCATTTGGAGGCAAAAACAAGTCAAGTAGTAATGAGCTTAAAAGGGATTAAGTTGTGAGGCATGGAAGCTATTCCCCTATACCGTACTCTGTGTCACCCCTTGTAATTTTGGTGTAGATTCTAGTGAGCCTCTGTGATGAGCCCATGATTCAAAGGCTAAATCTATTCCGAATGATGAATTCTAGTAAGGGTCCACGATAGCCTCAGGATGCGAACCCTGGTCCCTTGCTATGGTTGTTGCAGTGTGGACACTATTCCCTTAGATTGAGTCTCGCAATGTGGTGATAGGTATTTAGTGGGACAAATATGTCCTACTATAAATGAATACCTCAACAAAATTGAGGATACTTTTGCATACATACATCAGTTGCTAAAAACACTACAATATTTCTTTTAGGGTTCAGTTGAATTCAAACATGAGTGGGTAAACACCTTTGTTCTATGATTAAGTTCAAAAACATGGTTACACTTAGATATTATTAGAGTAGTTTGTTGTTGAATTATTATATGGGTTATTCTTAATCTCTTTTGCTTATTATTATAATGATTGGCCACCATTAAGATACACCTATATTCCTTTATGAATCCAAGAAATGAATCATTGGATAAAACAAAGATTTTAAGAAGGAAGGTTCTTATTTTTTTTAAAAATAAAGGTTATGAACTAGCATCAAGGATAGAGATATACCTAGAAGCATGTTTGGTTTACTTGTAGGATGACATCTTAATGCATCTAAATAGATTATTTCATCCCTACTGAATATTGTCATTGTAATGTCTATTTAGGCAGGCGATTAGATGATCAAGAAACCATTATCATACACTAAACCCTGCGAGTCAATAACTCAATAATCAACTAAACTATGATAGGGATAAAGACTTGTAAGACTGTTAAAAGTGTCTCAACTCTGGAATTCTCATAATTATTTTTACAACCTGCTTACATTCCTATTGTCACACATTGTTATTTGTGTATTTACTAGGTTATTACTTGAATCTTCACAATCATCTTGATACTCTAAAACACTTAAATTTTTTTTGTCAAAAAACTAAATTTAGTTGTATTGCTAGTTACATAGTCCTTGTAGGTATGATATCCTACTAACTTAGTCACTACATTACTTATGTGATCACATGCACTTGCATGTTCTTTAGTCTAATGCACTTGTATGTGCGTTTTACTTGCGTGAGATCTTGGAGTTTGAGTCACCTATTTCCATCTATCTTTATTTCCAATATTTTATTTTATGATAGATGGATTGATAATTCTAGACTTTGGTGTATAATTATGGTATCAAGTATTATTATAGAAAACAATTAATGGACAATATAAGGATTGGTTGAAGAAGTTAGATGATGCACTATGGGCGTATAGGGCAACCTATAAAATTCCCATTGGGACCTGTCCATTTGTGGAGTATGTGCATCAATCTTATTGGAAAGTGAATAAATTGAATGTTGATATAAAGGTTGCTAAAAAGAAAAGATAGCTAAAATTGAATGAACTTAATGAGTTTCTCTTCCATGCCTATGAAAATGAGCTATTGTATAAAGAAAATACCAAAAGATGGCATGATAAGTGTATTATGATTTGAGTTTTTGAGCCTAGACAACTTGTGTTGTTATTCAGTTCTAGATTGAAGGTATTTGCAAGTAAGTTGAGGTCCAAGTGTTCTGGGCTATTTGAAGTGGTGAGGATGACTTCTTATGGAGTTATGGAATTATAGAGTAAGGACAAGTGTGAAAAATTCATGGTGAATGGATAGAGAGTTAATCATTATTGGGCAGATTAGGGGGATCAACATAATACGTCCATCACCTTTGCAGATAAATAAAGTTGAGTTGGGTCATGCCACGATGTAAAATAAGGCACTCCATGGGAGGTGTGTAGGAATGAGAGACTCAGTATAATGTGGGAGAACGAGAAGTAAGTTAGATTTTTGCCAAAGTAAAGCTCTCAGGTACATAAAATATGCACTGAAGAGAGGTATGAGGATAAACAGAAAATAAGGGATAAAATATCCCCTAAAAATGCAAATTCAAGTAGGTGTGCATGATGAGCCTGCGAGGCGAACCCTAAATCAGTGAAATAAGATGCACAACATATAGGCTAGCCCATTAAATAAGCCCCGTGGTGTAGAGGCCTTAACTCGCGCTATGCCATGTGCTGTAGACCCATCTATGTATTGGGTTCTTACAAAAATCCAGTCCCCTTATTTCCCTTTTCCTTTAAATACTTCCTTATTTCCCACTTCCCCTTTCCCATAGAAGCCCTAATTACACTGCCTTCATTCCCTAAACTCTATCTACTCTTCTATTTTGTGTTAATTTAAATCAAAAAAATGGAAGCCTTTCACTCATATTCTCCAAGACAACTAAGGTAATTATTCATGTCACTATTCCTTTTACTTAGTTGGGTGTAAGAAGTGCCTTTATTTTATGCATAATTGGAATTTAAACTTGATGTATTTGATATTTAATGAGATAACTTAGAGTTCATGGAGAATTTTTGTGCTACAATGGAATGTTGTTATGCTTCATATGCTTTGATTGTTCCATTGTCATTCAAAATAGAATATTAACATGTGATTTTAGTGGAATATTGAACATTTAGATAACATGCATGACTGAAAAATATGTAAAGAAGGTGTGGGTTGAGTTGTGGCACCCAAATTAGCATCTAGGGTGTACGTTGATGAAAGGAGAAGTCTTAGCACCTTAGGTTATTAAGTTACACTACAATTATAACCACTAAGTGTTGGCTGGTAGGTACATCTTCATACACTTAGAGTTTTTGACAATATGGATATACGTGTGCCATTGGTCTGAGATTATGCTTGAACTTGCGTAAAATTGTGAGTTGGGAATATGTATAAGTTATATGTTGGTCTGTTCTTGGTGAAACAAAGAATCATATAGACCTAAAGTTGTTTTTGATGAAGTAAAGTGGAGTATAAATGCTATAAGTTGAATAAAAGTCTGAATTATTATTTTCTTGATATCCAAGAAGTTGTGCATATGCAAATTTGCATATTGAATAAGGGAAGTTTGAGTACCCAATTTCTCATACCTACGCACATGTACTAGCAACTAAATGTGGGGTATCCTCAATAATTTCTCACACTTCGTGTTTCCTAGTCTAAAATAGGATCCTTGACTAATGTGTTGCTGAATGTTATGACTTACAGGTAATATCTCTACTCGTCAGCATATGGGGAAGGTCGTATCTTGACCTTTTGATCTTCCATGAAAAAATAATAGACCAACTGGTTATGTGCCTCAACCTCCGATAATCTCGCAAGGGAAGGCTAGGAGGTACAAGAGTTGGTGGGTTTTAGGGGCTAGTAAGTAGTGGTATGCCAAAGAGAATGAGATTAAATATGATTCATACCATTTTATTTATTGGGCAAGCCTATTAGAGAGTTTTTGAGCATGGTGCAAAGAATAGAAGAGCTACACATGAACTTCTTGTTTGAGCAGCCACACGAGTGCAACTTGAACCTTGATAGGGAGTTTTATGCATATTGGGACCCCAGGGAGCGATACTTGGAGGCAAATATACGAGGCTGTGTGGTTAACTTTACACCTCAAGCATTGAATGTACTTTTAGGTGCATTAAATATGGATGCCAAACCATTGAAGTAGATGAACATCACACCGCTTTATACATATATTAGCCATTTGTTATATGGTCACAACCCTACACCCAAGTGGACATATCATAGAAAAAACAACCTCTGTCTCACATTACCCTATGTTCAGATAAAAAAAATAGGTTTCATAGGCAAGGATCATCTACCACTATCTTATATAGGGAACCCACATGACTGATATGATACGCGATAGTGTATGACTTAATTATACCTTAATGATTAATGATATTAATGTGAATATAGGTGCTGTGATATTTTTAGAAATTAGTAAGGAGCGCTTCCATCAATGGCACAAGTATGGATTTGGTGGTTTGTTGACGAGGTTCCTAAGGGATCAGGGTGTAGAAGAGGAGGCACTTGTCTATAGGCTGGCAGTGGATACTCTACCTATGGATGTATCCCGTACTAAGGGGATTATTATGTCTCATGGTCTAGAATTGGCTATGCTCGAGTATCAGGCTCGGGATGATATGATCACAGCTTGGATGTATGGGCTACAACTACTTCTATTGTAGATAGAGGGATGTATGGGCTACATAAGTGTAGATTTGAGCTGTTGAGCTTCATTATCCTCTTTGTTATCATGCTAGGACCATGCTGTGGATTGACCTAAATTTTATAGAGCTGGTGAAGGATGATGTACCCACTGATGATGAGAATCAACTACATGATTCAAATTTTGAGTCAGATGAGGAGGAAGATTTTAAAACCAGAATTAGGAGTTGATGCCTATGGCCCAGAGTCTGATAATGATATAGACCCTATTTGATTAGGGAGTTGCACCGTACCTCATACAAAGTTTGATTTGTAAGCACTGGGACATTTATTCCTTTTAAGTGTGAGGTGGTGGTATCTCATTCCTTGTACTTTTATTAGTTATGTTTTGTTAGATAATTTTATATTACTCTATTCAATATTTTTATTTGGTTATTATTTAGACATTCATTCTAATAATTAAGACCTACTTGATCTATAATAATTAGTATTGGTGACTTACTTAGTGATAGTTTACTTATTAGTTATGTTTCTAAGTAGTTACTTTTAAGTACTAAGTTGGGGTTTAATTTTTGGTTTTCCCTCAAGGCAATTTTTAATAGGTCATCATAGTTAGGTGCCTTCCCCTATAATGGATGGATGATGACCGTCTTAAGGGGAGTTAGTCGTAGATAATCAAGAAGCAAAAAGAACCCAACCACAATTTTAAGAAGAGATACTTTGTGTTGGGCCATGTGGTTTCTTGACCTGGAAAATACTTTTTTCGAAATAGAATCATGCCATATATAAAAAGATAGCTAGTTTTAGACACCAAATCTCAATAAGTTTAATTTTTGGTTTTTTGGCTTAAATTTGAACTTGATATGTGCGAGATTAGAATAGATAGGGTTCCTACTTTAATCTTTTATGCACCAAGAGTGAGAGAGGTTTTATAGTTATTCTACATGTATAGTGATGTCTAGATCTTTCTCGGTGTGTTTACTAAGAAAGATAAAGGATGTTGGGGTTAGGAAATGATGTAGGCATTTTTGTTGATAGCCATATTTTTAGACCTTGTTTACCTACCCTTGAGTATATACTTAGTTAGCCCCGTTAAGCCTATAGCTTAATTTTATTTGGTATCCTCATAAGTAGCCTAATCCCATTTTTTTCTTTAACCATAATTTGATCCAAAACTCCTAAGCGCTTTAGTTGAACTTTATTAAGAGTTAAGGAGTAAAAATTTGAGCAAGGTTTATGGTAAAATTAAAGCCCTTAGGTAAATTGCTATTGGGATTAGATATTGCTAGCAGTGGTGGTTGGGAGTGTGTAATAAAGAAAAGATATGTCTTTGATTGTAGAAAACAAAGGAAAAAAAAAGGTGAATAGATGATATTCCCACCATAATATGCATAATAAGTTTAAAAAGCTAGGGCTAAAGCGAAAGAACAAGGGAAGGTAGTAAGGGAAAAACTTTGATTATTAATTTGATTTGTTGAATGTTCATGTGATGTACTAAACCACTTAGGTAGATTAGCCACTATTTTCTCAAATAGTTCATACCCGTCTATTAGCTTACATTACAACCATGAAAGACCTAGTTGATCCTTAATTTGAATATTCGACTATTTGTGGAGTCTTATAACAAGGGAAAACGTATGGTTAATTTCTATCATGTATGAATTCTTTTTTAGAGTGAGTGATTTAGTTTCTGATATACCCATTCTATCATATACATTTCATGATTGTTGAGAGAATATGGGAAAATTCCTTGTTGTGAGGGTGCATGTGGATGATAGATGGGTGACCTATGGTATTTTGATTGAGTAAATTGATTGAGTTTGCGAACAAATCGAAAGTTCACTTTTGAGGTGAGGATGTTTCAAAAGGACAATCCCATGTTTATAGAATCTAATTGACAAGTTTGTGTAAAGAGTTAGGTTCGGTTTATGTGTGCCCAACAAATGTATTTTGCTTAAATTATGGTGTTAAGATTGAATGTGTATATTATCTGTCTAAGGTTGTTCAAGGATGAACAAGATTCTAAGTATGGGGTGGTGATCCTGGGTGTATTTATAAGTCCAAGAGCCAATATTTTCCAATAATAGGACTTGTTCTATGAGGTAAAATTTGTTATTCTTATTGTGTGTGAATTGTAATTGCATGATTTAATTAATGGACATGATTAGTGATGTATGGTTGATTTTTGAGGAAATTGGCTGCAATTCAATGCAATACAGAAAGCAATAATAGTTGAAGCTATGGGATTGATATTCTGGACATGAGAAGAAGTGGATTAAGCTCAGAAAGCATGCATTTAGAGGCAGAAACAAGTAAAGCAACAATGAGCTTGAGAGGGAGTAAGTAGTGTAGCGCAGAAGCTATTCCCCCAGATTGTGCTCCACGTCTCTCCTTGTAATGTTTGTGTCAATTTCAGTGATCCTCCACAATACCCCCATGATGCAGGGGATAAATCAATTCCCAATGATGAATTCTAGTGACGGTCTGCGATTGCCTAGTGGAGCCGACCCTGGTCCTTTGCTATGGTTGCCGCAATGCGTACTCTATTCCCTCAGATTGTGTCCCGCAATGAGGTGGTAGGTATTTAGTGGGACAAACATGTCTCATTATAAAGGTAACACTTCAACACAATTGAAGATACTCTTACATATGTATAACAGCGGCTAAATACCCTAGGATACTTCTTTTAGGGTTTTTGGAACTTCATTCTTTCAAAATTACATTTTGGTATGATTAATTATTTGATTTTGATGTTAAATTCAAACATGAGTGTCTAAATACTTTTTTTTTGGGGTTGAGGCAGAAAACATGATCACACTTTGATATTCTTAGAGTAGTTTATTGTTGAATTATCATATGGGTTATTCTTAATCTCGTGTGCTTACTATTTTGATTATTGGCCACCATTAAAATGCACCTATATTCCTTTGTGAATCCAAAAAGAGAATCCTAGGATATAATGAAGAGTTTAAGGAGCTTGGTTCTTATTCTTTTATAAAATAAGGGATTTGAATTAGCATCTAGGATAGAGATATACCAAGAATACTTTTTTGGTTCATCTGCAGGATAACATCTTAATGCCTCTAAATGGATTATTACATCGCCGCTCAATGACATAGTTGTAATGTCCATTTATGTAGATGGTTAGAGGATCGATAGACCATGATTATACTCTAAACCCTTCGAATCAATAACCCAATAATAAACAAAACTGCGATAAGTATAGAGATTTTTGTAAGAATGTTAAAAGTGTCTCAACCTTGGAATTCTCACTATTATTATTAACAACCCTATTTATGTTGCTTTTTTCACACATTTTTATTTCTTTATTA
The DNA here is from genome assembly GCF_002878395.1 of Capsicum annuum. NCBI lineage: Eukaryota > Viridiplantae > Streptophyta > Magnoliopsida > Solanales > Solanaceae > Capsicum > Capsicum annuum. The sequence goes on along the minus strand of NC_061118.1, from coordinate 41,606,347 downwards.
CCTAGGTTATTACCTATATCTTCACAATCATCTTGATACTCTGAAACACTTAATACATCCTTGATGAAAAACTAAAGTTAGTTGAATTGCTAGTTAAGTAGTCCTCGTGGGTAGGACATCCGACTATCTTAGTCACTATATTACTTGTACAATCGCGTGCACTTGCGTGTGTGTTAGACCGCCAACAACATCATCAATCGACTAAGCCAAATCATGATATAAGTATGATAAAATGCAAGATAACATAACTAAGTCAAGGTGTAGAAACAAACAAGATCATCTCTAATATTACTATACATAATAAATAATTAAATCGAGATAACAATATAACATAAGGTGTCAACATATGATAATCATCATTTGAACATAATAAGTAAATAATCAGAATAACAATAATGCATCTAAAGGCATCATACAGGACATCACTAGTAGAAAATTGGCTCCCATACGCCAATTGGGTGCAAAAAAGTAATGAACTCATCACAACCTCCTATACGACTGGAGAGTGCAAGGGAAGAAATAAGCAATCAACCAACATTATATCTAACCTTCATCATCATTTAACCATGATCACACAATTATCATCAATCGGACATTTATGATATTTCACAATTGACCATAATTTGACTATATAAACATGTTCCATAGTGCTACCATCATTTAACAAAAATCATCATTGATACTCACTAGTTACCATTTTATGAGCTAACCCTCTCTTATTAACTAATCACCTAGATTAGAAGTCATCATATATCCTCTTGTAATCATTTAAGACTATCCACCATATAACCACTAATCATAGGTTATCAACAAGACAATATTCATGAACTAACCAATGTTTATTAACTAATCATCCTTTACCAACTAATCCTCACTTATCAATTAGTAATGACTAGTTACTTAACTAATATTCACCATAAATCCTTATTAATAACAAATAATCAACAATAACACTTTATAATCATTTATCACTAATCAATAATTATCACTAATCATCAGAAGTCTACTAATTATCATTTTACCCCTATCGGGCTATAACTGGCTTCTCTACTATCAATATCATACCCAACTACATATAAGGACATATATATACACATATATATATATATAAATCTATACATAGGAGATAGTATGACTTGAACCGGTAGATGTATACCTAGGCACATCAATAAGATCATCCTTCGGCCCTGATGGGTATTAATATCATTAAAATCATCCTCTAGCCTTGTCAGGTATCAATATATCATCATAATTATCCTCCATCCTTGCTGGGTATCAATATATCATCTTAATCATCCTCCAGTCTTTCTAGGTGTCTATATCATCATAATATTTTCTGACCCTGTTGGGTATCAATATATCATTATAATTGCCCCCAGTCTAGCTGGGTGTCAATATCATCATTATATCCTCTAGTCTTGTCGGTATCAATATATCATTATAATTATCCTCCGCCTTTTCGGGTATCAATATATCATCATAATCTTACAAAATTAAACAGGGTATATAATCAATGTCATAAGTGCCAACATAGTAAGCATCATGAATCGTAGCATAATTTCTAGCATTAATTCCCACATAATCAATAATCATGACTTCTAGCACAAATATTAACACAATTTCTAATATCATCAACAAGGATGTTTTTTAACTTTATTAGTAGCACAATTGTTTAGAATCATCTTAATCATAAGCAATATCATATGGATGACTATTGTCAATAGTATATTCAAAAGGTTATCACTAGCATAAAATATAGCTTATCAATAGCTTCAGCAAAAGCTATTCCATGGCATAATCAATAACTTGTTCATAGAATAGTCAATAAAATAATTTTTGGCTTAAACAATATCATTGTTAAGGGCTCATTCAATGGTATTCAATAGCCCAATCAATAGCAAAAATAATAACATCATCAATAACTCGTCATAAGCTTAACTAATAAATTGTACGTGGCATAATCACTTAGGCATCACTTCTAATGTTATTCACTATAACCAATAATTACCAAAGCTAATTAATATTACCTCAAATGGGCATTCCTAGGGCATCTAATAAGTGTATAAGGGTTCTAGAAAACTCATCATCAATCTTGACTTAAGGTAGGTCAAAGATACCACTTCTACATCCCTGAAATACATCTCAAGTCAAATTCTGCCCCAAACTAGGCTAAGGTATCTAAATCCTCTCTTAGATGTATAGTAAGCCATAATTAGCCCTAAGGGAGGGATTCCTCTCAAAAATTCTAACTATGCGCAATGAAACTAAATTAAACTAAGGCAACTTTTATTAGTGTAAAAGGGCAATCTAACCCTAAGTATGATTAACTAGAGCATTTTAATTAACTTGAGTAATCTAAGGATTCTCTTGCTAACATGTGGAATGAAGTCAAATTCACCTAAGGCATAGGGAAATAAGTCTAGTGTTTCTACTCTACGGTTTCAATTTAGCTTAAATAGTCCAACTAACCTAAGTCTTGGATTTCATCAATCCAACACCTAAAACCCAACCTAAATCTAATAAGATATCATAAATATATTATGACATAGCTCAATGCAACAAGGGATAAGCCTAGAAAACCTCAATGCAGAAGAAAGCTCAATAAATTGCTTTTCCCTTTTGAGAAGCCTCCTCAACATGGCAATCAATCAAAAAAATATTCTACTTATCACTACAAGAATGATGGTATCCGTATTGAATCATTGTGCTTTGTGTCCAAAAATTACCTAAATACCCCATATGGGTCCCACTTAAAGAATACGCAATTCTGAAACCAACCTAAAAAATAGGTAAAAACCAAGCTTTATTGGGGTTAAAATCAAGCCCTAAAGGTTTTAGAGTTTTTCAAAAAATAAACTAAGAAATTTCACCAAGAAATTGGTGAATCCTTACCTTAAATCGGATGATAATAATGAAAATAGGCATTAATCAAGCTTAGAAGTCACCCACAAGAGTCGATTTTAAGAAATTACACTCTTTAGGGTTTATCTCTCTAGATGAAAGATGGAAAATGAGCTACAATCATGGAAAATAGGGATTTATATACCCAGACCAGGTAATCAAAATTCGTAATCACGACCAACAGGTGTGTGATCCAACTAACTTAGTGACTCTATATTGAGTATTGATCTCCACCCCTTTCTGTGATCACACTATCTAACCTATGAAGGGTATCACGATTGCGACCCTTGGCTGGAGATTATTGTGCACCAACTGACAATAGTGGACTTGGAATTTCCAAGTCCCTGCCAATCCCTCGAGATTCACTAAGAACCCTTTATGTAAAAATGAAATATGTAACCACACAAAATCTGACATATAAGACTCAATGGCGTAATTGGATTTGCCATATGAGTTTGTTTAGACCAAATATGGGTCCCATAACTAAATTCTTATTTCTGCATATTTCGATCAATAGGTCAAAATGAGCCAGGGTGCCTTGACAGCCGAACCAACATTCTACCTAGCCAATAATCTATATCCCAGAGTTTCTGGCAAAGTCCAAATTTGCACATGAGATTGTTTTACAAAAGTTTTCACCTATTTGCCATTTGGAATAGGTGAAGATTTCATAATAGGGAATTGGCTCTTAAAACCTAATAAACTACCTGATAATTAAACTGTCAGCTCCAGCAAGTCATCAATGATTTGGGGAAGCTATGGAAAGGCTCTAATAGCAAAAATAAGTAGAAATATGCAAAATGACCTGAAGGGTCTTTACATAAACATTTAATCTTGCTTAGAAATGATAGACATAGGCACACCATGCAAATGGACTATCTGACTAATATTGATATGGTTTTCTTGGTGCTAAAAAAGATTTAAATAAAAATAAAATATGCCAACTTGGTCAACTGATCCGTAATGAACAAAACAACATCGTAACCACAGATGTGCAAGGCAAACCACTAACAATGTCCATGATAATCTGCTACCTTTTACACGTGTGGGGAATCTCGGAAGCAAACCACCAGGTCACTTATGCTTAGACTTCACCTGCTTAAAACATAGGCAGCGAGCTACAAAGTTTGCCACTTTCCTCTTTATACCACTTCACTAATAATTCTATCTTAAGTCTCTATACATCTTAGCTATACCCTGGTGAATAGAATATGTGAATTTCTGAGCCTCACACAATAACGACTGAATCAAGTTATTAAATTTGGGTATACTAACACCGCTATCAAATCTCAACACGCCCTCAGTATCTATGCTATCCCTTCTCGACTCACCACTTAACATCGAATCATGGATGATGCAAAGTCTCTCATCCTAAAATTAGCGATCCCTAATTTAGTCAGATAGCGAGGACCTCGTGTTAATACTATCAAGAACCCTCTTAGAGTTTTAAATACTAAGTCATGCCATTAAGTTCGCTAAGGACTTAATTTCCTGTGACAACATCCTCTAAGAAACTGAAATACAAGCCAAGCTACCCATACTTATTGCCTTTCGGCTCAAGGTGTCCGCTATTATATTTTTCTTTCTTGAATGATATAAGATAGAGATAAAATAATAATTAAGAAACACCATCCACCTATGATGCCTAGCATTAATCTTTTTCTAGGTCATAAGATGCTAAACAGTATACTGATCTATAAAGATCTAACACAGCTCACCATAAATATTATGCCTCTAAATCTTAAGCACAAAAATTATCGCCAGAAACTTCAAATCATGAGTAGGGTAATTGTGTTCATGCACATTCAGCTCTCTTAACACATAAGTAATAAAAAGACTCTACTGCATCAATACATAATCCCAACCAACACCATAAGCATCACAATACATGATGAATCCCTCACCCTTAATAGAAAGGGCTAAAAAAGGAGCTGAGTGAGAAACCCCTTGAGCTTACAAAAAATTGACTCAAACTCCTAGAAACATCAGAAATGAACCTCCTTCTAAGTCTTTCTTGTCATACAAGATGCAATAGTAGCGAATCTCTCAATGAATCATCTATAATAAAGGGCCAAACCAATACAATTTTGAACCTAAGTCAGGGATATAGGTCGTGCCTAATAATCAATAACTTTGATCTTTTCTATTTCTTCCATAATCCCATCCTTAGATACCATATGCCCAAGGAATGTCACCATCTCAAGTTAAAACTAACACTCAGAGAATTTGGAAATAAACCTTTGACTTCTTAAAATCTGGAGCATAATCCCCAAATACAACATATGCTCCTCCCTACTATTTGAATACATAATGTTGTTATTGATGAATAAAATCACAAATTAATCAAAATCAATCCTGAAAATTTGGTTCATCAAATTCATAAATGTAGCTAGGGAGTTAGTCAACCCAAAAAACATCACTAAGAACTCATAATGTACATAATAGGTATTAGATTTTTGAAGAGAGTTATTTTTTTATTATTTTGGTATGATTGTATTGCTACTGATCTCTGTTTATTTGTGACTGAATTCTTCTGATGAACGTCAATTGTTTCCTTTACCTTTAGTTGTTCTTCATGTTAGTGTTGCCTAGTGGCCATGAGTTAATTTTCTTATACTTATATTTACTCTTGGTTTACTTTTGATCTTGTTTTATGATGCCAAAAAGGAGAATACTGACTTTATGTGTCTTTAGGGTCTCCCATATAGTGCTTCACACATTGCACATTCATCTTGAACGGCCCACATCAACTTATACTCTTACCTCTTTAGGGTCTCCCATATAGTGCTTCACCCATTGCACATTCACCTTTAACAGGGATTCACCATCATGCTTTATCTCTACAACCGCAAGTAGAAACACCTAATGCATGGTGAATAGTCCATACCATCTAAACTTTAACTTGCTAGGAAACAAGAAAATTCTTGAATTATATAATAGAGTAAAATCACTAGGCTTAATAATTCTATTCTTAATTTTCCTATTATGATATAGTTTCATTGCTTCTTTGTATATAGTAGAATATTCTTAATTAAAGAGATGGAATTTATCCAACTCATTCACTTTGATTAATATGAACTTTTGCTATACATTATGCAACTAAAAATTTAGCCCTTTTCAATGCCTGTAGTGTCTTATGATCATGTTCAACTGAAAAGTGTCATGACTTGCGGTACAAAAAATAATATGGGAGGCACAAATATGAGTCTTAAAAGCTAACTGGTAGGATAAAAAAATATCATCTAAATTTTTTGGCCAGTCATCCTATAGACATTCAGAGTCCTCATCAGTATGGACTTTATCTCTCTATTAGAGACCTCAACCTGCTCACTTATCTGAGGATGAAAATGTTTTTCTACCTTATTATTTAAATCATATTTAACAAAAAGGTCCTTAAACAGACGACTGCAAAAGTGAGTCCCACCATCACTAATAATTGCACGTGGAGTGACAAATTGAGAAAAGATATTTTTCATCAGAAATATGGTGACACTTCTTTCTTAATTGTTTGAAAGAGAAATTGCCTCCACATATACAAAAACATATTCAACTACCACCAAAATATACTACATGCCACTGGATCTGACAAATAATATCATGAAATCAATCCCCCACACATCACTCCAACTCAAAGATTAGTGTGATGAGGAGTTCATGTCCACATGAAATGCATTGGTGTTGAAACTAGTCATAGGCTTGGGAGAAATCATATGTATCCTTAAATATAGTAGTCCAATTATACTTTTACTAAAGGATTTTGTAGTAGTCTGGGTACCACTATGATGATGTATGACAAGCTTTAAGAATGCTCATCATTTCCACCTCAGGGATACACCTCCGAATAGCACCATCTGTATAAATTTAAAAAATATATGGTTCATCCTAGAAGAAATTCCTTACATCATGCATAAATCTCTTGTGCTACTGGAAAAATAGGTTATCTTGAACAAGATCAATTGGAAAATAGTTTGCAAAATTAGCAAACCATGGTATAAAGTTTTGAGCTGCTGCCAAGACCTATTTATATGGAAAAGTATCATGTCAAGCTCATCCGTTAACTTCTACATTGCCTCCCCCTTGAGGCGAGACATGTGATTAACTACCTATTTATTTGTGCCTTATTGATCTTTTACCTGATTCAATTCTTGCACCAAGAGGACCCAACATCTCAATCTTATTTTGGAATCCTTTCTTGACATAATATTCCTCAATGATGCATGATCTATAGTGACTATGACTTTTTTCCCAATCAAGTAAGATAGAATCTTTTCAAAGGAGAAAACCACCACTAGCAACCCTTGCTTAGTAACTGTAAAGTTCTTCTATATGGGTTTTAATGCTTTGCGAGCATAATAAAGTTGATGAAGGATCTTCTCTTGTATTTTGCCTAATACAGAACCAGAGGTCACCCCACTAGCATCATATATAACCTCAAATAGTTAAAACTAATAAAGGGATACAATTATAGTGGTTGATACCAACTGCTCCTTTAGGCACTCAAAGGACTTAAGACATGCATCATCAAATAAAAATTTCACATATTTCTCTAAAGTTTTCATAGAGGATTATCAACCTTTGAGAAGTCCTTGATGAATCTCCTATAAGAACTAGCATGACCCAAGAAACTTCAAATACCTTTCACTGAGACTGGTGGTGGGAGCTTTTTGACTACCTCAATTTTTGATTTATCTACCTCAATACCCTATTTTGAGATATTGTACTCTATAGCAATACCTTTATTAACAATAAAATTGCACTTTTCCTAATTCAATACCAGACTATACTTCTCACATATTTGTAGTGTGTTGGCCAAATGGGCAAAACAATCAACAAAGAAGTACCCAATGACTAAAAAATCTTCTATGAATACCTCAATCATGTCCTCCACCATGTCATAAATATAGACATCATGCCTTAATGAAAGGTGGCAGGAGCATTGCGTAATACGAATGAAATTCTCTTTTACGCGAAAGTACTATAGAGTCAAGTAAAAGTCGTATTTTCTTCGTTCGTAGGAGAAACGGTAATCTGATTTTATCTTGAGTACCCATCAAGAAAAAAATACCTGCCCTTGCCTATAAGTCTATCAAGTATCCGATCCATGATGGCATTGGGAAATGATGCTTTTGGGTTTAATTATTTATCTTTCTATAATCCATGTAAACTCTCCAACCATTAATCGGTGTCATAGACATAAGTTCATTCTTCTCATTGGGAACCAATATGATTCCACCCTTCTTTAATATACATTTGATGCACTTGTTATCTTCAATTGGTTAAACTACTCCAACATCTAACAGGTCGATGATTTCTTTTTTTACAACCTCCTGCATAAGAGAATTCAATTGACGGTGATGCTTAATACTAAGAATACAATTCATTTCAAGTTGTATCTTATGCATGAAAATATCATGTTGAAACCTCATAATAACTGTTATGGTCCATCCAATGGCTCTTTTGATCATTTGAAACATCGATACTAATGCCTCAACATATGAATCTACCAAATCTGCTATAATATTAACCAATAAGGTTTGTCAGGCCCCAAGAATGCATATCACAAGTGAGATAGGAGAGCCTTGAATTTCAAAACTACTGGCTCTTCAATAGATGGTCGAGCAGGAGTGGTTTTATTTTACAAATCAAGATCCGTCTCTTTCAGAGAATAATCATAGGAATCTCTCCTACGCAATACTTTAACCATCTATTCATTTTCATCAATGCCATTATTGTCAAAATTTATAATGACCACTGCTATTGCCTAATCCCCAAGCCTCTATTTAATGGGCAGAGTCTCTTCATCATCTTTCTCTCTTCAACTATTTCTATACCTATCCCCTTATAGTTTTGACTTTTGTATCCTTGTCTTTTTCTTAAAAACATGCCAACTTATATTAGGTACTTTTTATTTTTTCCAAATAGGAATCATATGATCTATAGGCCTTAACCTTCGAGTTAACTGGATTTTCCTTCTTAAAATTCATCATTAAAAATTATTTTATCAATAGCGTAACCTTTGTCCTTAGTGGAGCAACTTCTTTTACCAATTTATTATTAATAACTATCTACTCAATGGATGCACTAATAACATATATGCTAGTGCCTCTCACTTTCTCTCGAGTATGCCATCCTCAGTTGGTGAGCGAGATCTAGTCTAAAATATTTGATTAAAACACATTTAATTTTGGTCCTTATAAAATTCCTAGGTTTTAAGTCTCTTTTAATCATATAACTCATTATACGAGCAGTATGGTGAGATATGGGTTGTGTGACCCAATTCATATGCTAACAAGTGTTTGGAGTTTGAGTTTCTACAATGGTTATGGTTTTTTGGTATGGGTCATATGGTTCATGATGGGCTAATTGGTTGATCCTTCACTTAATCTAAAATATGGTGATTTGATTTGCTTTTGAGGACTAGTGGCTCCATAAGATCTGTAAGGATAGTGTATGAGTGGTATGATCAAAATCGTATGTTGTCCAGTGTCCAACATAATATTTCTCCCTATGGTGTAGTTTGAAGGTACGGATCATATGAATATGGTATGACTAGGGAAAAGGGAGTCATATGGTTGACAGTGTGTGATGTCCAATATCTTTTCATGGGTACAAGCGGTGGGTACCACTTATTTGAAGTGGGTATAATTCAAGGAGGGGAGTCATACCTTCCTGCATGAATTTTTATAGTTTAAGTTGGGGATATTCTGGATATTTCCCATCTTAACCCCTTATGACCCCATGACCTAAAACTCTATCGAGACTTTATTTACCCTATTATTCTAATCTTAAACACTTTGAATTCCTCTAAACTCTCTCAAGCTCTTGGGTTAAGGAAAGGCTAAGGTTTCCTTTAAGGTTGACAATTAAGGCTCTTAAGGGTTGATTTCTCTTCATCTTCTTTGTAATCAAAGGAATGTTACCCCTTCCTCATTGTAATTTCAACCAAAGGTATAATTTATGAATGATTTTCATTGAATAATTGTGATATTATTTTGGGTTTAGAATTATATATTGGGGGTTTTGGTTGTTAACTATTGATTTATGTTTTCCCATGATTTTACTTATGATTTCCATATTAGAAGGGTGGTTTGAACATGTGGATGCATGGTAATGGTCAATTGGTACTTGTTTTTTTGGCAAACTATATACCCTCAACATGTCTATTAAAATGCCTATGAGAATGTTTTTATTGCTTAGCTGGATTTTGATTGAAAACTTGCATGGTATAACATAGTGTTGGAACTAAATTGGTTAAATAATTTTAATGGCTAAATAACAATGCTATGGTAGACATGGCTTTGATTTTGTAAACCTAGTAGGGTACATGGTAATCCCCCAAGTGAATCTAATAATGGTATCTACGGGGAACATGGAAATCCTATAGGTGATTGGCTAAGGACATTCCTTGCAAGCAATAGTCGGTATGACGATACCACTTCTTATATCTTAGGTTAATAATATATGGAATTGTTTATTCGGTTGTGTGCTAATTATTTTAATTAGGCAATAATAGTGGGTAGTGATATCTTACCGTGAAAGTGTGTCTAATGGTCGGACAATGGAAACTCATGTTTGCCAACATAAAGATTGGTCATGACTACCATGTAGTAGTGAGGTCATGAGAATCCCCTAAGTTAATCTTGAATATAAGTATTATGTAGGGTGAAGGATATAGAGGAATCCCCTAACCCTATGATATCTCTGTTATGTACAGCTATACGTACTAGGACCCGTTTAGGGGTAATACTTGACCCATATAGCCCGAGGGTAGCTCAAGCAAATTTATTCTACACAAACCCAAGTTAATGGTTTTAAATAGATACTTAGCCTGATTCTCTTTCCCAGCATAAATTATATATATATATATATATATCTAGGGATGTGAATATATATGGTTATTTTCTTAGTTTTAAATGCTGCATTATATTATCCTTATCTTGAGTGCATGCTAGCATTCACTTGCTAATATGTCTTCAAGCCCTTTATCCCCACGTGATGCTGGAATTGGCCATACTATTCCTCCTACTCAGTGATCATACTCGGGAATAACTTAGAGTTAGATTAAAGTTATGAGCTTTCATACTCTAGAATTCTGCATTTCATGTTATGGTTTTGTCATTATACTTTGGTTCTTTCATAAACTTTTGTTTTGGCTTTAGTCGGAGGCATTTCATGACTATATTCTATTTCACTTTTGGATAGAGCCTTTGTGACACTACTATGGGTTGGTATGGGAGGTATCGACATTGGTGTCAGCCTTGGCATTGGTATTGATAATATGGTTGATACCGGTCAACTATATTTGATTTATGATTTTTTCTATGTTATTATATTATGTAATATTTATGAATTGGTTTATGTTATGGTTGTTGGTATGATATTAGATGGTTTGGCTTTCTTTGGTTGGTCATTATCATGGATGTATCCCAGAGTCTTGTGTGGTACATAACTCTATCTTGTTATATATTTGAAATTCATCCAACTCATGATATGTATTTGGAGGTTGGGTTCAGTATGGAAGGTGGTCCCCGATCCTATCGTTTATGAGATTCCCATTATGACAAGGCCCTGGTTTGGGTCATGTCATATTGGTATTAGAGCCCTAGGTTCATGGTAAATTAGGAGTCCACAAACCTGTGTTGATTAGAGACTCTTTTAAGGGTGCATAGTATGCCAAACTCATAAGGAAGAGGCTATAAGGCATTCAAGAATACTTCACTTTCTTGTGTTCTATTTTCAAGCTTTGGAGTCTATGTCCTAGAATTATCTCTAATTACCATTTATTTTCTCTTAAGATCAAGCCTTCATGAATTGAAGTTCATGAAAATTCCTCTATCCTAATTGGGGACGATGTTGATGAAAGATGCTCTACTCATGGGATCCATACCTAGTTTAGGGGTCCAATTCAAGATCATTCTAAAGTTCCACCCAGTTCTCTCTAGTCTTTTGGAAGCTCCTCAGGCTGATGTGACAAATGCTAAGTTTTGTTAGTCTATTCGTATGTTAGAGTAGTTGTTAGCTACACCGTCTGAGCGTGGTATTCTTGTTACTCCATTTTCCAAGAACACAAGGGTTTGCTAGTTCATGAGGTTTAGTCCTTCGACCTTTATTGTTCCAAGGATGATGAGGATTCTCAAAGTTTTCTAGATAAGATGGAAAATATATTTTCAATTATACATGCCATAGATGTGGAAAGGGTGGAGTTTCCAGCATACCAGTAGAGAGATGTGAAGTACTAATAATATGAGGAATAAGATTAGGCAAGGGGTGACACTAATGATTAACCAATGTAGGAGGATTTTACTAATGCATTGTTGGACCACTTCTTTCTTTAGGAGTTGAGGGAAGTGAAAGCAGAGAAGTTTGTTAATCAAAAGCACGGAAAGATATCGGTCAAGAAGTATAGCTTAAAGTTTCACTAGTTAGCTTGGTATGCTTTGGAGAGGGTATATCAAATGGGGGCTTAGATGAGGACATTTTATTTAAGACTATCTCATAATTTAAACCTTGAAAGTAAGGCTTCCTTGGTGATTAGGGAAATGGATATCTCTAGGTTTGTTGTCTACATGCAATAGGTAGAAGGAGAGAAGAAAAAATAAGCTAAAATAGGGAAGAGGCGGTACAAAAAGTTTAGGTTCTCTGACAAGGGGTGGTGGCAAACACCAAAGTAAAAAGAATGGTGGTAAGTGGTCCAAAAAGAAGTGAGGCCACTCTGGATCTTAATTAACGGCTAATGCTCCATACCCAATGTCATATGTGATAGGCATTTCCATAGTGATGACAACTTAAGGGCAGAGGGTGCCAATCTCAAGCTCGTGGGGCTTAGTCGGCTCTATTATATCCTCTATGTAGGTTCTATGGTCATCTATATAGGGGTTTCTATGATGAGGGAAGGGATAGGTTCTTTAGTTGTGGTTAGCCAGGATATATGCTTAGAAATTATCCTATTAAGAAGGTTGTCTCAAGGGAAAAAAAGATTTCGGTAGCTTCGTCCTCAACTCTAGCACCAAATGATGCACTCTCTAGTACCGACATTGGTTGGAGCTGTCTTTATGCTCTCACTACTCGACAAGAGTCTGCGACATTGCTTGATGTCATAACTTGTATATTGCAACTCTTTTCTCATGATATATACTATTTACTTTATTTGAGGTTTACTCTCTTTTACTTTACTCCCTTTGGGATTGTGTATTTTGGTTTTATTCTGGAGTGTATTTTAGACTTTTTTTCTATTTCTACCCTCGTAGGTGACTCTATGATTGCTTAACGCGTCTATAGGGGTGTATGGTATCTGTTGGTTATAAGGAGACTTTAGTAGATTTGTATGAATTAGATATGGTTGATTTCAATTTTATTTTTGGGATGGACTGGTTGCACTCATGCTATGCATCCCAAGAATTTTGGACCAATAGGGTTGTCTTTAAATGTCCTAATGAGCTTAATTTTGAGAGGGAGTGTGGTTTCCTTACTTCTAAGGGGAAGTTTATATCATATCTTAGAGTTTGGAGATTAATCTACATGGGGTCTTACCTGATGACCTGATGACCTGATGACTTTCCTGATGTTCTTCTAGATAGGGAAATTGAGTTTAGGATTGATTTTGTTCCAAACACTCATCTAATTACCATCCCCCTTATAAAATGGCTCCGACTGAGTTGAAGGATCTTAAGGAACAACTCAAGGATCTTTTAGATAAGGATTTCATCCGTAATAGAGTGTCCCAGTGGGGTGCACCAGTGTTTTCGTGCATCAGAAGGATGGTTCCCTTCGAATATGTATTGACTATCAATAGTTGAATAAGGTGAAAGTAAAGAATGAGTATCCTCTTTCAAGTATAGATGACTTGTTTGATCATTTGTAGGGTGACAAATTCTTTTCTAAGATTGATCTTCGTTCTTAGTATTATCAACTTAAAATTAGGGAGGTGGATATCCCAAAGAATGCTTTTCATACCCGTGGGTAGTTGGAGTTCTTTGTGATGCCATTTGCTTTGACCAATACCTCAGCAAAATTGATAGATTTGTTGAATAGGGTCTTTCGTTTGTTTTTGGATCTATTTTTCATTTTCTTCATAGATGATATTCTAGTGTACTCTATTAGTAAGGTGGATCATGCCGATCAGATTCGGGTTAGGTTGCGGAACATGAAGGAGCAATAATTGTATGCCGAATTCTCTAAATATGACTTCTGGTTGAATGTTGTCACTTTTTTGTGTCAAATTATTTCTAATGAGGGGTCATAGTAGATCCGCAAAAGGTTCCAATGGTTAATAAGTTGCCTAGACCCATGACTCCAATCGATATTCAGAGTTTCTTTGGTTTACCAGGTTATTACAGGAGGTTTGTGAAATTTTTTTCTTTTATAACTACTCAATTTACTATGTGGACTTAGAAGAAGGTAAAATTCTTATAGTCTGATGCTTGTGAGGGTAGTTTTGAAAAGTTCAAGGATAAGCTAACTTTGACTTCTATTTTGACTTAGTCTGGAGGCACTAAGGGGTTTGTGGTTTACTCTCATGTGTCTCGTGTGGGACTTGGTTGTGTTATAATATAGCGTAGTATGGTTATAGCCTATGCTTCTAGGCAGTTGGAGGTGTATGAGAGGAACTATCCAACTTATGATTTTGAATTTTTAGTTGGGGTATTTGTACTTAAAATCTGGTATCACTATTTGTATGGGGTGCATGTGGATATATTTTTCGATCATAAAAGCCTGTAGTATGTGTTCACTAAGAAAGAGCTTAACCTCAAGAAAAATAGATGTCTTGAGCTTCTTAAAGACTACGATGTGAGTCTTCACTACCACATACGTAAAGTAAACATGGTTGTTGATGCTCTTAGCTGGTTATCCATGCGGAGTCTTGTTTATATGGATAAAGAGAAGTAGGAGTTGATAAAGGATATTCACCATTTAGATAACCTTAGAGTTCGCCTCTTGGACTTTGAGGATGGTGGTGTTTTTGTTCAGAAGATGGCACAATCATCTCTTAGTACTGAAATCAAGGAGAAATAGATGTTAGATACTATCATGTTAAGGATCAAGGGTGATGTGTATAGGCAAAAGGTGATGGCCTTCAAGATTAGTGGTGATGGTACCATGGGAGGTTATGTATTCCCGACATTGATGGTTTTCGAGAATGGATCTTGGCTAAAGTGCATGAATCATGCTATGTTGTTCATCATTGTTTGATGAAGATGTATCATGACCTTAAGGAGATGTATTGGTGGAATGGTATGAAGATGGATATGGCAGATTTTTTGTCCATATTCATGGTGTTTTAATAAGTGAAAGTTGATCACATGAGTCTCGCAGGATTCTATTAAGATATTGATTTGCCTGAATAGAAATATGAAGTAATGAACACGGATTTTATTATCGAACTTCCTCGATCTCAAAATTAGTTTGACTTAGTTTGGGTCATCGTGGATAGTATGACAATGTCACCTCACTTTTTGCCAGTGAGGAATAACTTTTTGGCTCAGGATTATGTGAGATTATATATTTATGAGATTTTGAAGTTTTATGGGGGCCTATCTCTATCATCTCAAATTATGGCACACAGTTTGCATCTACCTTTTTGTGGTCATTTAAGAAAGAGTTGAGGACTATGGTAATTCTTAGTACTAATTTCCATCAGTAGTCAATTTTTTAGGTAGAGAGAACTATTTAGGCATTAAAGGATACGTTGCATGCGTGTGTGACTGACTATGGTGGTAGGTCGGTTGAGCATTTACCTGTTATAGAGTTTTCTTACAATAATTGCTATAACTGTAGCATTAGGATGGCTTTGTCTGATGGCTTTTATGGAAGGAGGTATAGGTCTTCTATTAGGTAGTTTGAGGTTATCGAGGTAGAGATGTTTGGTCGTGATTTGGTTCACCAAGCTATAGAAAAGGTAAAGGTGATTAGAGATAGACTGAAGGCTGCACAAAGTCGCCAGAAGTCCTATATGAATATAAGGCAAAGAGCGTTAGAGTTTGAGGTTGGGGATAGATTATTCTTAAAGGTATCTTCGACAAAGGGAGTGATGTGGTTTAGTGAGATAGGGAATCTTAGTCCCTGGTATGTGTGTCCATACTTTGTTTTGCAAAGGGTTGGTAACCTTGAATATGAGTTGGAGTTGCCTTCTAGTTTGAACTATATTCATTCGGTGTTCTATGTTTTGATGTTGTGGAAGTGTATGGGTTATCTATCTCAAATCATGCTTGTTCCAAGTTTCTATGCTGAGGATATGTATGGGTGATCCATTTCAAATCATGCCTATTATAGATATTGGTATCTCAGATTCATCGTCCTATGAGGAGGTCCCGATTGGGATCTTGGATCGATAGGTTCTTTGATTACAGACCAAGGATGTAGATTTGGTTAACATTCTATAAAGGAACCACAAGGTTGAATAAGCTACTTGGAAAGAAGAAAAGGACATGAAGTACAAATATCCATTCCTTTTTTTCTCTAGGAATTCGTGCAGAAGGTATGTGTTCTTCAACATACTTTTATTTTAAAACTTTATTAAAGGAATAATTGATTTCCTTGCATCATTGTTTTCAAACTTAGTTAAAGGCTAGAGTCTAGGAGTTGGGTGTAAATAGTGCTTGAATTGCCTTGTTCCATCATTCGAGGATGCATGAACCAAATGTGGGAGAATTAAAACACCCTAGGTTTTGGTCCTTAGAAAATTTCCTAGGTTTTGAGGCTCTATTGATTATACGACTCACCATACGAGCTATATGGTGAGGATACGGGTCATGTGACCCAATTCATATGCTAACCAGTGTTTGGTGGTTGAGGTTTTGTTTGGTTATGATTTTTTGGTATGGGTGATACGATATGTAATAGGTTGGGTGGTTCATCCTTCACGTAATATGAAACTTAGTGATTTGACTTGCTTCTAAATATGAGTAGCTTACTAAGAGCTCTAAGGATACTTTACGAGCGGTATGATCTGATCATATGTTGTCTAGTGTCCAACCTAATTATTTCTGTATAGGGTGTGGGTTGAAGGTATGGATCATACAATCATGGTAGTACAGGGGCAAAGGGAGTCATATGGTGGACACTTTATGATGTCCAACATTCTGTCTAGGGTATGAGTTGTGGATAACACTCGTATGATATGGGTATGATTAAAAGAGGGGAGTCGTACCTTCTTGTGGTAATTTTTAAAATTAAGTTGGGGGCATTCTGGACATTTCCCCTCTTAACCACTTATGACCCCACAACCTAAAACACTATTAGAACATCATTTAACTTAATATTCTAATCTTAAACATTTAAAAACTCTCTCAAGCTCTTGGGTTATAAAAAAGGCTAAGGTTTTCTTCAAGGTAGTCAATTAATTCTTTAAAGGGTGGATTTCTCTCCGTCTTCTTCGTAATCTAAGGCATGTTACTCCTCCATCGTTGTTAGTTCAACTAAAGGCATGTTTTTTGAATGGTTTTCATGCCATAATTGTGATATTGTTTTGGGTTTTCAGTTATGTATTGGGGGTTTGGGTTATTAATGGTTGATTTATGTTTTCCTATGTTTGTACTTATGATTTTCATATTATAATGGTGGTTTAAACATGTGGATGCATGGGAACGGTCAATTGGTACTTAGATTTTGTTTTTGAAACTATATGCCCTCAACATGTTTGTTAAAATGCCTATGAGAATGTTTTTATTACCTAGTTGGAATTTCATTGAAAACATGCACGGTATAATATGGTGTTGGAACCTAAAATGGTTAGATTATTGTAATGACTAAATCATAAGTCCTTGGTGTCCTTGGCTTTGATTTTAAAAACCTTGTGGGGTACATAGGAATCCCCCAAGTCAATCTAACATTGGTACTGACGGGGTATATGGGTATCCCCTAGGTAATTGGCTAAGGATATTACTTTCAAGCTATAGTCCGTATGCCGATACCACATCTTATAGACCTGGTTAATAATACATGGAATTTGTAGATTGGGTGTGTGTTAATATTTTTAATTAGGCAATAATGGCAGGTTGTGATAGCTAACTGTGAAAGTGCGTGTCTAATGAATAGACACTAGAAACTCATGTTTTTCGACATAAGGATTAGTCCTATAGACCATGTACTTGTGGGGTACACAATAATACCATATTAGATGCTTGTATATATGTATCATAGATGGTGAAGGGTACACGGGAATCCCCTACCTCTAAGTTATCTGCAGTATGTTTAGCTGTACATACTCGGGCCCATTTAGCGGGTAACATTAGACTCATATAGCCCATGGGTGGTTCTAAGATAGATAAGATACACAAACCCAGGTTAATGGTTATAAATACATACTAAATCCGATTCCCTTTTCCGACATGGATTATATATTAATAAGAATAGATGTGAATACATATGGTTATTAACTTGGTTTTAGCTATTGGCATTATATTATCCTTATCCTGAGTGCATGCTAGAGTTCACACGCTAACCTATCTTCAGGCGATGTGTCCATACGCGATGCAAGAACTGATCATACTACTCCCCTGCTCAATGATCAGATTTGGGAACAAATTAGAGTTGGATTGAAGTGTGATCCTCCATACCGTGGAAGTCTTCATTTCATATTATTTGTCTTGTCATCATACTTTGGTTATTTGTTAAACTTTACTTTTGGTTATGGTCCGGGGCATGTCCTGATTGGATTCTATTTTACTTTGTGAAAGTGGCTTTGTGAGACTACTATGAGTTGGTATGGGTGGTGGCGGCATTGGCGTTATCCTTGGCATTAGTATTGGTATATGTCTAATTCAGGTTAATTGTATTTGATTTTTGACTGTTCCGTCTTATTATGTTATGGAATGGTTATGGATTGATTTACATTATAGTTGTTGGTTTGGTATTGGATTGTTTGATTTGTCATGGTTATGGAACTATCCCAAAGTCTTGTGTGGTACATAAATTAATATTGTTATATGTTCAGAATTCATCCAACTTAGGGTATGTATTTTGAGGTTTGGTTGGGTATTGGGGGTTGTCCCTGGTCTTTGTTGGACTTGAGATGCCCATTAAAACTAGGCCCTGTTTTGGGTTGTTTCACTGATGCTATCTCCTAGCATATACACATGAATGTTCCACCAGTAATAATGTTTACCATGGTACTAGTAATGTCAAACTTCACATTTGGTGGTAGTGCATGAGCATTGATAGATCCTATCTAGGTAGGCTTAAAGTATCCCAAGTCCTCCTCTGGATTATCATATGATGGCAAGTACTGATAGGATGGGAGTACTGGAGCTCTACCACCTCTAACTCTATCTTAATTTTTGTCGAGTATTGCTTGACATTCTTTCCTTTATCTCTGCCTTGCCTGATTTTCGTCTTGAGCTATATGATGAAGATCTTCTTCCCTCCTATAGTTATCATATTCTACTAATAATTGCTCTATTCATTTATTAATAATGTCCAAAACATCTTTAGGATGAGGGGGAGGCACAATATTTATGTTATCGAGAACCCCTTAAAGATGGCGTTCTTATAGTGTCAGTTATCCTAGTGGTTGGTTGTAGGATTTTCTCAGGTTCAAGATTAAGTAGGAGTATAGGATTGCCTCTTCTCCTTGTGTTAGGATTACAATGGCATACACCCAACTAAAAATAGAAAGAAAAACCCAAAAACTTCGACAACTTTGATCAACAATCTCACTATATTTCCTGGCAATGACGTCAAAATATTCATATCACCCAAAGCTCTACCAACATTGTAGCTAAAGAGATCGATGCAAAATATAGTAACCCATTTTAGGTTGGGATAGAACCCACAGGGAAACTGTGAACAATCTTTTTATCTTGCAGAAAAAAAGGGCAGGAAAAGAATGTAAATGAGGGGATTATAGTTGTAATCTGCGAAAGGTAACAAGTTATTGAATGCTTTGGTTGTAATAAGTTTAAAACTAATACTAGGATTATGTTCCCCTAGACGCTCGGCTCTATAGGTTTATCTTACTATGCTGAACCAACCGAATATCTAGATTTTAAAATCTGATAAGTTATGTATCACCAATTGTCATGTGAACTCACTAGTGAATTTCGCTCCTTACCGTTTGAGTCTTAGAGTGACACATTACTAACCATTATCCTAGATCCCAGATTAACTATTACCTTTTGAGTCCCAAGTTAATTAGATGAAGATAGTTATCTTAAATGGGTGAAGACGATTAGTTGATTTAAACAATTAACTCCAAATTACTATTCTGGTCTGCTTTTCCTACTCTCTACCTTTGTTGTGAAGCAAGTAGTGAATATATGCGGGATCCTAACATTTTCAAACTCTTTGAAATCTATTAAACTAAAGATAATCATAATACATGCAAGAATATAAATTTAGAACAACTTTGCACTTTCACAACTTTGTTAATCTGCAAGGGTTTCTACAGCCCCAGCTAAGCTATTTATCCGTTCATTGTTGTGAAAAAATCAATGGAATTCATAATTGAAAGCCTTAAGTCAATCTTACAATAATTTATCATGAAAACCAAAATTATTTTTGTAAGATCAAAATTTAATCGCGAAATCAAATAAATGTTTGTAAGTAATGTGTGTGTGTAAACTAACAAAAATATTTCAAAAAGGAACTTATAGAGTACAAGGAAACCTAAGAATCCAATCCTACATAAAAAAGGAAAATCAAAGTCGGGGGCCACTAACGGGATCACCTATGAGGCGTAGGTAGTCCAATCGTAGGTGCCCAGAACCCAAACTCCTAAAAACTCTATGATCTTCATATTTTCTAACACTAGGGGCGTAGGCACTACTTATGGCCCGTAGGTAGTCCTCCGTTGGTAACAAACCAAAACTTTTACTTCTGAATCTCTGAACATCAACTTTCTATCACATATTCTAACACCTACTCCACCTAGGTAGTACCTACAGGGCGTAGGTACCCCTGTAGGTGTCCCAAAATCTTCAATTTTCACATCTTTTCTTCTTTTCAGATCCAAAACCGGCTTTCCTATGAAACACAACACAACACTCATCAAATATAAATAAAAAATAATTAACTTTCCTATTTTAATCATCGAAAGTGCTATTAATTCATAGCACATTACACTTCTTAGCACTCAAAATATTTAGTCCATGTCAAAGGGAAAGATCCAATTGGCCTAAAATCAAGATGACCTCTGCAGCAATGTCGAGATGCTAATTCCAATTAAAAAGTACTATAATCATCACCATGAGTCTAAACTAGGCAAAAATTATGAAGCCTATCTACAAAAGCTATCAAGAAGTAATATGCATCCTTGCCCGGTGCACCAGAAAATCTAGGGGGCGTTAATTTTAAGAATCTACCTAATATATTATGCTCCTTGATAGACCTTGTAGGCTGGGAAACTATTGGCTAAGTAAACACCGATGCTGGAGGGACCTCAACTCTAGAAGCCATAAATACAAGTTGTACCTCTTCCTCAGTATCACTATGATCCATAGATTGTGTACTACCACATGGTCCACCACCAACCAATTCAAAAATCTAAACCAAGAAATCCCTTAGAACATAAGAAGAGACCTCAGTGCATCCTGGGCTGGTCCCTGGCGCATCAGCGGATGGGCCAGAAGAATCTCTGGGTTAGGACTAGGAATTATGTTTGGTGAAGGCCTCTTTTACTATCGTATAGTTGGGGACACATCCCTGGGATGTATACAACTTGGAGGCCATCCAGAAGTAGTGATAGGGTGCCTAGGCGAAGTCTAGAGATCCTTCTCTTGTATATCGATAGCACGTGTCCTTACAATTTATAAAAGAGTTAAACCAAGGGAATGCTTTATAAACCAAATCTTATTCTTAGCACAAAATAAGTGAAAGAAGTGAAGAACACCTATGAATATTTTATAGCCTCCTAAATAAAAGAAATAAATGTCATCATTTTCATTCACATTACTTAGTACTAATAATATCAGTGAAAACTAGGCTTTGATACAAATTTTTCATGACCTGATTAGTATGTCATGATGGAACTTACTCTATCCATCTTGTATCTAAGCGAAACAATAGCCCAGAGCTTGATGCAGAGCCATATAGTTTCATTTTTACTAGTCCCCAACAGCATTGCCAAAAACTTGTTGAGCCCAAGAGCACAGGCAAGTATATGTGTTCTCACCAAATAATAAAATAGTTTTTTAGAAGCCAAGTATCGATCCCATGGTTACTTTTTTTAAAAACTATTGTATTTTAGATCACAATTGAGACTAAACTGTGATGTAAAAGTTACCAAAAGATTTGTAGTTGTAAACTAAAGATAAAATAAGCAATGTGGAAATGTAAAAGTCTTGGACAATCAATGAGGAGAAACTCGGGGTTAAAGAACTGCGAACAATCATACTAAGCTATTGAACTTCATCGGTTATATTACTTATCTTGGTTGTTGATTCACAAGGTTTATAGTATGATCACAGTCTCCCAACCTCTAATATTCTACCTAAGTGGACATTACAACATCGTTGAGCGGGGATGCAATAATCTATTTTGATGCATTAAGATGCCATCTTGCAAGTGAACTAAACAAGGCTTCTAGGTATATCTCTATCCTAGAAGCTAATTCAAATCCCTTATTTTAAAAAAGAATAAGAAGCTTACACTATTTACCCCTATATTCTATCCTCTTATTCCCCCTCTTGAGCTCACAAAGATGAAAATGGATGTATTCTAAGGGTAGATAATCCATAAAATAGTTATAAAAAGGATAAATAAACAACCAAATATGATATGAACTCAAAAGCAAATCAATTCAAGTAATAGTATTCATTTTCTTGGCCTTAACTTTGTTAAGGGGGGTTTTAGCCACTCATGGACATAACTATAATCAAGATAAATGAATACATGATAAAATCCATTAGAAAACTAAATTAAAGAAATATAAACCCTATTTTAAGTGTTTTCCAGACCCTTCCCAAGTTTCAAAGTCGTCCAAGGTGTCTAACATGAAGTTCAAGTGTCCTATATATAGGAGGACAAACCTGCTGAAATTGATCTGGTAGCGCTTTGCAGAGATCATAGTGGGAACTAGGGTATGCGACATGCCCTATTAATGGAGACACACTTTTTTGGGTCCCTTTTGAAGCTTTATATATGTGTAACTCACCCTATAGATATGTATTGGCAATCTACGCCCCATGGACATCCAAAGTGTTTGTTTTACGTCAAATCTTGTCCCATTCATTCGTTGATCCATTCCAAGACTTTTTGTGTTGTTTCCACCTAATTTCCATATTTTTTTATAATTCATATATCATAATAATAAACTAAAAAAGTATCCTATAGAATTAAATACCTCACATACCTTCTGCACAAATATCAGAAGAAGAAAACAAGAGTGCATACATGGACTTCATGTCCTTTTTTACTTCCCACATGGCCTCTTAAACTTTGTAGTTCCGCCATAGAACCTTAAACAAAGCCACATCCTTGGTCTGCAACCGACGAACCTGCCTATCTAATATCTCAATAGGGACCTCTTCGTAAGACAATGAATCCAAGATATCCAACATTTCCTACGGCACAATCGAAGATGAATCACCTATGCACTTCCTCGACATAGAAACATAAAATACTGGATAAACCAAACACAAACTAGATGGAAATTCCAACTCATACACAACATTGCTCACTTTCTACAAAATCTCATAAGGACCAATGTACCGAGGACTAAGATTTCCCTTTTTTCCAAACTGCCATACTCCCTTTATAAGAGACACCTTAAGGAAAACCTTATCCCCAACTGCAAACTCTATGTTTCTATGTCTAGAATCTACATAAGACTTTTGATGAATCTGGCAGCCTTGGGGCTATCTCGAATTACCTTCACCTTTTCCATAGCTTGGCTAACCAAATATCGACCAAACAAATTAGCCTCGTCGAGCTGAAACCAGCCAATAGGAGATCTATACCTACTACCATGCAATTGCTAAAAAAGAGCCATACAAATACTCTTACGATAGCAATTGTTTTAATCAAACTCATCTAAAGGTAGATTCTCAACCCAACTTCCACAAAAATCAATCACACAGGCTCAAAGCATATCTTCCAATGTTTGAATATTTCTTTCTGCCTGCCCATGTAACTATTGGTGGAAATTCGTACTCAGACTCACTTTAGTCCCTATCCCTTTCTAGAAGGACCGGCAGAAATGGGACATAAATTATGTACCACAATTAGAAATAATCAAAATAGGCATCCCATGCAGTTTTACAATCTCTTGAAGATAAAGCTTTGTATAATCCTATACCAAATAGCTAGTCCTCACAAGAATGAAATGTGTAGACTTCATCATCCTATCCACAATAACCCAAATCTAATCAAATTGGTTTCGAGAATGAGAAAGACCGGTAATGAAATCCATATTGATCTCCTCCAACTTCCATTCAGATAACTTTATCTCTTGAAACAACCCACCATGCCTCATGTTCTCAACCTTAACTTGTTGATACACTAAGCACTTTGACACAAAATCAACCATGTCCCACTTCATTCCACTAAACCAATTGATCTCCTTGAGATTATGGTACATATTAGTAGAAGTAGGATGGACAACATATTGCGACTCATGCGCCTCAACAAAGATTATTTGTCGCAAATTATGAATATCAAGAATACACAAACTCCCTTGGGGCTGCAAAGTACCATCACCACTAATCTCAAAATCCACCACCTTTTGCTTACCAACGCTACCCTTAATTTTTATTAAGGCAGAATCCAACACTTGTTTCTCCTTAATCTATGCACCAAGATATGATCTAACTACTTTTTGCACCATAACACCACAATCCTTAGATTCCTAGAGACGAACCCCAAGATTTTCCAAGCAATGAATGTCTTTCACCAATTCCTGCTTTACTTTTTCAATATAAGCCACACTACCTATGGACATCCTGCTAAGAGCATAAACAGCTACGTTAGCATTACCTCGATGGTAGTAAAGACTAATATCATAGTCCTTATGAAGATCAAGCAATCTCCCATAATAATAATGCCGCCATATCTTCAAAGAAAACACAACGACCAATAACTCCAAGTCATGAGTGGGATAGTTCCTTTTATGCACCTTCAACTGCATGGAAGCATAGGCTATCACCTTACTATGCTACATCAACACACAACCAAGACCAATCCAAGATATATCAAAATAAACCAAGAACCCATCATTGACTTTTGACAAAGTCTGAACTAGAGCTGAAGGCAAGTTATCCTTCAACTACTAGATCGTCGCCTTATTCAACTGCCTTTGTCTATGCATATACAAAGAGAACAATCCTTCTTACACAAGACAACACTTGTGTACCCCATGGGGAAACACTCTGATGAATAAATCCTTTATCTAGAAGATCTTTTATATGATTCTTGAGTTATCTTAACTCAACGTGAGCCATTCAATATGGAGAAATAGAAATTTGACGAGAGTACAAAAGAAAATAAATACCGAACTCCATTTACTTATCCAGAGGAACACTTGGAAGATTATCTGAAAAGACCTCTAGAAACTAATTAACCACAGGAACCGAAGAAAAACGTGGACCTTACAAATTAGAATATTTATTCCAGACCAAGTATTAAATAAAACCTTTAAAAATTAACCTTTAGGCTTTAAAATAAGAAATAAAATTCACCCTAGGCACGTAGAAATAAAAATGACCCTAAGAGTTTGACAATCCAAATTTGCATAAAAAGAATACATCTAATCTATGTCACGCCGACACCCATTTTGGGAGACTAAACTCGTCACCCTATACTTTTCATGGATGTGACTATGATATTCAAAGGTACTGCTAGTATGGATATGATGCATTGATAAAGGAAACCATGTAAGTAAGTCCAAACCTACTTATACAAGACTTGGCCATTGGGGCCACAATGTTAAAATAACATAATGCTACCACACCACTTCCCATTACTCTGTAAGGCCTATAAAATATACAAGGACTTAGTAAAGATCTGGACAAACCCCTCACCTTCCTCATAACTAATATACAAACAAAAAGTACATATAATAGACTCTGAAAGATCAAAATCAACTTATAGGTCACCAATAGCCACTAGATGTCCTATGCTCCTACAGGGTGGTCTACTAGCTGGAGTACCTGTACCTATAGCATGAAATATAGTGTCCTCTATGAGGAGTGTCAATACAAAGAGTGTACTAAGTATGTATGGCATAAAGTGACTATAAATAAGATAAGAGCTCAACAAAATTATTTATCAATAAATAACTATAAAGATAAGGATAGAACACCAATTTTGCTTATACTTATTTGATCATGTACATTACATCCCTTACTTTGTTTTATTATTAGTTACTTTGTAAAGTTATAAGGAATGATAAAAATGACCAGCTGATCAGTGGTAAAAAAGGATAACCCATGCTAGGTATTTTAACCCCTGGGATATGGTCCTTATAAGTATATAAATCAGGATCGACTCATGCTAGGCTTTTTTTTCACCCCTGGGATACCACCCATAATGTTGGGATCGGCCTATGCTAGGTGTTTTTCCACCCCTGGGATACCACCCAAGAATATATAGAATCACTTTAGATCATTCTTTTCATATTTAAAGTGTTTGTTTTGGTGGTCATGTATTAGATTTAGAACTTTGAACTAGTAGCAAAAGGTATGAAAATATGCACTAGATGCAGTAGTAATGAGGTAGGATACAACAATAATACGAATATAACACATAGGAGCTTAACTAACACCATAGGTCATATTGACTAGGAGAATAACTCATAAATGTTATATTGGAGAACACCGATATCATACTACTATTTAGAAGGGAAAATAGAAAGATCTAGCAACAAAAACATATTTAGGTGCTTTAACAAACTTACATGTTAAAATAAGGTTGTTATCCACCTAGGAGGTTGTATACTGTATTTAAGTATTATTTGAAAGGAAGAGTTCTTAGGAAGCTTACTCTGTAACAAAGGAGTTAGATTCATGCCAAAGAGTACCATACATAGCTTGCTCGACAACTAATCACACTCTTAATTAATGCCCCTACTTTTTTATTTTTGATCAATAATAGCATAAAACTGGTATTAGCAGCTACTTAACATAGTCACGCCATTTAAACTTACCAAAATAGTAAGCGGGTAGTAACCAAAAATTAAACTAATGCAAAGGTATTCTTTCAACCTCATTCTTCTCTAAGTACATTCACATACAATGTAACTTCTTATCAGATCCCCCTTACAAGTTTTGACTTTAATGTACTCTCAAAGTAGTATACCAAGTGGTGTGAGCATTAAGTATATGACACATTAAATTCGGTGGTATACCACTATACCCTCCTTTTACCTTCCATTAGAAAAACATTCACACCTTTCCCTTAACATCAACCAAGAAAACCCCAACATATATACATAAAACCATGCCAACATAGCCCTAAATATCAATATAGCAACCAAAGATTGAACTCACCATCCCTTGAGTTCTTAATAACATAAATACGATCTCTACTAATAGTTGTATCAAAAAAGGGTAAAAATAGACCGTAGCCATACCTTAATTTTAGTGGTAGTTTATTCCCTTAATGTATATCTCTCAAATAGCTTAATCACTTTACTCACAAACCAAAAATGAGAAGAAAAATATCTTAATAATCCAGAATAAAGTTACTTCCAAACATAAAAAGGGATATCTTATAGTTTAATCAAAGAGAACATAACTTCTATATTATTTTTAGGATGTACTCATGATTTTTGCATTTAAATTTAACTTACAAGGAAGATTTCCCAAGAACCCTAGTGCAATTTTAGGGCTGCTGCATAGCTAAGACAAAATAAGAGACAAAATTTTGTAAGCTATTTTTTTTGTCTAGTTAAAGTGAACTAAAAGTGCTGGTTTCAACACCTTTAAAAGGATCTTCTTCTGGCCTAATTTCTTGGCTAATTTTTGGCCATAATTTATCAAGAAGATGATGCAACTACTTTCCCATTATATTGGGCCTTTGTGGATCTAAAACCATTGGGGCTTGGCTGCCCATTCTCCTCTCTTTCTCTCCTTTAAATTAATCCAAAATTAAATCAAATAGGTGGTAGTGTACTTGGCCCAATAAACTGGTCAAGAGAGCCTTAATAGTTGATGCACCTACTTAGTTCTTAGGTTGTTCAAAAGGTCAATGTAGGTGACTCACCTACTAGCTTAAATCAGTCAAGTAAGCACCTTAATATTTTATTCAATTTTAAGATCAAAATGGCTATAGTTAAACTTATAACTTATGTGCACTTGTCACTTCATCCATTAGATTCTAATACCTACTTAAGGGCCCAAGCTTATATACTCTAATCGATGGTAACATAATCGTACCACATTTCAATATATGTGGAAATTCTTCTAAACCGATCTTACCATCACTAATCATATAGGATATCCGAGCCCAATACCTACCCCATAAGTCCATATCAAGTACCACATAAGTAGAACTAGTACATACGGAATAGAGGTTGTTACATCCTACCCACCTTATAATCATTCATCCTCGAATGCTAGCATAACTAGCTTTCCTAAACAAATATACGACTAAGTTTAAACTCATTGTTATCTTCATAACACTTGTGTATTTATACTTACTTGTTTATGCCCCAAATAAGCATCCTTGGACTTTATATTTGGTTTCAAATAAATGAGGGTACTTTGACTTCCTTGCTTCTTCTGCTTCCCATGTAATTTCCTCTCTTGGCGAGCTCCTCCAAAGCAATTTTACTAAAACTACTTCTTTATTTCTTAACTTCCTAACTTGTCGATCGAGTATAGAAATAGGCACTTCTTAATAGGTGAGTTCTTCCTTAAAATGAACATCTTTATTAGGAGTAATATGAGATGGATCTCCTAGTCACTTGCGAAGCATTGAGACATAAAACACCGAATACACCACTGAAAGCTCTTGGGATTGGTCTAACTCATATGCCACTTGGACAAATCTTTAAATAATTTTATATGGCCCTATATAGTAGGGACTTAGTTTTCCATTTTTACCAAACCTCATTACCTCTTTCATTGGAGACACCTTCAAGAATAACCCATCTCTTGTAGCAAACTCTAACCCTCTTCTTCTATTGTCTACATATGAATTATGTTGGCTTTGATATTTTTCTACCCATTTTTGTATCACCTTAACTTTTTCAATATCTTGATGAACAAGATCTGGCCCAAATAAGGTAGTTTCACCCACTTCAAACCACATGCCATTCTAATACTCGAGTGATAACTACTGTTGTATGCAAACTCAATTAGTGGAAAATGATCATCCCAACTACCTTTGAAGTTTAATACACAAGCACAAAATATGTCCTCTAGTGTTTGGATAGTACGTTCCGCCTGGCCATCTATTTGAGGGTGAAAAGTTGTGCTTAAACTCACTTGCATTCCCAAACTCTTCTGGAATGACCTTAAAAATATGCGGTAAATAGAGTTACCCTATTAGATATAATAGAGATTAGGATCCCATGAAGCCGAACTATCTCTTTAATATATAATTTTGCATACTCTTCAGCTGTGCAAGTGGCCTTAATTGATAAGAAGTGTGCTAAATTGGTGTGTCTATCAACTATTACCCATATAGAATCAAACTATCAAGATGAGCGGGGTATACCAGTGATAAAATCTATGTTGATCATATCCCACTTCTAACTTGGGAGCTCCATATACTGCATATAACCTCCTGGCTATTGGTGCTCTACTTTGACTTGACAATTTGAACATTCAGCAATAAATTCTGCACTTTTCTTCTTCATGTCTCCCCTCCAATACATGTCTTCAAAGTCATGATACATTTTAGTTGAATCAAGATGGATAGAATATCTTTAAATGCTTCTCCTTAACTTTGGCTACTAATGAGGATTCTGCTGTATTTTGCACAATAATGCCTTTGTC
This sequence comes from Capsicum annuum, assembly GCF_002878395.1. NCBI lineage: Eukaryota > Viridiplantae > Streptophyta > Magnoliopsida > Solanales > Solanaceae > Capsicum > Capsicum annuum. The sequence goes on along the minus strand of NC_061118.1, from coordinate 41,576,576 downwards.
TTAGGATTAAAGAAGGCGAATCCCCAAGCTAGCTAATTGATGTAAATATTTAGTTATCCATTGAATTTTTGTGGGCTACTTACAATTGCTTGACATTGACTTATGAATTGGCGCATTGGTTACCAAATTTTCTTTCCTCGTATGATATAAGATGTCGACATCATAGTCTTTTAATAGCTCAATTAACCTTCGCTGCTGTAAATTTAGGTCCCTCTGGTTAAAGCAGTACTACAAACTCTTTTGGTTAGTATGTATATCAACAAGAACCCCATACAAGTAGTGGTGTAAAAATTTTAAAGAAAATATAACTGCTGCTAGCTCAAGATCATGTGTCGGAAAATTCTTCGCATGTGGCCACAACTATCTTGAGGCGTAAGCTATTACTTTACCATGCTGCAACAAAACACATCCTAAGCCAACTCCTAAAGCGTCACAATATACCGCATAGCCTTCCGTGCCATTCGAAAGTACCAAAATGGGTGTAGAAGTCAACTTATTCTTCAAATCTTGAAAACTTCTTTCATAAGTTCCATTCCATTGAAACTTAGCTTCTTTGTGTATTAGCTTTGTTAATGGTGTAGGAATAGAAAAAAAGCCCGCAACAAAATTTCTATAGTAACATGCCAAGCCTAGGAGACTACGAACCTCTGTAAGCATAGTGGGTCTTGGCTAGTTCTTCACTGCATCTATCTTTTGAGAATCAACTCTTATCCCTTCATCATACACAATATGAACCAAGATTGCTACCGATTTTAACCAAAACTCACATTTGGAGAACTTTGCATACAACTTACAATCACGAAGAGTTTGTAACACCTGACGCAAATGATTACCATAGTCCTTTTTCGATCTTGAATATAATAGAATATTATCTATAAATACGATAACAAATACATCCAAGAATGGCTTAAAAACTCAATTCACTAAATCCATGAAAGTTATTGGTGCTTTAGTTAGCCCAAATGTCATAACTAAAAACTCAAAATGGCCATATCGTGTTCGAAAAGTTGTTCTAGGTATATCTTTCTCCTTCACTCTGAGTTGTTAATAACCTGGCCTCAAGTCGATCTTTGAGATACACTTAGCACCTAGTAACTGATCAAACAAATAATAAATTCGAGGAAGAGGGTATTTGTTCTTAATTGTCACCTTATTTAATTGTCGGTAATCAATACACATTCTTAATACGCCATCTTTTTTACGTACAAATAACACAGGTGCGCCCCAAAGAGATATACTAGGCCTTATGAAACCCTTTTCCAACAAATCTTTTAATTGTTACTTTAATTCACATAATTCTACAGGGCCATTCTATATGGTGAAATAGAAATCGGTTGAGTACCTGGGATCACATTAATACCAAACTTTACTTATCTATCTTGAGGTAAACCCAGAAGCTCTTCAGGAAATATGTCAGGAATTTTATTTACCACTGAGATGGATTGAAGAGTCAGTGACTCTGCCTCTATATCTTTCACCCTTACTAGATAACATATGTGTCCTTTGGACATCATCTTCTTGGCCTTAATATAAGAAATAAACTTTCCCCTTGGTGCTCCAACATTACCCCTCAACTCAAGAACTTTTTCCTTTGGAAAATACAAATGCACCATCTTAGCTCGGCAATCCACTGTGGCATAACAAGAAGGCAACCAATCCATACCCATTATAACATCAAAATCTACCCTTTCAAGCTCCACAAGGTGAGCTAATGTATCACGATTAAAGTAGTTACTATCTATTTACATTAAAATCTTCTGGCTATAATAGATTTGTCAAGTGGTCTAGACACTTCAAATGGATTAGCTAGCGATTCTGGTGTTCTTTTGAACTTTCCAATAATAAATGGGGTGGTATATGATAATGTAAACCCTATATCAATTAATGCATAAACCTTATGTGAAATGATGGACAATATACCTATAACCACCTTAGGAGAAGCCTCCAAATTTTGTCGACCCGCTAGAGCATATGTACGATTCTATACACCACTACAATTAGGTCCCTTAACACCCCTACCATTACAAGTAGGCATCTGTTGACCCCTACCAAAAGAAGGAACCGAGGATGATGATGCTACGGTAGATCCAATAGGTCGTTCCCTATTAGCTATGCCCTGTTCTGGGCAATCTCTCAATATGTGTCCCGGTGTTCCATACTAATAACAAGAATCTACCCAAAAACGACATGCACCTAAATGATTACTACCACAATGCTTACATAGTTGTCTAGCTGGTCTTGATTGGCTTGTACCTCCTTGCTCTTGATACCCTCTACTTGCTAACCTTGATGCTTATATCTTTAATTGAATTAATTTTATTTAAACCCCTAGAATTAAAGAGGAGCACCTGATATAGAGTAGGAAGGTAATGGTCTAGGGGTTCTATTGAAGAACCAAGGCCTGAATTCACTTTGATATGGAGAAAATTATCCCATAGATCTAGCCCTCTTGGAGTGCTCTCTTCTTAGCTCTTGAGTCCTATGACTTTGACCCTCCATTTTTTGTGCAAAATCTTGTATTCTTTCTATATCCATGTCTTTATTTAAGGCCGTAATTGTACAATCTTTAACCAAATATGGGTCTAATCTATTAACATATCGATGAAATATATCCTCTATAGTAGCCACTGTATTAGGAGCATACCAGGTCAAAGAATTAAATTTAAGACTGTACTCCCTCATGCTTATGTTCCCTTAGTAAAGATTTAAGAATTGATCTGCACAGGTCTCCCGAATCTCGAATCAAAGATAATGATCAAGAAATGTTGTTTTGAAATCTTCCCAACTAACTAAAGGTACACCTATACCCCTTGATTTTTTCCAAGCTTCATACCATAATATAGCCACCTCTTTTAATTGATATGCTACTAACTCAACTATCTCTTTACCAGATACATGCATAACAACCAAAGCCCTTCGAATCTGATCAATGAAGTCTTGTGGATCTTAATTAGAGTTTGACCCAGTGAACTGAGGAAGGTCTAATTTAAGGAAATCTTGTGTCCATAGATTAGCTTCCCTATCCACAACACTAGAATCCATAGTTGGAACAACTTGTCCTTGACCTTGTCCAGCAAATATACGTGTTAATAATTGTACTGCATTCCTCAAATCTTGCTTATTAGCATTAATAAATGACTTCGTGGGTACTCATCTCCTCCTTATATCCTTTGGATATGTAGGGGTAGAAGAACTCTGAGATGTAAACTCATCTTGAGCCTCACTTTGATCAGCATATCTTGGTGGTGATTTACTTGTCCCTACTACGACAGCTACATAAACTTGTTTACTCTTACCCTTACTCCTTCTTGTAATTGGTATCTTTACTATATTGAGAGAAAAAATCAAGGTTAAATACAAATCAACCTATATTATTGTCTCTATTGCACGATCTAACGAATAAATAACAAAAAAACAACTCCTAATTGCCTCGTAGCCTTCTACTTAGAGATGTGCTGCACAACACACCCTTAAAAAGACTCTACTATGAAACGATTTTCCAGATGAATCCCTAGGATTATTTCCTTTGATACCACTTTTGTCATGCCCTAAATCCCATTAGGATGGACAGACACCCATTTTGGGAGAACCAACTTTTAATTCTGTACTATTTATGCATGTAACTATAACATTCAAAGTTACAGCTAGTATGGATAGGATGAATTGATAAAAACATACCATGAAAGTAAGTCTAAACATACATATACAAGACTTGGCCGTTGGGGCCATCAGTTTTAAATAACACAATGCTACCATACTTAACTTCACATTAGTCTGCAAAGCCTCTAAAAGACATATAGACTTAGCTAAGGTTGGGAAAAATACCCCTCCTTGCTCATTACTACTATACAATACCAAAATACATATAACAGACTCTAAAAGCTCTTAATCAACTTGGAGCTCACCAATAGCCGCTAAATGTCCTGTACTCCTACTAGGGTGGTTTACTAGCTGGAGTTCCTATACCTGCGGCATAAAACATAGTGTCCCCCACGAGGGGTGTCAATACAAAGAGTGTACTAAGTATGTATGGCATAAAGTGACTACAAATAAAATAATATCTCAACAAAATCAATTATCAATATATAACTATATAGATAAGGATAGAACACCAACTTTGCTTGTACTTATGAGATCATGTACATTACATCCCTTACTTTGTATTATTCTTTTTTAATTTGTAAAATTATAAGTAACGCTACAAATGACCAGCTGATCAGTGGTAAAAGAGGATGATCCATGCTAGGCATTTTAATGCTTGGGATACAGTCCTCATATGTACATAAATCGGGATCGACCCATTCTTCGTTTTCCTTTTACCCTTGGGATACGACCCATAATGTTGGGATTGATCCATGCTAGGTGTTTCTTCCACTTGCGGGATACCATCCAAGAATATATAGAATCACTTCAGATCGTTATTTTAATCTTTAAAGTTGTTGTTTTGGTGGTCATGTATTAGATAGGGAACTTTGGACCAGTATAAAAAGGTATGCAATTATGCACTAGATGCAGTAGAAATGAGATAGGTGCAACAGTAATAGGAATATAATGTATAGGAGCTTAACTAACACCATAGGTCATGTTGACAAAGAGAACAACTCATAAAACTTATTTCTGAAAACACCTATATCATACTAGTAATTAGAAGGAAAATGGAAAGATCTAGTAACAAACACATCTTCAGGTGCTTTAACAACCTAACAAGTTATATTAAGGTTATTAGCCACCTTGGAGGTTGTACGATGTATTTATGTATAATTTGTAAGGAAGAATGCTTAGGAAGTTTACTTTGTACCAAAGGAGTTAGATTCATGCCAAATAGTATAGGATCGATGAACCATACATACCTTGCTGCACAACTAATCACACTCTTACTTAACGTCCTTCCTTTTTTATTTTTAATTTATAATAGCAAAAACTGGTATTAGTAGCTAATTAACACATTCACTCAATTTAAACTAACCAAAATAGTAAGCTGGTAGTAACCAATAATTAATCTAATCCAAAGGTGTTCTTTCAACTTCATTTTTCTCCAATTACATTTACATGCAATGTAACTTCTTATAAGATCCCCCTTAATAGTTATGCCTTTACAATACTCTCAAAATGGTATACCAAGTGGTGCGGGTAGAAAGCATATGCGACATTCAATTCGGTGATTTACCACTTTACCCTCTTTCTAGATTTCACTGGAAACAATTCACACCTTTCCCCGAACATCAAACAAGCAGACCCCAACATATATTTATAAAACTATGCCAAAATAGCCACAAATATCAACAGAGAAACCCAATATTGAACTCACCATCCCTTGAGTCTTAATAACGTATATACGATCTCTACCAACACACGTATAAATGGACAGTAGCCATACCTTAATTTCGGTGGTAGTTTATTCCCTTAATGTATATCTCTTCATAAGATTGATCCCTTTACCCACAAAAAAAAGTTAAGATAAAAATCACTTAATAATACAAAATAAAGGGACTTCCAAACTTAAAAAGGGATATCTTATAGTTTAATCAAAGAGAAAATCTTAAAAGCTTTTTTTTTTGGCTAGTCAAAATGAACTAAAAGAGATGGTTTCAACCCCTTTAAAAGGATCTACTTTTTGCTGAATTTCTTGACTTATTTTGGGCCTTAATTTATCAAGTAGGTAATGAACCTACTTGACTATTATATTGGGCCTTGGCTGCCCATTCTCCTCTCTTTCTCTCCTTCAAGTTAGGCCAAAATTAAATCAAATAGGTGGTAGTGTACTTGGCCTAATAAAATAGTCAATAGAGACTTAATAGGTGATGCACCTACTTAGTTCTTAGGTTGGTCAAAAGGTAAAACTAGAGGACTTACCTACTAGCTTAAATCAGTCAAGCAAGCACCTTAGTATTCTATTCCATTTTAAGATCCAAATGCTTATAGTTAAAATTATAACTTACGTACACTTGATCACTTTATCCATTAGATTCAAACACCTACTTAAGGTACTATGTTTAGATACTCTCATCGATGGTAACTAAATCATACCACATTTTAATATATATGAGAATTCTTCAAAATCTATCTTACCATCAAGAATCACATTAGATATACGAGACCAATACCTATCCTATATGTCTATATCAAGTACCACACAAGTAGAACTAGTACACGCGGAATATAGGGTGTTATATCCTACCCCCTTAGAAATATTCATCCTCGAATGCTAGCATAACTAGCTTGCCTAAACGAATGAAACACTAAGTTTAAACTTGTTGTTATCCACATAATACTTGTGCATTTATACTTACTTGTTTATGCCCCAAATCAACATCCTTGGACCTTTTCTTTGGATTCATATAAATGACAGTACTTCGACTTTTTTTCTTCTTCAGCTTCCTATGTGATTTCCTCTACTTATGGGCTCCTTCAAAGACCTTTACTAAAACTAGTTCTTTATTTCTTAACTTCTTAACTTGTCGATCGAGTATAGCAATTGGAACTTTTCATAGGTGAGTTCTTCCATAACCTGCACATCTTTAGTAAGAGTAATATGACATGGATCTCCTATGTACTTATGGAGCATTACGACATGAAATACCAGATGCACCATTGAAAACTCTTGCGGTAGGTCTAAATCGTGTGCTAGTTGGCAAAATCTTTGAATAATTTTATATGGCCCTATATAGCGGGGACTTAGTTTTCCCTTTTTACTAAACCTCATTACCCCTTTCATTGGAGTATCTTCAAGAATACCTAATCTCCTATAGCAAACTGTAACCTTCTTCTTCTAGTATTTTTATATCATTTATGATTGGTTTGAGCTATTTATAACAAATGTTGTATGACCTTATATTATTTAATAGCTTGATGAACAAGATCTGGCCCAAATAAGGTAGGTCCACCCACTTCAAACCACACCGTTGGTGATCTACACTTTCTGCCATATAATGCTTCATAAGGTGCCATTAAAATACTTGAGTGATAACTATTGTTGTATGAAAACTCAATTAATGGTAAATGATCATTCCAAGTACGTTTGATGTCCAATGTATAAGCACGCCACTTATCCTCTAGAGTTTGGATTGTACGTTCCCCCTGGCCATCTGTTTGAGTGAAAAAAGTTGTTCTTAAATTGACTTATGTTCCCAAATACTTCTAGAATGACCTTTTAAAATATGCGGTAAAGTTACTTCCCATGTTAGTTATAATTGGGATTCGGGACCTATGTAGCCCAACTATCTCTTTAATATATAATTTTTCATACTCTTCAGCTGCATAAGTGGCATTCATTGGTAGGAAATGTTCTGATTTAGTGAGTTTATCAACAATTTTTGATGTAGAATAAAACATTCGAGAAGAGCGGGGTAGACCAGTGATGAAATCTAGGTTTATCATATCCCACTTCCAATTTGGGATATCCATAATCTTCATATAACCTCATAGCTTTTGGTGCTCCACTTTGAATTCGGATATTCATCTACAGATTCTATAATGTTTTTCTTCATGTTGCCCCACCAATAAATGTATTTCAAGTCATGATACATTTTAGTTTAACCAGGATGGATAGAATATCTTAAATGATGTGCCTCCATCATAATCTGCCTTTGTAGCGCATCTACATTAGGTACACATAATCTATTTTGGAATTGAAGTATTCCCTCTTTTGTAACCTCAAATGCCATTTTCATACCTTGTTGTACATTATTGTTAAGCTATCAAATAATAGGATTTATGTATTGCTTCTTTTTAACTTCAGATTCTAATGAGGATTATACTGCATTTTGCACAATAATACCGTTGTCTGAAGATTCAAGAAGGCGAATCTCCAAGCTAGCTAATTGATGTAGATCTTTAGTTATCTCTTGACATTTTTTGGGATGCCTATAATTACTTGCCATTGACTTAAGAATTAGTTCATTGGCTACCATATTTTCTTTCCTCGGATAATATAAGATGTCAACATTATAGTCTTTTAATAGCTCAAGCCACCTTCACAGCTGCAAATTTAGGTCCCTCTGGTTAAAGAGGTACTGCAGACTCTTGTGGTTAGTATATATATCAACAAGAACCCCATACAAGTAGTGGCTCCATACTTTTAAAGAAAATATATAATTTCTGCTAGCTCTAGATCATGTGTCGGATAATTCTTCTCACGTGGCCACAACGGTCTTGAGGCATAAGCTATTACTTTGCATATTGCATCAAAACACATCCTAAGCAAACTCCTAAAGCGTCACAATATACCGAGTAGGCTTCCATGCCCTACGAAAGTACCAATATGGGTGTAGAAGTCAACTTATTCTTCAAATCTTGAAAATTTCTTTCATAAGTTTCATTCCATTAAAACTTAGTTTCTTTGTGTGTTAGCTTTGTTAAAGGTGCAGAAATAAAAGAAAACCCATCAAAAAACCTTCGATAATAACCTGCCAAGCCTAGGAAACTACAAACCTCCGTAGGCATTATGGGTCATGGCCAGTTCTTCACTACCTCTATCTTTTGGGAACCAACTCTTATCCCTTCATCAGATAAAATATGACCCAAGAATGCTATTGATTTTAACCAAAACTAACATTTGGAGAACTTTGCAAATTACTTATGATCGCTAAGAGTTTGTGAAACCTGTTGCAAATGATTACCATGGTATTCTTCCGATCTTGAATACACCATAATATCATTTATAAATACAATAACAAATACATCTAAGAATGGCTTAAAAACTCTATTAATCAAATCTATTAAAGTTGTTGGTGCATTAGTTAGCCCAAATGACATAACTGAAAACTAAAAATGACCATACCACATTAAGAAAGTTGTTTTAGGTATATCTTTCTCCTTCACTCATAGTTGGTAATAGCCTGACCTTAAGTCGTTCTTTGTGAAGCTTTTAGCACCTTGTAACTTATCAAAAAAATTATCTATTCTAGGAAGGGGATATTTGTTCTTAATTATCACCTTATTCAATTGTCATTAATCAATATACATTCTCAACGTTCCATCTTTCTTATGTACAAATAACACGAGTGCGCCCCAAGGTGATATACTAGGCCTTATGAAACCCTTTTCCAACAAATCTTTTAATTGTTCCTTTAATTCACATAATTTGACAAAGGCTATTCTATACGATAGAATAGAAATCGGTTGAGTACTTGGGTTCATATCAATACCAAACTCTACATCTCTCTCTAGAGGTAGACTGAAAGCTCTTCAGGAAATACGTCAAGAAATTCATTTACCACTGAGATGGATTGAAGATTCAGTGACTCTGCCTCTATATCTTTCACCCTTACTAGATGTCATATGTATCCTTTGGACATCATCTTGTTTGCCTTAATATAATAAATAAACTTACCCCTTGGTTCCCCAATATTACCCCTCCATGTAAGGATTGTTTCTTTTGGAAAATAGAAATGCACCCTCTTAGCTTGGCAATCCACTATGGTATAACAAGACGACAACCAATCCATACCCATTAGAATATCTAAATATACCATTTCAATCTCTGCAAGGTTAGCTAATGTATCACGATTACAAACAGTTACTATACATTGATAATAAAATATTTTGTGTATAATAGATTTGACAATTTTTGTAGATACTTCAAATGGCTTAGCTAGAGATTCTAGTGTTCTTTTGATCTTTCCCACAATTAATAGGGTGATATATGATAATGTAGAGCCTGGATCAATTAATGCATATACCTTATGTGAAAAGATGGATAATGTACCTGTAACAATGTCAGTAGAAGCCTCCAAATTTTATCAACCCGTTAGAGCATATGTACGATTATGAAAACCAAAAGAACTAGCTCTCTTAAAACCCCTCCCACGATCAGTAGGCATCTGCTAACCCCTACCAAAAAAAGGAATCGAAGATGAAGATTTAATAGTAGATCTAATAGGTCATTCCATATCAGCTATGCCCATTTTCGACAATCACTCATATGTGTCCCGGTGTTACACACCAATAAAAAGAATCTGTCCTAAACCAACATGCACCTAAATGATTTCTTCCACAATGCTTACAAATTTATCTAGGTGGTCTTGATTGGCATGTACCTCCTTGCTCTGGATACCCTCTACTTGAGAACCTTGACTCTAACTTTTTTGCCCGAATTGATCTTCTTTAAACCTCTGGAATCAAGGAGGAGAACCTGATATAGAGTAGGAAAGTGATGGTGAAGGGGGTCTATTGAAGAACCGAGGCCTGAATTTACTTGAGATGGATAAAATTGTCCCATAATTCTAGCCCTCTTGGAGTTCTCTCTTTCTAGCTCTTGTGTCATTCTTTGACTATGACCCTCTTTTTTGTGCAAAATCTTATATTCTTGATATATCTATGTCCTTACTTAAGACAGCAATAGTACAATCTCTAACCAAATTTTGTTCCAATCTATCCACATATTGATGAACTCTATCCTCCATAGTAGCCACTACATTAGGAGCATACCTGATTAAAGAATTAAATTAAAGATTGTACTCCCTCATGCTCATGTTCCCTTGGCGAAGATTTAAGAATTGATCTACACGAGTCTCCTAAATATCTAATCTAAGATAATAATGAAGAAATCCTATTTTGAAATCTTCACAATTAGCTGAAGTAAACATAGACCCCTTAATTTTTTCCAAGCGTCATACCATAATATAGCTACCCTATTTAATTGATATACTGCTAACTCAACTGTCTGACCAAGTGAACTAAGGAGGGTTTAATATAGGGAAATCCTGTATCCGTAGACAAGCTTCCCTATCCACACTAGTAGAACCCATAGTTTCACCAGCATTTCCTTGACTGATACAAGTCAAATAGCCACCTTAATTTTTGAAGACATTATTGGAGGTCATCATTTAAAGTCTCAAGACTTGGTCACCCCGAGGGCACACAATATGCAAGGAAGACCCATTTTGAGCACAAGCAAGGCCGTGTGTGGAAGATTGCTTGGAGCATCGAAGACTTTTGGACTCACATTTTTGGATAACACTTAATGGGTCATGATTTGGCCATCTTTATTAAGGGTATTTTGGTCACTTCATTGGGTCCAAATGCACTCTATGGCATCTCCACCCTTTAAGGGCATTGTTTTCATTTTACTTTGTCTTGTAATAGAATATAGATAGAACATTTTAGGTCTTTTTATCATTAGTTGTTCATTGATGTAAGACTTGAAACATGAAACACCTTTAGTTGTAGGTCTTGGAATAGCCACCACATCGAAATGAGGGAAACAAGTTTGGATATCACTTGTGTTGCAATGTTGGCATGAGATGTTGGTGTTTAGAGGGGTAAAAGTTCCTCATGTGTGAATGTAGGAGTTAGGTTAACCGTTGTGTGTAGTGTAAAGGTTCCAAGATTATAATATTCTTTGTTTCTTAAGATTATACCAACCAAGCTCTAACTATATATCCATTTTGTTTATGTTGTAATCATTTGTTTGTGTTCTTGTAATTCAAATCCATGACTTTTTATTATTGTTCCATTTTTGTTGTTTTTCATCTTGTTCTTGTTAACATAGTTTGTTGTTAGCTTTTTTTAGGTGATAAACACATCAATTCATTGTGTTCTTATTGTTATTTGTTGAATACGAGTGTGGTCTTCAAAAGGGTCCTCAGATCTTTGATCTTGTGGACTACTTATGAAGTGTGTTTTGTGTTATCCTTGTAATTCTTGTATCATTTGGTATCAAAGACATCTTTCATTTTGTTCTAACAAGATCAATCTTGGGCTTGAGAGTTGAAAAAAAATATCAAAAAACAAAAAGTTGAAAAACTAAAAAAAAAATTACAGAAAAGGAGTAATCTACCTGTTCTTGTTGTTCTTGGCCGAGAAAGTTGCTGTTCTTGTTGTTTTCATGGAAGAGACATGTTTCTTTGTGAATAGATCTTGTAGTTTTTTTGTTTTTTAGAGTGTTTCTAGTGTTCGTTTCTTTCTCACCAACATTAAAAGTGCCCAAATCTAAGGTTGAACTTGAACTTGTTGATGTTGTTAATGAGAACAAAATGTGGCTATTTTGAAGTTGTTGTCATTCTAAGCCTTGACCGTGTTGAAGGCCTTGTTATTATGGAATTGGGCATTGGAATTTGTTGTTGTTCTTGGAGAATATTGTTGTTTTTCTTGGTTTTGTTATTGTGTTCTTGTTGTTCTTCACCCTTTTCATCTTTTGTTGAAAAAAAGTAAACATTAGATCCACAGAAGGTGAAAGACCAAGTTGTAGTACTTGTTGGTGAAAGATTTGATCACATCACTCAAAAGACTTGACAACTACTTTTCACCTACTTTTCTTGATTTAAGGACCTTGTTTCAAGGAGAAAGTACCAAGAAGGTCAAGTCTTGTTTTGAACTTGAAAATGAAGCTCCAAGACCAAATTTCCCTCCATTAACCAAATCCACCATTTCCAAATTGTAGATTGGTCAAGACTTGAAATTGGAGAGTAAAATTTTGATGAAACCGAGGCCAATAGTAGACTGCCACATTACTAAATTACTATTCACACAAGTTTTGAGTTCAACTTTTAGATTTATTAGTTTTATTTTATTGTTTCTTAGTTTCATTTGTTGGTTTGAACACTAATTGACGACCTAGTAATCTCCCACTAGCTTTTTAGTTAGTTTTTGTGTTCGTTTGTTCGTGTTACCATTATTTTGTGCTTTTCTTGTTTTTGAATCGTAGAATTTCTTGGTTCAAGTTTGGACATTATTTCCTTGAGTCTTCAAACAAAGAATCTATTCCGACGAAGGAGTAGACTCATCCCCTGACTCATCATGAACTACAAGTCGACTTACAATACTTGTGAATCCAAGTGTGAAACGATCAAGTATGTAAGAGTGTGGTAAGGTTGTTTCGAACTAATTTGCGTTTTATTTTGTAGACTTGTTCTTATTTTTTAGGTGCAATTAAGATGGAACCCGCGACTACAAGTGCTATTTTGGCTAAACTCGAAGCCACTACCCATTAATGGGAAGTGATAAATAAAAGGTTGGATCATGTGGGAGTTCTAAGGGAGAAAGTGGGCTACCCGGATGCACGTCAAGATGAAGACCGTAGCTCATGTGAGCTACGAGGTAAAAATGTTATTCCCTACGCTTATATGAACGTAGTTGCGGTTTTACCTAGTGTACAAGTGCATGAATCTTTATTTTGTGATACTCTTGATATTGTTAGGTCACATGAGGACCAATCTCTTATTATAGGTACACAAGAACTAGTTGATCCTTTAGATGACGAAATTTACTCTCCTTGTGAGAATGATTTGTTTCCATCTAGTGCTAGCACTTACAACTTGACTAAGGTTCCATTACCAAGTGAATCTACGTTTATATGTGAATTTCCAACAACTAGCTAGGGTGAGAAAAATGATCAACCGGGTGTAGATGATCTTGATTTGCTTGAATATTTAGAAAACTCGAGTTGTGATTGTCTTTGTGAAGATGATTTTGATTGTGGTCCTTTGGCTCACCTTGATGGTTTGTACGTATGTAAGGACAACTCTTGTGAAAGAGAAGGTGATATGTGCTTAGAAATGCCATCTACTTCGTCGTTATATGTTTTTTATGTTAGGCATATTCCTAGTGGAAATTTTGAACTAGTAGTAAGTGCATGCGTGGGAACCCTCTATTTGAAGTTGACATCTGGAATACCTTTCTTAACTCTCTTTTAGTTGATGATATTTTCAATAGTGATAAAGAGGTCTTGCTTAATTTCAAGGATGACACCTTAGGGGAAAGTGAGAGTGGCTGAGACCTAAGCCCTTGGTTACGTCTCACATTCAATCCCGGTAACTTTTTATGGTGTGAAGGATAGATTGTTATTGGTCGGTCCACTTGTATGAGAGATATTGTTATATGTGTTAGGTGGACTTTACTTTCAATTAGGACACCACCCCTTGATGGTGATTCATTTCGCCAACTCCCTTGTAATTTTTTTCTAAGTCCCTCGTGATTACAACAAAGGACGTGTGGTTATATCTCAAGTGTGTACCTCTTTGTCATATTGATGTTGTTTATTGTACTAACTCTAACCCTCATGTCATGAGGATGTTGTTCTTGTTTGTCTTCTCTTTGTTCTTACAAGGTTTGGATTCGATGTCGAATCCTTTCCAAGAAGGGAAGGATGATACAAGTCAAATGGACACCTTAATTTTTAAATACATGATTGGAGGTCATCATTTAAAGGCTCAAGACTTGGTCACCCTGAGGGCACAAGAATATGCAAGGAAGACTCGTTTTGAGCACATGCAAGGCCGTGTGTGGAATATTGCTTGGAGCATCGAAGACTTGAGGACTCACGGTTTTGGAAAACACTTAATAGTTTATGATTTGGTCATCTTTATTAAGGGTATTTTGGTCACTTCATTGGGTCCAAATGTACTCCATGGCTACCCAACCCCTTAAGGGCATTATTTTCATTTTGCCTTATCTTGTAATAGAATATAAATAGAACATTTTAGGTCTTTTTCTCATTAGTTGTTCATTGATGAAAGACTTCAAACATGAAACACCTTTAGTTGTAGGGCTTGGAATAGCCACCACAACGAAATGAGGGCAACAAGTGTGGATATCACTTGTGTTGCTATGTTGGCTTGAGACGTTGGTGTTTAGAGGGGTTAAACTACCTCTTGTGTCAATATTGGAGTTATGTTAACCATTGTGTGTAGTGTAAAGAGTCCAATATTACCATATTCTTGGATTCTTAAGATTATACCAACCAAGGTAAAACTATCTATCCATTTTGTTTATGTTGTAATCATTTGTTTGTGTTCTTATAATTCAAATTCCTGACTTATTGTTCTTGTTCCATTGTTGTTGTATTCATATTGTTGTTGTTACCTATTTTTATGTGATAAACACATCAATACATTGTGTTCTTGTTGTTGTTTGTTGAATCCGAGTGTGGTCTTCAAAAGGGTCATCGGCTCTTTGATCTTATGGACTGATTTTGATGTGTGTTTCATATTATCCTTGTAATTCTTGTATGATTGAACTTTTCCAGCAACTATACGTGTTAATAATTATACTGTGTTCCCCAAATCTTTCTCAGTAGCATGAACATGTCACTCTGAGGGTACTCCTCTCCTCTTTTTCTCCTATGGAGAAGGAGGAGTAGAAGAAGTTTGTGATGCAAGTTCTTCTTGAGCCTTACTTTGATCAACATGTCCAGGTAGCGATTTGCTTATCCCTTCTCCGGAAGCTAGATCTACTTGTTTACTGTTAGCTTTACTCCTTCTTATAATCGCGTATTTACCATATTGCAAAAAAAAATTAAAGGTTAAATACAAATCAACCTACATTATTCTCTCTATCGCACTATCTACGAATGAATAAAAAAAGAAACAACTCCTAAATGCCTCGTAGCCTCCTACTTAGAGATGTATTGCACAACACACCCATAAGCAAGACTTTACTTAGACATGGCTTTGCAGATGAATCCCTAGGATTACCTGCTCTGATACCACTTTTGTCACGCTGTAAATCCCATTGGGATAGACAGGCTCCCATTTTGGGAGTACCAACTCATAACCCTGTACTTTTCGTGCATGTAACTATAATATTCAAAGGTACTGCTAGTATGGATATGATCCATTGATAAAAACAAACCATGTAAGTCTAAACCTACATATACAAGACTTGGTCGTTGGGGCCACAATGCTAAAACAACACAATGCTACTACACTAAACTTCACATTAGTGTACAAAGCCTCTAAAGGACAAATGGACTTAGTTATAGTTGGGAACAAACCCCCTCCTTGCTCATAGCTTCTATACAATATCAAAATACATATAACAAACTTCAAAAGCTTTGAATAAAATTAGAGCTCACCAATAGGCACTGGATGTCTCGTGCTCCTATTGGGTACCTATACCTACAGCGTGAAACATAGTGTCCCCCATAAGTGGTGTCAATACAAAGAGTGTACTTAGTATGTATGACATGAAGTCAATATAAATATGACAAGAGCCTAACAAAATTAGTTATTAAATTATAACTATAAAGATAATGATAGAATACAAACTTTTCTTATACTTATGGGATCATGTAAATTGCATCCCTTACTTTGTTATATTCCTCTTTACTTTGTAAAATCATAAGACGTGAAACAAATGTCCAGCTGATCCTTGGTAAAAGAGGATAACCCATGCTAGGTATTTTAACCCTTAGGATACGGTCCTTATAAGTTCATAAATCAGGATAGACCAATGCTAGGCTTTCCTTTCACCCCTAGGATACCACCCATAATGCTGGGATCGACCTATGCTAGGTGTTTATTCCACCCTTGGGATACCACCCAAGAATATATAGAATCGCTTTAGATCCTTCTTTTTATCTTTAAAGTTATTGTTTTATTGGTCATGTATAAGATTTGGTACTTTGAACCAGTAGCAAAAGGTATGCAAATACTCACTAGATGCAGTAGCAATGAGGTAGGATACAACAATAATAGGAATATACATATAGGAGCTCAAATAACACTATAGGTCATGTTGACTAAGAGAACAACTCATTAAGCTTATTTCTGAAAACACCTACACATACTAGTATTTAGAAGGGAAAATCGACAGATCAAGTAACAAACACATCTTCAGGTGCTTTAACAACCTAACAAGTTTGATTTAGGTTGTTAGTCACCTTGGAGGATGTACGCTGCATTTATGTATAATTTGAAAGAAAGAATGATTAGAAAGCTTACTTTGTTACAAAGGAGTTAGATTATGCCAAAGAGTATAGGATCGATGAACCATACATATCTTGATCCAAAACTAATCACACTTTTACTTAACGCCCTTTCTTTTTGATTCTTAATCTATAATAGCATAAAAAAAGTATTAGCACTTAGTTAACATATTCATGCCATTTAAACTTACCAAAATAGTGTAATACCCTACAAAGTCCTCTTCCATTCTGAGCCTTAGAGCACATTCAGTAAAGCAAAAATATGAGTGTAAAAGTTTTAGAAATATCTTCCTAAGTATGAAATACTTTGAATGATGTGGAATTTCCCTAATTTCTGCTCTTTTTCATGTAGCATTGAATGAGCTTTCCATCGATAACAAATTCTCCCAAATCTGACACTAAAGTGAAGAGTTAGAGCCATTTTAGTGTGACAGTGAGCCACCTAGCACTTTAGGGCGTCACGGAGCCTGCCAAAATGGAAATCATAAAAATCCAGTGAGCCTCCACAATTATGGCGCATTGCACCAAAGCTTAATTTTAGAATTTGCCAATTTCCAAGGAGCCTCTGCCATTCCACCATATTGCTTTATAGTTTCAATTCATAATCAAGATGGCAATACGATTTCCACCGCATCTTACCATTGTCCAGTTTTCCAAGTGTCAAAATTCCAGTGACCTAGCGCGATTACGGCGCGTCACACCAGCATGTAAAATCAGGAATCTTCAGTTTAATTCCAAGGGCAAAAAGGGGCTTTTCCAAACCCTTACATATACTCCTTTACACAAGATTTGGCCTTATTTTCTCTTCTTCTACCCGAAAACTAGGGGTTCCAACATCAAAATCCCCTATTCTGCTTTAAATAAAAATCAAGAGAGATTAAGGGAGAATCAAGAGAAATCAATAATCTCTACAAGAACCTTCGAGAAAAAGTTTTCCTAGGTATGTAGATGTTGATTCTTGGGTCCCTTTCATCCAAGAAGCTCAAGTACCCTTTTCTAAAACTCAAAGATTTTATGTTTATGAGTTGTTAATGATTAATGTGAGTTGAAATTGATGTTCCATATGTTTTTGAGTTTTGATTCATGTATGTCTATAAGATTTATTAACTTGAACCCTAGTATGTTGAATTCTTGTGTTGGTGGTGATGAACCCTAGTATGTGGAATTCTTGTGAGGGTGGTGATGAAATTTCTTAATAATGCTTCCTATATGATGTGTTCATGTTAAATAAGAGTAAAAATGGTTGAAAAAGCAAAGCATGTCGCCCATAAGTTTTATAAAGATCTTAGGTGAAACATAAGGGCCATTATAGTATCTTGAATATGAAACCCCCAAATTGGGAGCTAGTCCATGCATGCCTAGTATTTGATAAAATGCCTTTGTGAGTGAAATGTGCCATGATAGTAAGAAATCCCCAAGCAGGTTTAAACCAGTGTTTTCTTAGTGTTTTTGAAAGACCTTAGTAAATAAGTCGAGATATGATGGTTGTAAATTCTATAATTATGTGCTCTCTGATATATGCTACTCTTTTAATACATGCCAAGTGGTTAGAAAGTCAGTTGAGACTTGATATTATAAAGTTTTTCCAAAATCATGCGATGTCCAAATATATGTCAAGACAGATTTAGGTGTGAAGTACTTGAGGTAAGACCTTGTTGAAGGAAGTATAATCTAGTAGCATGTTTCCCAACACAAGTATATGTTGATGTTTCCTAAATGCTTGATGTGATGCCTTAATTATTGTAAAGGTAAAGGTATGTTATGTTTCCTAAATACTTTAAGAGATGCTTTAATGATAATGATGATGATTGAATGACTGTGATGATGAAAGAATGATTGTAATGATGATGACGAATGAATGGTTGTGATGTTGGACTAGTGACTACGCTTTACTTTTATGTTATCGAGTCTTAGGGGTATTTATACTCAACAATATATCAGTTGTCTAAAGCCCATCTAAGTTTCATGATAATTCCAGTCGAGCCATGATTCTCAAAACTCAATGAGCTATAGAACTCTATATCCTCAGACAATAGCTGAACGTAAGAAAGCTTAGAAATCCTAGTAATCCTATAATCTCCATATCGCTAGTAATATATCCTCAACTTTGTACTCAGCTAAGATCTAATAGTATGCAAGTGTTCAATTCTAATTTTGGTAGTGACCGAATAATTTATTCATGATCTGTATCATCAGTCAGATACAGTGATTCAAAACTATTTTTGTTAGATAACTAAGTGATCTCAGCGTAGCTCAGTTAGGTATTTTGATAAACATGATTAATATCAGATTTATTCAGTTGTGTTCAGTTAAGAATTCAATCAGAGTCTTTCAGTTGGGAGTATTTGTCTCTTATATTGCCTTAGGTTGACTTCCTGGTAAGAGTCATCCATTAGAGAGGATTGACCAGAGAGAGGTCTTTACCCGTGGCATGGTATTTACACCATTTCAGCTGGGGTTACAAGTTAGACCCCACCTGTGGTAGGTTGGGTCATGTTAGTTAATTAACTACTTCCCATAGTTTTGGGTTTAGTTTCAGATTCAGTCTCAATCTCAGGATCATCTTTAGAAATCAGGACTATTAGATACAGTCATCTATCTCTATGAGGAACTTAGATAGCTCCATTGATTTATGGATAATCTGTCAGATAGGGTTGGTCTTATATACAGTTATTTGATATCATATTTTGAGATATACCGCTAGATAGGCTTGATCATAGTCTCCGATTCTATAGAGTATCTTTTTTGTCAGATTCAGATATGATCATTTCCTGACCATTGATAATAGCTTTCTTAATCATCCATTAGAGACGTTGATCTTTAATCTTGTCAGCCGAGAGCAGTAAGCTCAGAATTCAGTCATCAATGTAAGTATATCTAGTTTCTTAGTCATCAGTATTAGATGAGTTAGTGTCTCAATGTCTCAAGTGTCAATAGTGAGTTCAGTCTATAGTAAGGCAATATCTAAGTTTCAGTCTCTAGCGTTGTGATGATTGTGACTATGGTCTATGCATTCATGTATGTGTATGTGTTATCATGCGGTATTTTCATGATTAATCAATTTAGATATTATGCATGCATGAGCCCTTGCATTTAGCTTTACCCCATCAATATACTCAGGATATCCCTATACTAATGTACTTGTGCTATGGTATTTTATTTGACACCATAGGTTTAGAGGCACAGGATCCAGAGTTTTCTCAGTAGTTCAGTCCTAGCCAGCAGTAGTAGCCATAGCCGTGAGTCCTTTTTTTTCAAGGACGAATCTCAGTTTACTAATATTGCATCAGATTTAGTTTACTTTCAGTTGACAGAGTTAGTTGGGGACCTGTCCCATCAACTCTACAGTTCAGATAGTTTAGAGGCTTTTTAGACAGATGTATTAGTATTCAGTTTTCTGTTTTGGGTATCTATTGATATGTTAAACCTTATGCCTAGTTTTTGTATTTATTTTAGATATTATGCAGTGCATAGGTATAGATATCAGTAAAGGATTAATTTGTGGTCCTTTGGGTCATAAGCACTGTGTGACATCTCAGGATGGGATCTCGGGGCATTACAAACTTTGTATCAGAGCCTAAGGTTCAAGAGTGTCCTAGGGAGTCAGAAAAGCCGCACCTAGTAGGTTGAGACATGATCGTATGAAGTTTTCACCAAATTATGTGATGTCTAAATACATGACAAGACTGATTTAGGTGTGATGTACTTGAGGTAAGACCTTGTTGAAGGAAGTATAATCTAGTAGCATGTTTCCCAATGCTAGAATATTTTGATGTTTCCTAAATACTTGACGCGATAACTTAGCGATTGTAAAGGTGAAGGTATGTTATGTTTCCTAAATACTTGAGAGATGCTTTAATGATAATAATAATGAATGAATAACTGTGATGATGAATGAATGATTGTAATGATGATGATGAATGAATGGTTGAGATGATGGAGGAATTATTATTCTTTACTTTTTTTTATCGTGTCCTGGGGTTATTTATACCAAACAATATAGCTGTTGTCTAGAGCCCATGTCAGTTTCATGAAAATTCCAGTCGAAAGCTGTTTTTTTTGGCTTGTTAAAATTAATTAAAAGAGTTGGTTTCAACCCCTTTAAAAGGATCTGTTTTGGCCGAATTTCGTGACTTATTTTGGGCCATAATTTATCAAGTAGGTGATGCACCTCTTTTCCATTATATTAGGACTTTGTGGATCTAAAACCATTGGGCCTTGGTTGCCCATTCTCCTCTCTTTCTCTCCTTCAAATTGGGAAAAAATTAAATCAAATAGGTTGTTGTGTACTTGGCCCAATAAACTGGTCAAGAGAGCCTTAATAGGTGATGCACCTTAGGTTGGTCAATAGGTCAATATAGGTGACTTACCTACTAGCTTAAATCAGTCAAGCAAGCACTTTAATATTTTATTCCATTTTAAGATCAAAATGCCTATATTTAAACTTATAACTTATGTAGAGTTGATCACTTTATCCATTATAGTCAAATACCTACTTAAGGTACAAGGTTCAGATACTCTCACGATGGTAACTTAATTGTACCACGTTTCAATATATATGAGAATTCTTCAAAACCTATCTTACCATAACTAATCACATAGGATATCCGAGCCCAATACCTACCCCATAAGTCCATATAAAGTACCACATGAGTAGAACTAGTACACGTTGAATATAGGGTGTTATATCCTACCCCCCTTAGAAATATTCATCCTCGAATGCTAGCATAACTAGCTTACCTAAACAAATATAAGACTAAGTTTAAACTCATTATTATCCACATAACACTTGTGCATTTATACTTACTTGTTTATGCCCCAAATCAAATTCCTTGGACTTTGCCTTTGGATTTGAATAAACGAAGGTACTTTGACTTCATTGCTTCTTCAGCTTCCCATGTGATTTCCTCTACTTGTGGGCTACTCCAAAGCTTTTTTACTGAAACTACTTCTTTATTTCTTAAATTCATAACATGACGATCAAGTATAGTAATAGGTAATTTTCATAGGTGAGTTCTTCTGTAACCTGAACATCTTTAGTAGGAGCAATATGAAATGGATCTCCTATGCACTTATGGATCATTAAGACATGAAACACCAGATGCACCATTGAAAGATCTTGGTGTAGGTCTGACTCGTACGCCACTTTGCCAAATCTTAGAATAATTTTATATGGCCCTATATAGCAGGGACAAAGTTTTCCCTTTTTACCAAACCTCATTATCCTTTTCATTGGAGACATCTTTAAGAACACCTAATCTCCTATAGAAAACTCTAACCTTCTTCTTTTAGTATCTACATATGATTTATGTTGTCTTTGAGAAATTTCTAACCATTGTTGTATCACGTTAACTTTTTCAATAGCTTGATGAACAAGATCTGGCCCAAATAAGGTAGTTTTACCCACTTCAAACCGCCCGTTTGGTGATCTAAACTTTCTACTATATAATGCTTTATAAGGCTCCATTCTAATACTCGAGTGATAACTATTATGTTATGCAAACTCAATTAGTGGCAAATGATCATCCCAACTTCCTTTGAAGTCCAATACACTAGCACACAATATATCCTCTACTGTTTGGATTGTACGTTCTGCCTGGCCATCTATTTTAGGAAAAAATTTTGTGCTTAAACTCACTTATGTTCCCAAACTTTTCTAGAATGACCTCTAAAAATGTATGGTAAATTGAGTTCCCATATCAGATATAATAGAGATTGGGACCCCATGTGGCCGAACTATCTCTTTAATAAATAATTTTACATGCTCTTCAACTACGTAAGTGCCCTTAATTTGTAGGAAGTGTGCTTTCTATCAACTATTACCCATATCGAATCAAACTTTCGAGATGAGAGGGTTAGACCAGTGATGAAATTCATGTTGGTTATACTCCACATCTAAGTTGGGAGCTCCATAAGCTGCATCTAACCACCTGGCTTTTGGTACTCCACTTTGACTTTGGACATTCAGCTATAAATTCTGCAATGTCCTTTTTTATGTCACCCCACTAATACATTTCTTCCAAGTCATGATACAATTTAGTTAAATCAAGATGGATAGATATCTTGAATGATGTGCCTATGTCATAGTCTGATTTCATAACCCATCTATATTAGGCACACATAATCTGTTTTGGCACCGAAGTATTCACTCTTTTGTAACAAATGCCATTGTCATACCTTGTTGTACATTCTTGTTAAGTTATAAAAGAAAGGGATCTATGTATTGCTTCTCTTTAACTTCGGCTACTAATGAGGATTCTACTGCATTTTTCCCAATAACGACTATGTATGATGATTCAAGAAGGCAAATCCCCAAGCTAGCTAAGTGATGTAGATCTTTAGTTATCCCTTAACTTTTTGCGGGCTGCCTATAATTACTTTCCATTGAATTAAGACTTATTGCATCGGCTACCTCATTTGCTTTCCCTGGATGATATAAGATGTCAATAGCATAGTCTTTTAACAGCTCAAGCCACCTTCACTTCTATAAATTTATGTCCCTCTGGTTAAAGAGGTACAACAAACTCTTGTGGTCAGTATATATATTAACAAGAACCCTATACAAGTAGTGGCACCATATTATTAAATCAAATATAACTACTGCTAGCTCAAGATCATGTGTTGGATAATTTTTCTCAAGTGGCCGCAACTGTCTTGAGGTGTAAGCTATTACTTTACCATGTTGCTTAAAAACACATCCTAAGCCAACTCCTAAAGCGTCACAATATACTACATAGCCTTTCGTACCATCCGAAAGTACCAATATGGGTGTAGAAGTCAACTTATTCTTCAAACCTAGAAAACTTTTTACATAAGTTTCATTCCTTAGAAAGCTTTTTTGTGTGTTAGCTTTGTTAAAGATGCATAAATAAAAGAAAACCCCTCAACAAACCTTCTATAATAACCTTCCAATCCTAGGAAACTACGAACCTCCGTAGGCATTATGGGTCTTATCCAGTTCTTCACTGCCTTTGTCTTTTGAGAATCAACTCTTATCCCTTCATCAGATAGAATATGACCAAAGAATTATAACGATTTTAACCAAAACTCACATTTGGAGAAGTTTGCATAGAACTTGCGATTGCTAAGAGTTTGTAACACCAGTTGCAAATAATTACCATGGTATTCTTCCGATCTTGAATACACCAGAATATCATCTATAAATGAGAAAACAAATACATCCAAGAATGGTTTTAAAACTCTATTCATCAAATCCATTAAAGTTTTTGGTGCATTAGTTAGCCCAAATGACATAAGTAACAACTCAAAATGACTATATCGCATTTGAAAAGCTTTTTTAGGTATATCTTTCTCCTCATTCTTAGTTGGTAATAACCTGACCTTAGGTCGATCTTTGAGAAGCTCTTAGCACCTTCTAACTGATCAAACAAATCATCAATTCTAAGAAGGGGATATTTGTTTTTAATTCTTACCATATTCAAGTATCGATAATCAATACACATTCTCAATGTGCCATCTTTCTTATGTACAAATAAAATGGGTATGCCCAAATGAGATATACTAGGCCTTATGAAACCCTTTTCCAACAAATATTTTAATTGTTCCTTTTATACATATAATTCTACAGGGGCCATTCTATACAGGGGAATAAAAATCGGTTGAGTACCTGGGACACATCCATACAAAACTCTACATCTCCTTCTTGAGGTAAACCCGGAATATCTTCTAGAAATACGTCAAGAAATTCATTTACCACTGAGATGGATTGAAGTGTCGGTGACTCTACCTCTATATCTTTCACCCTTAATAGATGACAAATGTATCCTTTGGAAATCATCTTCTTTGCCTTAATATAAGAAATATTCTTACCCCTTGGTGCCCCAATATTACCCCTCCACTCAAGGACTGTTTTCTTTGGAAAATAGAAATGCTCCCTCTTAGCTCAACAGTCCGCTGAGGCATAATAAAAAGTCAACCAATCCATACCTATTAGAACATCAAAATCTACTATTTCAAGCTCTACAAGGTCAGCTAATGTATCACAATTACAAATAGTTACAATACATTGACAATAAAATCTTCTGTCTATAATAGATTTGCCAATTGGTGTAGATATTTCAAATAGCTTAGCTAGAGAATCTGGTGTTCTTTTGGTATTTCCAACAATTAATGGTGTGATATATGATAATGTCGACCCTGGATCAATTAATGCATATACATTTTGTGAAAAGATGGACAATATACCTATAACTACGTCACGAGAAGCCTCCAAATTTGTTGAACCAGCTAGAGCATATGTACGATTCTAAACACCACTAGAAATATCTCCCTTAACACCCCTACCACGGCAAGTAGTCATCAGCTGACCCCTAACAAAAGAAGGAACCGAGGTTGGTGATGTAACAGTAGATCCAATAGGTCGTTCCATATCAGTTATGCCCCATTTTGGGCAATCTCTCATTATGTGTCCCGGTGTGCCACACCAATAACACGAATCTATCCCAAACCGACTTGCACCTAAATCATTTCTTTCACAATACTTACAAAGTTGTCTAGTTGGTCTTGCTTGGCCTTTACCACCTTGCTCTGGATACCCTCTACTTGCGAACCTTGACTCTCACTTTTTTTCCAGAAATGTTTTTCTTTAAACCCCTGGAATCGAGAAGGAGTACGCGATATAGAGTATAAAAGTTATGATCTAGGGGGTCTATTGAAGAATCAAGGCCTGAATTCACTTTGAGATGGAGAAAATTGTCCCATAGATCTAGCCCTCTTGGAGTGCTCTCTTTCCAGCTTTTGTGTCCTTCTTTGACTATGACCTTCCATTTTTTGTGGAAAATCTTGTATTCTTGATATATCCATGTCTTTATTTAAGGAAGCAATAGTACAATCTCTAAACAAATATGTGTCTAATCTATCCATATATCGATGAACTCTATCCTCCATAGTTGCCAATAATTAGGAGCATACCTGGTCAACGAATTAAATTAATGAGTGTACTCCCTCATGCTCATATTCCCTTAGCGATGATTTAAGAATTGATTTGAATAGGTCTCCGAAATCTCGAATCCAAGATAATGATCAAAAAATGCTATTTTGAACTCTTCCCAACTAGCTGAAGGTACACCTAGACCCCTTGATTTTTCCAAGCTTCATACCACAATATAGCCACCCTCTTTAATCGATATGCTGCTAACTCATCTATCTCTTTACTAGATACATGCATAATAGCCAATGCCCTTTGAATCTGATCAATAAAGTCTTGTGGATCTTCATTAGGGTCTGACCCAGTGAACTGAGGAGGGTCTAATTGAAGGAAATCCAGTGTCCGTAGACTAGCTGCCCCATCCATAAAACTAGAACCCATAGTTGGACCATCTTGTCTGTGACCTTGACCAAAAACTATACGTGTTAATAATGGCACTGTATTTCTCAAATCTTACCCAGTAGCATGAATAGGTGACTCTAGGGGTACTCCTCTCCTCTTTTTCTCCTGTGGAGATAGGGTGTAGAAGAAGTCTGTGATGTAAACTCATCCAGATCCTCACTTTGATCAGCATGTCCAGGTGTTGATTTACTTGGCCCTTCTCCAGCAGCTATATCTACTTTTTTTGCTCTTACCCTTACTCTTTCTTTTAATTAGCATCTTTACCATATTGAGAAAAAAAAATTCAAGGTTAAATACAATCAACCTACATTATTGGCTCTATCGCACGATCTAACGAATGAATAGAAAAAGAAAAAACTCCTAAATGACTCGTAGCCTCCTACTTAGAGATGTGGTGCACAACACACCTATAAGAAGTCTACTTAGACACGTCTTTGTAGATGTATCCCTAGCATTACCTACTCTGATACCACTTTTGTCATGCCCTAAATCCTATTGGGATGGACAAGAACCCGTTTTGGGAGTACCAACTTATAACCCTATACTTTTCATATATGTAACTATGACATTCAAAAGTACTGCTAGTATGGATACGATGCATTGATAAAAACAAACCACATAATTAACTCTAAACCTACATATACAAGACTTGGCCGTTGGGGCCAAAACATTAAAACAACACCATGCTACCAAACTTAACTTCACATTAGTCTGCAAAGCCTTTAAAAGATAGATGAACTTAGTTAAGGTCTGGATAAACCCACCGACTTGCTCCTAACCACTATATAATACCAAAATACATATAATAGACTCAAAAAGCTCTGAATAAACTTGGATCACACCAATAGCCGCTGGGTGTCCTGTGATCCTACTGGGGTACCTATACCTGCGGCATGAAACATAATCTCCCCTACGAGGGGTGTCAATACAAAGATTATACTGATTATGTATGGCATAAAGTGACTATAAATAAAACAAGAGCTCGACAAAATCAGTTATCAATATATAACAATAAAGATAAGGATAGAGTACCAACTTTGCTTGTACTTATAGGATCAAGTACATTACATCCCTTACTTTGTTTTATCCTTCTTTACTTTCAAAAATTATAAGGCGCGATACAAATGACCAGCTGATCAGTGGTTAAAAAGGATGACCCATTCTAGGCATTTAACCCCTGGGATACGATTCTCATAAGTACATAAATTGGGATCGACCCATGCTAGGCTTTTCTTTCACCCTATGGATACCACCCGTAATGTTGGTATCGACCCATGCTAGGTGTTTCTTCCATCCCTGGGATACAACCCAAGAATATATAGAATCACTTTAGTTCATTATTTTCATGTTTAAAGTTGTTGTTTTAGTGGTCATTTATTAAATATGAAAATTTGGACCAGTAGCAAAAGATTTGCAAATACGCACTAGATGCAGTAGCAATGAGGTATGATACAACAATAATAGGAATATAGCATATAGGAGCTTAACTAACACCATAGGTCGTGTTGACTAATAGAATAATTCATAAATTTTATTTCTAAAAACACCTATACATACTGGTATTTGGAAGGGAAAATGCTAGATCTAGTAACAAAAACATCTTCAGGTTCTTTAATAGCCTAACAAGTTAAATTAATGTTGTTAGCCACCTTGGAGGTTGTACGCTGCATTTATGTATAATTTGAAAGGAAGAATGCTTCTGAAGCTTACTTTCTATTAAAGAAGTTAGATTCATGCCAAAGATTATAGGATCAATGAACCATACATACCTTGCTCAAAAACTAATCACACTCTTACTTAACACCCTTCCTTTTTTATTCTTAATCTATAATAGAATAAAATCAATATTAGCAGCTAATTAACACATTAACACCATTTAAACTTACCATAATAGTAAGCAGGTAGTAACCCACAATTAAACTAATCCAAGGTTGTTTTTTACACCTCGTTCTTATCCAATTACATTCATATGCAATGTAACTTCTTATAAGAAACCCCTTAATAATTTTTCCTTTATTGAACTCTCAAAATTGTATACCAAGTGGTGTGGGAAGTAAGAATATGCGACGTTCAATTCAGTGGTGTACCACTATGCCCTCCTTCTACCATTCATTAGAAACCATTCACACATTTCCCTAAATATCAACCAAGTAGACCCCAACATATCTACATAAAACCATTCCAAAATAACCCCAAATATCAATATAGCAACCAAATATTGAACTCACACTTCCTTAAGTACTTAATAACATATATACGATCTCCACCAACACACATATCAAAAAATGGTAAAAATGGACAGTAGCCGTACCTTAATTTAGGTGGTTGTTTATACCCTTAATATATATCTCATCAATAGCTTGATCCCTTTACTCATAAACCAAAAGTGAAAAGAAAAATCTCTTAATAACTAAGAATAATGGGACTGCCAAACTTAAAAAGGGATATATTATAGTTTAATCATAGGGAACATAATTCCTGTATTATTCTAAAGATGTGTTCATGATTTGTTCACTTAACTTTAACTTAGAAGGAAGGTTTCCCAAGAACCCTATTGCAATTTTATGGCTACTTCATAGTTCAGAGAGAACAAGACAGAAAATCGTGAAAGCTTTTTTTTTTTGGCTAGTCAAAATAAACTAAAATAGTTTGTTTCATACCCCTTAAAAGTATCTGCTTTTGGCAAAATTTCTTGACTTATTTTGGGTCATAATTTATCAAGAAGGTGATACACATACTTTCCCATTATATTGGGCCTTTGTGGATCTAAAACCATTGTGCCTTGGCTGCCCATTCTCTTCTCTTTCTATTCTTCAAATTGGGCAAAAATTAAATCAACTAGGAGGTAGTGTACTTGTCCCATTATACTGGTCAATAGAGCCTTAATAGGTGATGCACCGGCTTAGTTCTTAGGTTGGTCAAAATATCAAAGTAGGTGACTCACCTACTAGCTCAAATCAGTCAAGCAAGCACCTTAATATTTTATTCCATTTTAAGATCAAAATGCCTATAGTTAAACTTATAACTTTTGTATACTTGATCACTTCATCCATTAGGCTCAAATAACTACTTAAGTTCCCTAGTTTAGATAGTCTCATCGATGGTAACTTAATCGTACTGCATTTTAATAGATATGGGAATTCTTCCAAACAAATCTTACCATCGGTAATCACATAGGACATCCGAGCCCAATACATACCCCATAAGTCAATATCAAGTGCCACATGAGTAGAACTAGTACACGCGGAATATATGGTGTTACATCCTACCCCCTTTAGAAATATTCATCGTCAAATTGTAGCATAACTAGCTTGACTAAATGAATATAAGACTATGTTTTAACTTATTTTAATCCTCATAACACTTGTGTATTTATACTTACTTGTTTATGCCCCAAATCAACATCCTTGGATTTTCTCTTTGGATTTAAATAAATAAGGATACTTCGAAATCATTGCTTCTTCAGCTTCCCATGTGATTTCGTATTCTTGCGGTCTCCTCAAAAGCACTTTTACTGAAACTACTTCTTTATTCCTTCACTTCTTAACTTGTCGATCGAGTATAGCAATAGGCACATACTCATAGGTGAGTTCTTATAAGACCAACACATCTTTAGTAGGAGTAATATGATATGGATCTCCTATGCATTTGTGGAGCATTGAGACATGAAACACCGGATGCACCATTGAAAGATCCTGGGATATATCTAACTTGTATGCCACTTGGCCAAATCTTTGAATAATTTAATATGGCCCTATATAGTCGGGACTTAGTTTTCCATTTTTACTATACCTCATTACCCCTTTCATTGGAGATATATTTAAGAACACCCAATCTCCTGTTGCAAACTCTAACGCTTTTCTTCTAGTATCTACATATGATTTATGTTGGTTTTGAGTGATTTCTAACCGTTCTTGTATCACCTTAACTTATTCAATAGCTTGATGAACAATATTTGTCCCAAATATGGTAGTTTTACCCACTTCAAACTAGACAATTAGTGATCTACACTTTCTGCCATATAAAGCTTTGTAAGATGCCATTCTAATAATCGAGTGATAACTATTGTTATATGCAAACACAATTAGTGGCAAATGATCATCCCAACTACCTTTGAAGTCCAATACACAAGCACGCAACATATCCTCTAGTGTTTGGATTTTAGGTTCCGCCTGGCCATCTTTTTGAGGGTGAAAAGTTATGCTTAAACACACTTCTCTTTCCAAACTCTTCTGGAATGACATCCAAAAATGCGGTAAATTGAGTTCCCTCATCATATATAATAGAGATTTGGACCCCATGTAGCCAAACTATCTCTCCAATATATAATTTTCCAAACTCTTAAACTGTGTAAGTGGCCTTAATTGGTAGGAAGTGTGTTGATTTGGTTATTCTATCAACTATTACCCATATAGAATCAAACTTTCGAGACAAGTGGGGTAGACCAGTGATGAAATCCATGTTGATCATATCCCATATCTAAGTTGGGAGCTCCATAAGCTGCATATAACCTCCTAGATTTTAGTGCCCCACTTTGACTTATTGACAATTCGGACTGCTTCATGTCCCCTGGTCAATACATGTATTTCAAGTCATGATACATTTTACTTGAACCATGATGCCTTTTCTCTCAAGCTTCTTGGTATTGGATCCTCTCTTCTGTTAACATGAACATGAATTAGATTCTATTAGAGTTCTTTATTTTTAAGAGAATCCCCTACCCGATGCCTCCATCATAATCTGCTTTTGTAGCCCATATACATTAGTTACACATAATCTATTTTGGCACCAAATTATTCCCACTCCTGTAGGCTTAAATACCTTTTTCATACCTTGTTGTACTTTCTTCTTAAGCTATAAAAGAATAGGATCTATGTATTATTTCTTTTTAACTTTGGCTACTAGTGAGGATTCTACTGCATTTTGCACAATAATTCCTTTGACTGGTGATTCAAGAAGGCGAGCCCCCGAGCTAACTAATTGATGTAGGTCTTAAGTTATCCCTTGAATTTTTGTGGGCTGCCTATAATTACTTGCAATTGACTTGCGACTTAGCACATCGGCTACCACATTTACTTTTCCCAGATGATATAAGATGTCAACATCATAGTCTTTTAACATCTTAAGCTACCTTCACAGCTAAAAATTTAGGTCCCTCTTGTTAAAGAGATACTATAGACTCTTGTGGTCAGTATATATATCAACACAAACACATTACAAGTAGTGGCAACATATTTTTAAAGCAAATATAACTGCTGCTAGCTCAAGATCATGTGTCGGATAATTCTACCCATATGGATGCAACTGTCATGATACGTAAGCTATTAATTTACCATGTTACATCAAAAGACACACTAAGCCAACTCCTATAGCATCACAATATAATGCATAGACTTCCGTACCATTCGAAAATTCTAATATGGGTGTAGAAGTTAACTTATTCTTTAAATCTTGAAAACTTCTCTTACAAGTTTATTCTATTGAAACTTAGATTATTTGTGTGTTAGATTTGTAAAGGTGCAGAAATAGAGAAAAACCCCTCAACGAACCTTCTATAATAACCTTCCAAGCGTAGGAAACTATGAACCTCCGTAGGCATTGTGGATCTTGGCTAGTTATTCACTGCCTCTATCTTTTGAGAATCAACTCTTCTCCCATCATCAGATCTAATATGACCCAAGAATTCTACCGATTTTAACCAAAACTCACATTTGGAGAACTTTACATACAACTTACGATCATAAAGAGTGTGTAACACCTGTCGTCAATGATTACCATGGTCTTCTTCCAATCTTGAATACACCAGAATATCATCTATAAATATTATAACAAATACGTCTGAGAATGGCTTAAAAATTATATTTATCAAATCCATGAAAGCTGATGGTGCATTAGCTAGCCCAAATGACATAGCTAAAAACTTAAAATGACCATATCGCGTTCGAAAAGCTATTTTAGGTAAATCTTTCTGCTTCACTCTCAGTTGGTGATAACCTGAACTCAAGTTGATTTTTGAGAAACACTTACCACCTTATAGCTGATCAAACAAATCATCTATTCTAGGAAGGGGATATTTATTCTTAATTGTTAACTTATTCAATTATCGGTAATCAATACACATTCTCAACGTACCCTCTTTCTTACTTACAAATACCTCGGGTGCACCCCATAGAGATATACTAGGCCTTATGAAACCCTTTTCAAATAAATCTTTTAATTATTCCTTCAATTCACGTAAATCTACAGGGGCCATTCTATTCGGGGAGTAGAAATTAGTTGAGTACCTCGGATCACATCAATACCAAACTCTACTTCCCTTTCTGGAGGTAAACCCAGAAGCTCTTCCGGAAATACGTCAAGAAATTCATTTACCACTGATATAGATTAAAGAATTGATGACTTTGGCTCTATATCTTTCACCCTTACTAGATGAAATATGTATCCTTTGGACATCATCTTCTTTGCCTTATTATAAGAAATAAACTTACCCCTTGAGACCAAACATTACTCCTCAATTCAAGGACTTTTTCTTTTGAAAATAGAAATGCACCCTCTTAGCTCGGCAATCCATTATGGCATAACAAGAAGACAACTAATAAATACCCATGATTACATCAAAATATACCTTTTAAACCTCCAAAAGGTCAACTAATGTATCATGATAACAAACAGTTAGTATACAATTACAATCAAATCTTCTGGCTATAATAGATTTGCCAGTTATTTAAACACGTCAAATGGCGTAGCTAGTGATTTCTGTGTTCTTTTGAACTTTCCAGCAATTACTGAGGTTATATATGATAATGTAGAGCCTGGATAAATAAATTCATAAAACTTATGTGGAAAGATGGTCAATGTACCTACAACCACATCAGGAGAAGCCTCCAAATTTTGTTGACCCGCTAGAAAATTTGAACGATTCTAAACACCACTAGAACTATCTCATTTAACACCCCTACCACAACTAGTAGGCATCTGCTGATGCCAACCAAAGGAATGAACCAAGGATGATGATGAAACTGTAGATCCAATAGGTCGTTCCATATCAGTTATGCCCTATTTTGGGCAATCTCTCATTATGTGTCCCAGTGTGCCACAACAATAACACGAATCTATCCCAAACAGAATTGCACCTAAATGATTTCTTCCACAGTGCTTACAAAGTTGTCTAGGTTTTCTTGATTGGCTTGTACCTCTTTGCTCTCGATACCCCCTACTTACGAACCTTGACTCTCACTACTTTGCCTGAATTATTTCTTTTAAACCCCTAAAATCAAGGAGGAGCACCTGATATAGAGTAGGAAGGTGATGGTCTAGGGGTTCTATTAAAGAACCGAGGCCTAAATTCACTTTGATATGGAGAAAATTATCCCTTAGATCTAGAACTCTTAGAGTAATTTTTTTCCAGCTCATGTGTGCTACTTTGCCTTTGACCCACCATTTTTTATGCAAAATCATGTATTCTTGGTATATCCATGTCCTAATTTAAGGCAACAATAGTACTTTCTCTAACCAAATAAGGGTCCAATCTATCTACATATCGATAAAATCTATCCTCTATAGCAGCCACTATATTAGGAGCATACCTGGTGAATGGATTAAATTTAAGGCTGTACTCCCTTACGCGCACATTCCCTGTGCAAAGATTTAAGAACTAATCGGCACAGGTCTCTAGAATCTTAAATCAAAGATAATGATCAAGAAATGTTTTTCACACTCTTCCCAACTAGTTATATATGCTGCTAAATCAACTGTCACTTTACCAGATACATGAATAACATCTAAAGCCCTTTGAATTTGATCAATAAAGTCTTGTGGATCTTTATTAGGTTCTTACCTGGTGAACTGAAAAGGGTCTAATTTTAGGAAATCCTATGTTGTAGATTAGCTGCCCCATCTACACCACTAGAACCCATAGTTGGACCAGCTTGTCCTAGACCTGGTCCAGCAACTATACGTGTTAGTAATTACATTGTGTTCCTCAAATATTTCTCACTGAATAGGTAACTCTGGTGGTGCTCCTCTCCTTCTTATCTCCTCTGGAGATAGAGGGGTAGAATAAGGCTGTAATGCAAACTCATCTTGAGCATCACTTTGATCAGTATGTACAGATGGTGATTGACTTGTCCCTTCTCCGACAACTACATCTACTTGTTTATTCTTACGCTTACTCCTTGTAATTGGCATTTTTACTATATTGAGAAAAAAAATATTCAAGGTTAAATACAAATCAACCTACAATATTGGCTCTATTGTATGATCTAAAGAATGAAGAAACAAAATAACTCCTAAATGCCTCATAGTCTCCTACTTAGAGATGTGGTGCATAACACACCCATAAGAAAGAATCTACTTAGACACAGCTTTGCAGATGACTCCCTAGGATGATCTACTTTGATACTACTTTTGTCACGCCCTAAATCCTATAAGGATGCATAGGAACCCATTTTGGGAGAACCAACTCATAAAGCTGTACTTTTCATGTAAGTAACTATGACATTTAAAGGTACTACTAGTACAGATACGATGCATTGATTAAAACAAACCACATAAGTAAGTCCAAACCTATATATACAAGACTTGGCCGTTAGGGCCACAATGTTAAAATAACAGAATTGTACCACACTTAACTTCACATTAGTCTGCAAAGCCTCTAAAATACATATAGACTTAGTTAAGGTTGGGAAAAACCCCCCCGCCTATCCCATAACTACTAATACGAAAATACATATAATAGACTCAGAAAGCTCCGAATCAACTTGGAGCTCACCAATAGCTTTTGCATGTCTTGTGCTTCTACTGGGGTGGTTACTAGTTGGTGTACCTATTCCTGCGACATGAAAGATAGTGTCTCCTATGAGGGATGTCAATAAAAAGAGTGTACTGAGTTGTATAGCATGAAGTGACTATAAACAAGACAAGATCTCAACAAAACTAGTTATCAATATATAACTATAAAGATAAGGATAGAATACCAACTTTCCTTGTACTTATGGGATCATGTACATTACATCCTTTACTTTGTTTTATTCTTCATTACTTTATAAAATTGTAAGGCGCGATACAAATGACTAGCTGATCAGTGTTAAAAGGGGATGACCCATGCTAGGTATTTTAACCCCTTGGATACGGTCCTCATAAGTACATAAATTGGGTTGACCCATGCTAGGCTTTCCTTTCATCCCTGGGATACCACCTGTAATGTTGGGATTGACCCATGCTTGGTGTTTTTTCTAACCCTAGGATACGACCCAAGAATATAAAGAATCCGTTCAAAAGGTATGAAAATATGCACTAGATGCAGTACTAATGAGGTAGGAAGCAACAATAATAGAAATCTAACACATAGGAGCTTAACTCACACCATAGGTCATGTTGATTTAGAGAAAAACTCATAATAGAAGCGAAAATAAACAGATCTAGTAACAAAGACATCTTCAGGTGCTTTAAGAAACTAACAAGTAAAAATAAGGTTGTTAGCCAACTTGGAGATTGTATGCTGAATTTATGTATACTTTGAAAGGAAGAATGCTTAGGAAGCTTACTTTGTAACAAAGAAGTTAGATTCATGCCAAAAAGTATAGGATTGATGAATCATACATACCTTGTTGTACAACTAATCACACTCTTACTAATCTCCCTTCATTTTTTATTTTTAATCTACAATAGTATAAAATAGGTATTAGCAGCTAATTAAGACATTCACGCCCTTTAAACATACCAAAATAGTAAACTGGCAGCAACCTACAATTAAATCAATCAAAGGGTGTTCTTTCAACATCGTTCTTCTCCAAATACATTCACATGCAATGTAACTTCGTATAAGATTCCCCTTAACAGTTTTACCTTTATTTTACTTTAAAAATAGTATACCAAGTGGTGTGGGCAGTAAGCATATGCGACATTTAATTAGGTGGTGTACCACTATACCCCTCTTTTACCTTTTATAAGAAACCATTCACACCCTTCCTCCAATATCAACCAAGTAGACCCTAACATATATATATATAACCATGCCAAAAAATCTCCAAATATTAATATAGCAGCCAAATATTGAACTCACCATCCCTTGAGTTCTTAACAACATATAAACGATCTCTACCAACACATGTATTGAGAAAAGGTAAAAATGGACAGTAGCTATAGCTTAATTTTGGTGGTAGTTTATTTCCTTAATGTATATATCTTCAATAACTTTATCCCTTTACTTCAAAACAAAAAGTGAAGAGAAAAATCTCTTAATAATTCATAATAAAGGGACTACCAAACTTAAAAAGGGATATGTTATAGTTTAATCATAGAGATCATAATTCCTATATTATTCTTAAGATGTTCTCATGATTTGTTCACTTACCTTAACCATAGAAGGAAGGTTTCCCAGGAACCCTAGTGCAATTTTAGGGCTGCTGTATAGCTAAGAGTGAACAAGAGAGAAAAACTTGAAAACTGTTTATTTTGCCTAGTTAAAATGAATTAAAAGAGCTTGTTTTAACCCCTTTCAAAAGATCTGCTTTTGACCATCTTTCTTGGCTGATTTTGGGTCATAATTTATCAAATAGGTGATACACCTACTTGCCCATTATATTGGGCCTTTGTGTATCTAAAACCACTGGTCCTTGTCTGCCCACTCTCCTCTCTTTCTTTTCTTCACATTGGGCAAAAATTAAATCATATAGGTGGTAGTGTACTTATACCAATAAACTGGTTAAGAAATACTTTTTAGGTGATGCACCTACTTAGTTGTTAGGTTGGTCAAAAGGTTAAAGTAGGTGAGTAACCTACGAGCTTAAATCAGTCAGGTAAGCACCTTAATATTTTATTCTATTTTAAGATCAAAATGCCTATAGTTAAACTTATAACTTATGTACACTTGGTCACTTCATCCATTAGATTCAAATACCTACTTAAGGCCCTAAGTTTATATACTCTCATCGATGGTAACTTAATCATACAACGTTTCAATGTATGTGGGAATTCTTCTAAACCTATCTTACCATTACTAATCACATTGGATATCTGAGCCCAATACCTACCCCATAAACCCCTATCAAATACCACATGAGTATAACTAGTAGACATGGAATATAACGTGTAACAATCTATGGACAAGATTACATCAAAATGTACCATTCACAACACAAACAGATCTGCCAAATTCTTTCTACCACTAAGAGATATCATACCCCTATAGACCCGTTCAACATTAACCAAATCTCCTACAGGGGTAGAAATGGAAAATGGATCCAAAATAATTTTTACATCAAAAAGAAAAGACAGATACATAAGGATTCACATAGTTAAAGGTAGAACCTGGATCAAAAAAAAATATACGTAATGAGAAAAAAGCTTTAATGTACTAGTATCACTATCAGTATATGTCTCAAATTCTTGATGGGACACTAAAGCATACAACCTATTCCAACCAGCACACAAACTAGGAGTAGTAATAGAATAAGATGCAACTGCACCGGATGTAGGAACAAAAGATGAAGCCACCCAAATATTATTAGCCCCCCATAGCAATCTTGTTAGATGGACAATCTATGAGCATATGGCCTACTTGGCCACACTTAAAGAACTTATTCCTATATTTCTCAAAGAATCCCTGATAAGGATTACCACAAAACTGATATAAAGGAATCAAAGAAATATACTGATGTCTACTTTCAAGAGATTGGGCTCCCTATGCATGAGAATTTTCACCACCATGATGACACTTGTCACCCGAAGGCTAGGGGTAAGAAGTACTGGCCCTAGAGAAGGAACCAAAACTCCCCTACTTCTTTTTTTTCCATTTCCTACCATCTCTAAAACCTTGAGACTAGGCACCACCCTGATCAGAAATCCTACCCCGCTTACCTTGCTTGTCTTCATATTTTTCCTGTTTTCTCTTCTTATCCAAAAACGGATGCATATGAATAGTCATCCTTATCATGTCCATATCCCTCACAAGCAAAGCATTCTTGCTCTAAATAATTAGATCTCTATTTAGTCCAGAAGCAAAGATCCTTATTCCTGAACTCATATCAGCCACCAAATCAGGAGCATACCTCGATAATTGATGAAACTTTAAAGCATACTTGTTCATAAATATTCTTCCTCGCATGAGTTTCAAAAAATCCTCCATATTAGCTTCCCTTAACTCAAATACAACCTATCTATGAAGGAATCAGAAAAGGACTCCCATAATCCCTCTTTTTCTACATCACACTTATCTTTGTCCCACTCCTCATACCATAGATAAGCAACTTTATTGAGCTGATAAGCTATAAATTTTACTACGTCCACTTTAATAGCCCTCTCTATCTTATCAAGAAAGCCCTATGGGTCTTTCTTTACCATCACTCCTGTAAATGTTGGAGGACAACTCATCATCATAAATTGTCCAAGCCTATAGGCCTTAGCAGATACAATTCTAGCCATACTCCGCTTGGCCTGAGCAACAACCTATTAGCCAATAATATGCATAGAATAACAAAACTCTACATTCGTTATATTGCCTTGAGGTACTTGAAGAGCATTCGGATGAATAGGAGGAACTACAATATATTCAGGAATAGGACCATGATATCAAAGATGTACTCCAAACGTAGGAGGTACTCCTTCAACAACATTCCCAAATGGGACCAAAGAATTTCCTTGTGTTCCATATCTTGGAGGCATGATCTGAAAGATGAAAAAACATGGATTAGAGGAGATTATAGGAAAAAGAAGCCATTCTTAAAGAAATAATACAAAGAAAGTGAAACATTCCTAGATGTCTTGCAACCTCTCCCTTATAAGTATGGTGCGCTACACATCCCTAAAAGAATGTAGCCATTGTTTGAGGTAAGAACTTGTATTACAAGGATTCATAAACTATAAATCTAGAAGTTCCAACCAGGGTGGTGGGTTATAGCAGATTCCCTTACTTTAGGATAGGAATAACGGAATCATTAGGGGGCTTATCTTTAAACAGCTGGCTTCCACTTAGCTATAACTACATAGTATAGTCTCTAAAAACTTCAACCCTCTATTCTTATTATTCTCAAAAAACATACATAGGTATTGGCAATCACTCTACTAACATAGAACCTAAGAGCTACCAATAGAGACTCTATGTAAGAACCTAGGCTCTGTTACCAACGTGATGCAACCCAAAGAGGGGGTTTGTCATAATCGGCATCCCAAGTCCACCTAGGACCGAGTACTACCCCCTTAACCAAATCGAACCATCTTGTACAGCCTTACATGAGCTGAATTTTGACCATATAAAAGACTGCACAATGCTCTCATGAAGAATTTGGGATAGGGTGACAATAACGATCAACCCAACAAAGTCTGTCCATACAAAACTAACTATCCATACCATACCAAACCAAGAAGAATATGAAAACATAATATAAAAGTCAAACCTAAAATGTAATATGGTGGAATAGTGACAAATTATCTATAATGATCCCAGCCTCCTAGCTTATTCTAATCAAAGGTTGACACCAATATTGATCCTATCCATTCCAACTGCTAGAATTACCAAAAATCTTATATCAAAAAGAATACAAATATTCGGTTGGGATATTCCCCCAACTATGGCAAAAACAAATATCCAAAAAAAATTAAAATGTATAAGAATGTCCAATAAAAAATAATGCCTTCCAAAAGGATGAAACTTCACCATTTTAGTCCAATAAGCCTTCCCCAAATCATATACTAT
This sequence comes from Capsicum annuum, assembly GCF_002878395.1. Lineage (NCBI taxonomy): Eukaryota > Viridiplantae > Streptophyta > Magnoliopsida > Solanales > Solanaceae > Capsicum > Capsicum annuum. The sequence goes on along the minus strand of NC_061118.1, from coordinate 41,536,889 downwards.
GAAGGAGAAGTCGAACGTCTGGTTCCTACATAGCGTGGGTATACAACTTTCAGTAGATAAGATAGTGGGTGAACACTAGCATGAATCTCCCGATAAGGAAAAACTAATGTCATTTATCAAAACCAAGTGAAAGTATATAATGCAAACAACCATAATATAAGTGCTAGAAAAAGGGACCAGTTTTAGCATGCCATTTAAAACCTTAACCTGGGTCATGTAGTGTAGCCATCCTACCTCCCAAGGGACATATGAGTTTGTCTTCCCCAACTAAAAGAGTCTTGGTGTATGTAGTCAAATGACCAGGCAATAGCCTTAGGATGACTAGTGCTCCCTACAATATAAATGTGACATTCGCGAGTGGCCATCGAAGACCCCTCATATCAGCAAATATGAGTTTTTGTTTTGGATCCCCCTAGGATTGCCACCTTCTATGGCTTAGCTTACCCTTTCCATAATTAATGCCCAATTAAAACCAAATAAAAACAACCCGATTATCTATTTATTAACCAAGGCTATTTGATAAACCAGAGGTATCATCATACTACCATACTTGCAAGAATTATCCATAACCAAATCATTTAGATTAACGGGACTCTCAGCACCCATTCCATTTACCATATTAACCACATGGGAGACTACCATGTTCTCCACAAGCATAACCAATTAGCCTTTAACCTTTGTAAACCTTTAAACCATTTATAGATTCAAGCATAAGTTGAAAACAGGAAATAGTTCCCTTTTAACAGAGCCATTGCAATAAATATATCATTAAAAACATTTAATCAAACACCTTTGGGGCATAGTATACCCAAAACAAAATTCCATTACCATTAAACCCTTACAATACAATTTCATTATCCAAAACTTCCATTAATGAATAAAAAACATAATTTAAATGATAAGGAATCATAACCAAGACTTTAACATGAAAACCCCCAACTAAATGATTGAAAAAAAAACCATGAAAAAATAAAAACCATGAAATCAACCATTTTACCATGCCTTTAATTGAAATTATAATAAGGGAAGATAATCATGCCTTAAACAAAGAAGATTGATGGAACGAATTTGCCAAGAGAAGACCCAAAGTAATCTCTTAGTTGACACCCTTGCACTTTTCCCCAAGAGTTCTTGAGAGAATTATGATATGTTTTTGACGAGATTCTAAGTGTTTAAGAATTAAATAAAAGGTTAAATAACCTCCTAAATATATTAAAAGTCATGGGTCCTTATTAGGGTTGATGACTGATGTTTTTACCACTCATACATACTCATTTTTGGTGTAGAATGCCTTGATTTGAGTGCATAAATGAGACAAACTTGTAATTAGATGCACAAATATGCACTCGATGTAGGTAAGAAGCTAAGAAGGTCAAAAGATATGGATTGAAGATGAAAATGATAAAGAGAAATCATAGAAGAGTATAGTTGAAGATGTGGATTACATCATCCCAGTTACCATAACTGTGGTCCTCTAGCTGCAGTCATGGTCAATAAGGATGGTCAGAGCAATGCGGTCACAGAATCCAACTGTGGTAAAATCCAACCGTGGTCGTATAGGCACAGTCAAAGTCAAATACACGTGATCACAGATCAGTGGGAACTGGTCCAAGGGTAGAATTGTAAAATTTCACGAACGAACAAATCATATTAAAGCAAAAACCTTTTCTTCTTTGGGGATTTATTATATCATAATATACATGGATGAATTCAAGGCGAAGGGGTGTAAATAGGGGAATTAGTTGGCACAACATCTATATCCCAGAAAGTAAGTCTCATGGACAAAGACTAAAAGCAGCATCTCCATAAATCAATTCACTTTTGAGGCTCGAGTATAGTTGCACATCATTTGTAGCTAAGTGTCTCTTTGCACCCATATGATGGTAGTCTCTGAATTGCATTCTCGGATGGTTTCTTGTATTATAGATGGCATCCCTTTGGATGTTGGTCAGCTTGTGGTCAATGAAATAGATCATTTCAAAAACTAGGATAGTACAAATCTATTTTACCATTCTCTGATTAGTGAGATGTCCAAGAGACAAACGGTTGAAGAATATGCTAGTGATGCATGGGTGCATCCTAGTTCCCCTATCTACCCATTGAGGATTTGAGAAGAGGGCGCACCAGGAAAAAGCAAGAAAAGAAATATAAACTTGGAAGAGCCAATATGAAGAGAACATAATATTCATAGTACAACCACCATGGGACACCATGAAGAGATTGGAGTTAATGTTGTAACCATTAAAGAGCTTACGGCTAGCTTGCCGCAAGGGCCGGTAGACCCTCTACTACCTATCACTCGTATATGTTGTGTGCCGATTATATTGAGTACAAGAAAGACCAAAAGTAGTAAAAAGATACTATTTATTGGCTTGAGGAACCCTACTCCTCTTTGTTGTCATCACATCGGTATCTTTAGAGCTCACATGAAAAGATAATCACTAGGGACAAAAAGAGGAACGAGTTTTTTACCAAGAAGTGGAAAGAGGTAAAGCAACTATGGAAGGTTTTGAAGCCCTGAAGCAAGGTTCCTACTTCTTGGGTTGAAAGTGATGATGAGGCCCCGACTGAATGGTTAGACCTTGAGAAGGATGGTGATGATGTAGGATCTGCGCATGATAGCAACCCTTGATTATTTATGTAGTGAGGATACTACTACCTCATTAGTTAGGGGTGTTTCCTTATTCATGACATTTGGGCCTGTATTATTGATATTTCTACATACTTCTCTATTATTTTGGATAATCTTTACCTCTATTTTTATTTGAGTTGTAATATTTAGGCACTCTGATAGTGCCTATATTTGGATGAACTAGTTATTTATTTTTATTAGTGGGCCATTTTTTTTGAATTCCACTAGATGTATCTTACCATTGTTATTGGGTTTCTATTAGTACGTATAGGGGATGTCTGAGTACCTGAGAGATTGAAGCTATAAAATACAAGGGAAGTCTGAGTACCTATATCATTGATAAGTTGGGATCACATCCATATCCATTGGTGAAGTTTGAGTACCATATGGATAGTTTGCCCGCACTATAATTAACAATGTGAGAATATGGCTTGAGTTGTTGCCATAATTATCATATTATGTGTGGTGCAGATATAAAGGCATACAACCCCCTATGTTGGAAATTTTTTACAAAATTTGAAGACATTGTCGTGAGCAACTTTGTAATGATATTTTTCTTCTTTTTATAACTCTGAAAGTTGATGTTGGAAAGTTAATAACACCCCATCATTATCTCAGGAATGTAAAATGATTGGACCCTGTTAACGGTACTCACATGCCATGTGTGTAACATTGATTGTCTTGTTCTATTGTGTACTTATTCTATCTAGAACGTTCCCCTCTAGTATTTTATAGATAATTTATATTGTACTTGGTTGGAGAAATGATCATAGGATATCTTTTTAATTTTGGTACCCACTTTAAGCCTAAAAAGCCTACCGTTGAATTAGTGTAATCCCTTGGACCCACTTTGAGCCTTTGGACCTTTCTTTGGGAAACACATTACAAGCCATGAACCATTATTTTTATCCCTATTTTAACCCATAACCTTTATTTACTTATGAATATAATTTGAGATAAAAAGCCTAAGTTGGGGCGGAAAAGATTGAATAAACAAAGTTTGGTGCCACAGAATTCGTGCATGCCTAATGTCCCTAAGTTTTTAAAAGAAGTGAATAGATGAGGAAAGGACATAACATAGAAAAGATAGACTTAAAATTATAAAAAATTGAGATAAAATAAGTTGGATGTTGAAAGGAAGAAAAAAGTAGGCATGGTAAAAGAAAGAAAGGAAGGAGAGTGGCCCATAGTTATAGCGAAAAAGAAAGAACTTTGAAAAATGTGATGTAGAAGTTTTAGGAAGGGTATAGCCATGTTGTTTCCAAAATGATATCCTACCCTACCTATACACTAAATTACAAGCATAAAAAGTCCTTTGAGATCTCAAACTACTTACCTTCTTTGTAGTGGAAATTGAAAATTAGGGCAAGCCTATTGTATGGTGCTTATTAACATGGAGAACTTATTGAGACAGAGAGGGCTTGCACTTAAAGTTCCTTGTTGCATGATTAGTAACTAGGTATTGGACATTTTTCTTTCTCCTGAGAAGGCATGAGAGCTAGTTCAGGTGGGTGATTTGATCATCTCCTACGCAATGAAGTAAATAATGGTATAGCATGCAAGTCATTTTTAGAGTGTTAGTAGTTGTCAAGTGGTTTCTCACCAAAGTCTATCTAACCCTTTGCTACTCCACATTATAATGAGGGGAGTGGTTAGAAACTTAATTGTCCATGTGTGAAATGCTTTTAGTGGTGACACTCAAGTTTAGTCATACTGATCATTGATTGATAGAGTTATGGAACACATTGTATCATAATAGAGGGTTATGTTGCTCGAGGAAAAGCAAAGTCTTAAGTTAGGGGTATTGATGAGTGGTATTTTTATCACTCGTTCATACTCATTATTCGGGCACAATGCCTTGATTTGAATGTATAAATGAGACAAACTTGTGGTTACATGCACTAATGTCCACTCGATGAAGGTAAGAAGCTAAGAAAGGCAAAAGATGTAGATTGGATCTAAAAATGATAAAGTGGAAGCATGGAAGAGAGCAAGTGAAGACCTTGATTAAATCAGCCCTGGTTGTTGTGATCGTTGTTCTTTCACTATGGTCATGGTCAGTAAGGTTAATCAGATCAATGCGGTCGTCGAATCTTACCACGGTCGCACAAGCATGGTCATAGTCAAATACATACGATCACGGATCAGAGGGAACTAGCCCAAGGGAAAAATAGTAAAATGTCATCAATGAGTCTATAACCATATACAAGTAAAAAGCCTTTCTTCTTTTGGGATTGCTTGTTTCATAATACAGTTTTGAATTCTAAGCTTGAAACCCTGATTGGGTAAGTGTGTAATAAGATTTCAAGACTCAAATTTCTTAATTTCTTGTTGAAGGATGAATGCTTTGTTAGACCAATATGGTATATCTCTTTTTACTTTTTTCATGAGTAGCGGTGTAATTTGGTCTTAGGATTATGTTTAATTAGTGTGTGATTACGTGTGGGTATTGTTGTGTTTGCATGGATTTAACTTGTTGAGTATGGGTTTCACCATTGACTGTGCATATGAGTTACGATTTGATGGGTGAAAAGTCCAAATTTCCAAATGGGCTTGATGGGTGAATGCTCCAAGCTCTAGAAACCCTTTGTCGTCCTCAAAAGAGTGACTTTGGTGAATATTAGATAGCCCATAACTTCCTCCAAAGAGGGTTATCGAGGGACAAAGTAATGGTGAACAACTAAGCCTATGCATTACTACCCTTTGCAATCTTAAAAATAAGTATTTCGAGATTGTAATTCATGTCAAGAGCATCATCCTTGAAATAGGCATGCTTGGTTGAGGTTTTGGGTTGTTATGCAAACTCCACACTTTTTAGGTGCTCGAAAGAGCCAATGAGTGAAATCATTATGGTTTCATTGAAAGATTGACCTCAATGATATTCGATCCAGCCAAGCCATAAATTAACACCTAAATCTCAAGATAAACCAACATTATCCCACATGCATTACTTCAAAGGAGACATATTCCCTAGATTCCTCAAAACCTTGAATTTAGACAATAATAGCATTCACTTCGTATTGATTAAAATTTGTGTAAAGAATTTTCAAAAAATCCTCCATTTACTTATACATGTTGTTTCCATTTGCATTTCGGGTAACCTTAGAGTAACTTGAGTACCCATAGGTTGGATGTCGATAGCATTCACTCCTTGAGCTTCGACCCCGCTTTAAATACGATTATTTAACAAAGACCTCCTCACCCCTCAATTATGGGAGTTAGTTGAGCGTTATCAAGGGTAAGTAGGGAAATCTCTAGAATACCCTCACTTAAATCCCATAAAAACCTAACACAGGGTTACAACTGACCTCCTTATGAGTTGTAACCTAGCTTGCAGTCAATACATACACAATTGTGACTAATCCTCAACCATGGATCATGATACTATCCAGTATATAACTCATCTAACCTAGTCGTAACCTCAGCATACAATCTGTTTCCATGAATCATATCCCCGGAAGAATGTAACACTAGGGGGATAAAAAGTTACTACCTTATGAGTCACCTATACGACACGTATCCATGCCTTACGACTAATACCCTCAAGTTGTATCGATTCCAGTGTCCAAGATTATCCTACCAACTAACACTGATAAGCTTATGATAGGTGTTCACATCTCTTACCCCAGCTTACAGCTCATACCATGAGTCGTAATGGTTTCGAAGAACGGGATTCCTTGAAATTTTCTAAGGGTCTAAACTTGGGATGCTTCATCTTGTTTGTTACTACTCTCCACATCAGCAAAACCATCATCATTCTTATGTTTATCTTCAGTGGGTACAGGTATATCTATGGTAGCTTTACCACTCTAAAAGGTAATGGCATGACAGTTACCATCATTCTTTTAATTTACCACTATATTACTAGGAAGAGAGTCGTGTTGCCGTTGACTTAATGTGGCTGACATCTAGCCATACTACTACTCTTGTTTCTTGATTACGGTAGCATGTGAATCAAATTTCTAATTTATCCCCTATAGGTCAGCCTTAATTTGCATAAGACAACTCTCTTTACTTTCTTGGCCTTTGACTAGTTTGGATAACACTGCTTCCATTCTAGGCTCAGTATCCCGATTATCGAGTTGTACATATCTGTCACTCTTATCTTTCCAATCATATTTGTGTCTACAATAACTGTCATAGTCTCTTCTCTTGGCTATATATATATCATTGTATAACACGACCCAACCCCGGGCCTTATCATAATGGGCATCCCAAGGCCAACTAGGATTGGGGACTTCCCCATGTTATCTAACCTAACCCCTATGTCCAGCCTTTGACTGAGTGAATTTTGAACATATAACAAGATAACATTATTGTTCTCAATAAGACTTTGGGATAGGGTCACAATCGTGACCGAATTAATCGAGTATAATCTTACCACACTAACCTCCCAACCATACCAAGACAAACCATAGACCATAAAGCAATGAGAATACAAAAACATAATATGAAAATCAATCCGAAAATGCAATATGTGGAATAGGGAGAAATCATGTCTGATGATGACATCCTAAATATCAATACCAATGCTAAGGCTAAGACTTCTATCAATCCCGCCCATACAAACTCCCAAAAGTACAACAAAGAGTCTATCCAAAAGAGTAAATAAATTCGGTTGGGACATATCCCCAGCTATGGCCAAAACCGATATCCAAGATAAAAGAAAAGTGTCTAAAGAAAATCCACAATATGAAATAATGCCTTCAAAGAGGATGGAAGCTCACAACATTAGTCCAAATGCTGATACCAAACCTGTGTGCTAAACAGGAGGAGTATGGACGGTTCCTGTATAATTATGTACATAAATGGCAGTAGATGGGGTTAGCGAATGACCGCTAGCATCCAACTCAAGGAAAGGATAAAATAATGTTAGTCATAAAACAAATTAAAATAATCAACAATACATATAACCATACCTATATAAGTGCCAGGAAAAGTGATCAGGTTTAGTATGCACTAAAAACCTTTACTTTTGTTGTATAGCTTGGCCAGCCTAACCATCGACAAACGACATGGGTTTATCTCCCTCTCCTAAAAGGGTTTCAGTACCTGTAGCTGCACGACCGGGAAATATCCCATGAGATGACTAGTAAATCGCTCAAATATAAAACGAGACACTCGCATGTGGTCATTGAAGACCTCTCATATCGGCAAATATGAGTTTCATGTTTTCCTCCCCCCGGGACCTCCACCTTCCATGGCTTAGCTACAATTCTATCCATTAATGACCAAATAAAACCAAATCCAACCAATCCATTTATAATTTATTATCCAAGGCTAATATTGGTTGTATCGCCATACCACCCCTTACTTGCAAGTAATGTCCATAGTCAAACCATTTAGGCTAAGGGGACCTTAGGTGCCCTTTATATATACCATAGTAAATCCACTTGGGAGAATTTCATGTTCTCACAAGCATAACTATTTAGCCATTTTCAAACCATTTAAACCTTGCATAAATCCTTTGTCAAGTTTAAAACATGCAATAGTTCCATTAAAAGAAGTCAATGCAATGAAGATATCTATATAATCATTTTATCAAACACCTTGGGGGCATAATAGAACCAAAACCAATTCCAAACACCATTAAACTATTAACATGTAATCCAATTGTCCAAAACCACCATTAATGCATATAAAAGCATAATTAAAATCATAGAAAACTGATGTTGGGCATATTTATACGTCTAAGCACCTAACCTACCCATGTTTTAGCTAAGTTTTGAGAATAAAATACATAATTCTTGCACTTTTAGTATATTTTTAGTTAAGTGAGCTGACCTATGTGATTCTCATGGTTTTTAGGTACTAATGAGGAAGATTACAACACTTTTGGGACCTATGGATAGCAAAGGAAAACTTCACATAAAAAGGAAAGCAGCTCTTGGACTGAATGTGATGCATGGGAACTTTTTCCCGAGCAAACTCAATATTTTTAAATAGTTAATGATTCAGTAGCAATTTATTAGAGAAGGATGTTATTAAAAGCATTATTGCTGAATTTTTAGGGATTATTCACATTATGTAATATTTTGAAAGAGGAGAAAGTGGCTTAGCTTGAGGACAGAGAGAGAGAAATGTTTTTCTCTCTTATTTTCACTAGTCATCTTTATCACCAAGATCATTCTAAATTTTGGTATGGTGAATATTTCTAGTTTGATTTCTGTTTTATCCATGAGTAGCTAAGTTTATTTGTTAGGGTTATGGAAACCTTGTACTATACTCTTTATTGCTATGGGTTTTTGAATTTATGATGTGTTAATCCACTTATATCATTACTCTCTTCATTTTGATTGAATTCTCATGGTTGCAAACATAGGGAATGCGCCATTATAGCAATAACTTGTTTGATAGAAAAGTTACTATTTGGAAAAGAGAGTGTGACAAGAAAATAGGGTTTCCAACCTCTATTTTATATGTTAATGCCCTAGCAGGATTAACTTCTTGGAGAGTTCGTACAATTGGTTGTACACTTTGGATTCGAGAGAACTAAGGTGAATAAATACTTGATGATTGAAAAACACTTGGATTTAGAAGTAGAATACGTCTCTCTATAAGTGCATGCATGTATAAAATCTGTATTACTCATAGTTAATAGAGATATAGAAGCTACAAGGTGGACATAACCCTTACTTGTCATTCTCTGTAATCAAATATTATTACACATATCATCTCATCGTTACACTAATAATATTATTGTGCACCTAAACTGAAACCCTCTTACCTTGGAAGCTTCGATGAACAGTCTAATAATAATCGCAATACTTAGTGATCATAGTATTCCCTGTGGGATTCGACACCCAACCCAGTTGGCTTCTATATTTGACAGCGACCGCTTGCACTTTCTAACGAGAGTTGTAATTTGGGTGTATCAAAAACCATAACCAAACTTTCAATATAAAAAACCCCAATAATAGTTGAAAAACCATAATCATGAAATTGTAAAACCACGAAATCAATCATATAAATCATTCCTTTAGTTGAAATTACACTAAGGGAAGAGAATCATGCCTTACACCGATGAATTGTTGGAAAGAAATCACCAAAGCAAGCCCCAATGCAATCAACAAGATAAAACCCTGACTTCCTTGCCCCAAAAGATTTTGAGAGAATTATGAGATATTTTTGAGTACTTTGTAAGTGTTAATGAATACAATAACAGGGTAAATAACCTTATAAGTGTATTAGAAGTTATGGGTTCTAATTACAGTAAGTAGCGAAATTTCCAGAATACCCCCTTAAATCCCTTAAAAGTACATCGCAGGGATACAACTAACCCATCTAAGTCATTCTGTTCTATACGATTGGTAACCACCACTCATCTCAAAGCCTCAACCTTTGGGTTAAATAGTTTCAAGTATATGACTCATCGAACAGATTCATTACCACAACATATAATCCACACTGATAATCAATATCTCTGGGAGAATGAGATAGTAGAAGGATCAAACACTGCCCACCGTACAATTCCATGAACAAACCCTTATGACTCATACATATAGGTCTTACCCATTCCAGTGACCAAATACATCCCACCAACTAACACTGGTCACTATAAATAGGACCATACCACTCGTACCTTAGCATACAAATCATACCCATTAGTCGTACTTGGTCCGGAGAATGAATTTCCAAGAAATTTTCTAAGGGTCATAATCTAGGATGTTTCAGTCTCCCCAACTAGGAACATTCATCCACAAATGATGGAAAAGGTAGGGATAGCCACACATTGAGTCATTGGCATTATAAAACATCCCTTTAAAAAAATTGGAAAATAAAGAGGCAAAGATGTTAATCGTTTCTTTATCTAACTAAGAAAATAATGATGTGTTCAAGAACACATGCCTTTCGCACGAATCTCAGGGGCGGAAAACAAATGTTGATACTTGGACTTCATGTCCTCTTCTGCTTCCCAAGTAGCTTCTTCCACCTTATAGTTCCGCTATAGAATATTAAGTGAAGCCACATTATTGATCCGCAACCAATGAACTTGCGTATCAAATATCTCAATCGGGACCTCTTCATAAGATAGAAAATATGAAATACCAAACCCTTCCAAGGTAACAACTGAAGAAGGATAACAAAGATACTTCCTCAAAATAAAATATTAAAGACCAGATGAAGAAAACATAAGCTAGATGGAAACTTCAACTCATACACAACATTGACAACTCTCAAAAAACATATCTTCAAGTGTCTAAATTATTCTCTCCTCTTGCCTATCCGGCCGTGGATGAAAAGTAGTACTTAGACCAACCTTATCCCAACACTTTCTTGAAAGACCGGTAGAAGTGAGATATAAAATGCATACAATGATAAGAGATAATCAAAATAGGTATCCCATGCAGGTTTACAATCTTTTGAAGATACAAGCACACATAATCTTTCGCAGAAAAGGTAGTCCATACTGGGGAGAAATGCACAAAATTTGTTATCCTAACCATAATGAACCAAATCAATTCATATTGATTCTTAAATAGACGAAGATCAGTAATGAAACCCATATTTATCAGTTCCAACTTCCGTTCAGGAAAATCAATTTCTCAATACAACCCTCCTCGCCTCATGTGCTCAACCTTAACCTGTTGACACACCATGCACTTGCCCACAAAATCCTCCACATCTCTCTTCATGCCATTCTATAAATATATCTCTTTGTGATCATGATACAACTTAGTCGAGTCAGGACAAAAAACATATTGCTATGCATGTACCTAGGCCAAAACCCTTTGTGGCAACCCATCGACATCAGGACCACACAACCTCTCTTGCTACAATAAAGTACCATCACCACTGATCTCAGACACTACTACCTTTTGCCCACCAATATCACCCTTCATTTTCACCAAGATAGGATCTAGAAGTTGCTTACATTTAATCTCCTCACAAAGAGATGATGAAACTACGTCTTGCATCATCACATCACCATCCTTAGAGTCTATGAGATGAATTTCATGATTAGCAGAGTGGTGAATATCCTTCACCAATTTCTGCTTGACTTCCTCTACCTGAGCTAAGCTCCTAATGGATAAACTGCTAAGAGCATCAACAAGTGCATTAGCCTTACCTAGGTGGTAGTGAAGACTCATATTATAATTTTTGAGAAGCTCAAGCCACCTCTTTTGCCTGATATTAAGCTCTTTCTACGTGAACAAGTACTAAAAACTATTTTTTTCGGAAAAGATATCCATGTGAACACCATACAAATAATTCCACCATATTTTCAAAGAAAACACAACCACCAACAACTCCAAATCATGTGTTGGATAAGTTCTCTCACATACCTTTAACTGGTAGGAATCATAGGCAATTACGTTTTCGTTCTACATAAAAACAAAACCATGCCCTATATGTGATGCATCACAATTAACCACAAATCCATCATTGCCTTCCAGCAAGGTCAAAGTTGGAGCCAATGTTAACTTATCCTTCAACTCTTCCAAACTACTTTCACAAGCATCTGAACAAGAAGACATAAGAAACTCCAGATATTGGATGGAGTCGTAGTCCTAGGCCAACTTTTCACCCTAACAACAATCTGCGGAACCACCATTATCCCTTCACTAGAAATAACATAACTCAAGAAAGTCACCACATTCAACCCAAACTCACACTTATAGAACTTGGCATAAAATCATTGTTCCTTTAAGGCCAGCAACACCACACAGAGGTGATTAGCATGATCCACCTCACTCTTTGAATAAACCAAAATGTCATTAATAAACCCAATTACAAAGACATTCAAATACTACCTGAAAAATATTTTCTTCAAGTCCATAAATACTGCTAGACCATTGGTCAACCCAAATGACATCACCAAGAACTCAAAATGCCCATACCGAGTATAAAATTTTATGTAGGGATATCTACCTCCCTAATCTTATGCTGATGATACCAAGACCAAAGATATATCTTTGAAAAGAACTTGTCACTCTATAACTTATTAAACAAATCTTCTATCTGAGAAACACGATACTTGTTCTTGACCATTACCTTGTTCAACTGCTTGTAGTCAATGCGCATCCGAAGGGACTAATCCTTCTTGTCCATAAAAAACACTAGTGCACCCCATGAAGAAACACTAGACCGAATAAACCCTTTCTCCAAAAGATTATTAAGTTGCTCCTTTAGTTTCATCAACTCACCCAGAGCAATTGAATATGGAGGAATAGAAATTGGACGAGTTTCCGAAAGAAAATCAATACCAAATCCTATTACCCTATTTGGGGGAATGCTAAGGAGATCATTTAAAAAGACCTCTGGAAACTCATTAATATTGGGGACAGAACACAAAAAAAGGACCCTCTTATTTAAAATTTGTAACCTAGACAAAGTGATAAAGACAAACCTTGGAGATTAACTTCTAAGCTCTAAGATAAGAAATAAACATCCACCTTGGAGCAAAGGAACTACCTTCCCATTCTATGACTATTTCACTAGGGAACTTAAAGATAACCCTATGGATTTGATAATCGACAAATATACAATAATTATGTAACTAATCCATACCTAATATTACATCAAATCTACCATATCTAACTCAAATAGATCCACCAATGACTATTTGCCACCAACTACTACCACACACCCCCTATAGACACTTCTAGAAAAAACTGAGTCACCTTTCGGGGTAGAAATAGAAAAAGGATCTAAGATAACTTCCAAATCAAATCCAAAAGACACAGCCACCTATGGAGTAACATAACAAAGAGCGAACCCCAGATCAAACAACCAATATACATCATCAGAGAAAAGCTGTCATATACCAGTAATGAAAAAAGATGATGACTTGAATTTATGTTAGAATGCCAAAGCATAAAACCTATTATGACCAACACTAGAACAAGGAGAAGTAACAGAATAAGATGCCATACTACTAAGCGAAATAGTAGAATATAAATCCAGAAGAATCTTATTCGCCCCTGTTGCAACATAATTGATTGGAAAGTCGCGGAACTGATGGCCTACCCGGACACTATTAAAGCACTTATTCCGTCCTTCCTTGAAATAACCCTGATAAGGACTACTTCAAAATTGACAAGAAAGACAAAAAAAACTGACTAACCAATACTTTCTTGATATTAGATAACCTCTGCCTGAGAATTATCACCACCTTAATGACACATGTCTCTCAATTTTTATGGGTAAGGAGCACTGGAAAAATGGGAGACCAAACTCCCCCACTTTTTTTCTGGCACTGGCCACCATCTTAACTACCTTGAGACTGAGCACCTCCCTAATCTGAAAACCTACTTTGCTTTCTTTACCTATCCCCAAACTTTGCCTACTTCCTCTTTTCATCCTCAACCTATTGCATATGAAAAATCAACCTCCAAATGTCCATATATTTAATTAGTAAGGCAATTTTGCCATCCAGAATCAAATAACTATACAACTTCGTAGGTAAATTCCTCATTATCAACCTCATATTAGCCAAAACATTAGGAGCATACCTTGATAGCTGATGGAAATTTAAAGCACATTCATTTACAAACATCTTTCCCTACATGAGGTTTAGAAAATCCTCTATCTTTGCTTCCCTCAACTTCTGAGGAAAGAACTGATCCATGAAGGCATTAGAAAAATCCTCCTACAACCTTTGCTCTTCCATATCACCCCTATCCCTATCCCATTCATCATACCACTGATAAGAAATATCTTTGAACCGATAAGCTTTAAAGGTAACCCCCTCTACATTAGTAGCATGTATCACCCTACCGATATTTTCAATCTAATCTAAAAAGCCCTATGGATCCTCCTCCACCTTCACCCTAGTAAAAGTTGGAGGACCCATATTTATAAATTGACCAACTCTTTTAGCCTCAGTAGATAAACCATCGGTCGCATCCCGCTCAGCCTGAGTAGCAACCAATTAGGAAATCACTTGAATAGACTGACCAACTTACATTTTTATCACGTTTCCCTGAGTAACCTAGGGTGAACTAGCTATAATAGGAGGAACTAAAGAACCATTAAGCATACGACCATAAGATCGAAGATGTACTCCTAACGGAGGACGTACCCCTTCAGCATTATGCCCAGATGGGACAGAAGAATTTTTTTATATTCTAGCTCTAGGAGGCATAATCTGAAAGACGAACAAACTAGGATTATAGGTGATTCCAGGATTAAGAACTTAAGATTGAAGAAAAAATACCAAGAAAGTGAACCATTCCTAAATGTCTTGCAGACTCCCTCTTTTTAGTGTGGCTTATTTCACACTCCTAAAAGAGACTTTACTCGACACGGCTTTGTGGACATCCCAGTTTACCATGAACCTAGGCTCTGATACAACCTTGATACGACCCGACCCTGGGCCTTCTCATAATGGGCATCCCAAGTCCAACCAGGACCGGGGACCACCCTCTGTTTCCCAACCCAACCCTATATATCCATCTTTAGATGGGCTAAACTTCTAACAAACAACAAGATAGCATTATTGTTCTCATTAAGACTCTGGGATAGGATCACAACCATGACCGACCCAACCATACTGTGCCAACTGCCTAACCATACCCAGCCAAATCATATACCATAAACCAAAGGGAACTCCAAAACATAATATAAAAATCAATTCCAAAATGTAACATGATGAAATAGTGAGAAATTATGTCTGATGGTGTCGGCCTCAGTATCAATACCAATGGTCAGATTAACACTTTTACCGATCTCGCCCATACCAACCCCGCGAAGTACTACGAAGCCTTTATCCAAAAGTAAATAAATCTGATTGGGACATGTCCCCAACTATGACCAAACCAATATCGAAGATAAAAGGATAGTGTCTAAAGAAAATCCACAACATGAGATGATGCCTTTTGAGTGGATGGAAGCTCACCACTTCAGTCAAAATGTTGATACCAAATTTATATGTTAAACAGAAAGAATATAATAAGTAGTTCCTGCATAGTATGGGTATACAATCGTCAGTAGATAAAGTTAGCGAATTACTGCTCTATTAAACTCAGGGTAAGGATAGTATAATGCCATATATCTAACCAAGTAAAACCATCCCTAATGCATAAAACCAAACATATATAAGTGTTGGGAAAAGGGACCAGGTCAACCTATCCATGATGAACCAAATCAAATTATACTGATTTTGTGACCGAGGAAGACCGGGAGTGAAATCCATATTAATCAGTTCCCACTTCTATTCAGGCAAATTTGTTTCTTGATGCAACCATCCTCACCTTATGTGCTGAACCTTAAACCATTGACACACTATGCAGTTGGCTACAAAATTAGCCACATCCTTTTTTATGCCATTTCACCAATAGATATCCTTGAGATCATGATTTATCTTAGTCAAACTGAGATACATAACGTATTACGACTCATGTACCTTAGCCAAAATCCTTTGTCACAGCCCGTCGATATCAGGAACACACAACCTCTCTTGGTACCATAAAGTACCATCACCACTGATCTTAAAGTCTGTTATATTTTGTGCACCAACATAACCATTGATTCTCATTAAGATAGAATCTAGCACTTGCTTCACTTAAAACTCCATACCCTAGAGATGATTGAACCACTTCTTGCACCATCACACCACTATCCTTAGAGTCTAAGAGATGAATTCCAAGATTATTACAGTGGTGAATATACTTCTCCACTTTCTGCTTGCCTTTCTCCACGTGAGCCAAACTCCGTTTAGATAACCTGCTAAGAGCATCAGTAACCACATTATCCTTACCTAGGTGGTAGTGAAGACTCATATCATACTCCTTGAGAATATCAAGACACCTCTTGTTCCTGAGAATATCATTATATGAATGTGGCACACTTCGCACCCCTAAAAGAGACTTTACTCCATATGACTTTGTGGACTTTTCTATTGACCATAAGCCTAGCTTATAATACAAACTTTACATAACCCTACCTTGCGCCTTATCATAATGGGCATCCTAAGTCCAACTAGGGCCATGGATTACCACCTTTTACCCAACCCATCCCCCTATGTCCATTCTTATATGGGCTAAATTTCAAACACATAATAAGATAACATTAGTGTTCTCATTAAGACTTTGGGATAGGGTCACAACCGTGATTAAACCAACCGTACAACACCAACTGCCCTACCATACCAAGCCAAACCATAGACTATAAACCAAAGGAATACAAAAATAATATGAAAATAAATCCCCAAATGTATTATGATAGAACTATGAGAAATAATATCTGATGATGCCAACTTCAACAGCAATAATAATGCTAAGGCTGACACCTCTACCGACCTACCAATACCAACCCAGAGAAGTACCACAAATCCTCTATCATAAAGAGTAAACAAATTCAGTTGGGACATGCCCTTAACTATAGCCAAGCCAATATCCAAGATAAAAGAAAAGTGTCTAAGGAAAATCCATAATATGAAATAATTCCTTTTGAAAGGATGAAAGCTCACAACTTCAGTCCAAATGCTGATACTAAATCTGCATACTAAATAAGTGGAGTAGAATGGTAGGTTCCTTCATAATGTGGATATACAACCACTAGTAGATGGGGTTAGTGAATGATCGCTAGTATAAAACTCAGGTTAATGATAAAATAATACCACTCATAAAACAAAGTAAAACCATCCTTAATGTATACAACCAAAAATATAAAAGTGTCGGGAAAAGTTATCGGGTTTAGCATGCATTTAAAACCCTTATCTGTGATGTGTAGCTTGCCATCCTAACTACCCATGGGCGATATGGGTTCAGCTCCCTATGCTGAAAGGGTCCCAGGGCGTACAGTCGCATGACCCAACATTATCCTATAGGATGAAAAGTATATCCCTCCAATATAAAATCTGACACTCGTACATGATTA
Source organism: Capsicum annuum (assembly GCF_002878395.1). NCBI lineage: Eukaryota > Viridiplantae > Streptophyta > Magnoliopsida > Solanales > Solanaceae > Capsicum > Capsicum annuum. The sequence continues at coordinate 41,519,434 of NC_061118.1, read as the reverse complement.
TCGAAGATCCCTCATATCAGAAAATATGATTTTTGGGTTTTGGTCCCCTCGGGACCGCTACCTTTAATGACTTAACTATAGTTTTTGCCATTAATTCCCAATTAAAAAAAAGTCCAAACAATCTATATACCATTTATTTACCAAGGCCAATATTGGTGGTGTTGGCATACCACCCCTTACTTGCAAATATTATCCATCGACAATCCATTTCAGTTAAGACAACCTTTGGTGCCTTTTCCATATACAATATAAAATCCATTTGGGAGACTTTCATGTTCTCCTCAAGCATAACCATTCATCCATTATCAAACCATTTAAACAATGCATAAATCCTTTGTGCAATTTAAAATATGTAAGAGTTCCATTAAAAGAAGTCAATGCAACTAACTTTCTTTATAAGCATTTTATCAAACATCTTGGAGCATAATATAACTAAAACCAATTCCAAAAATAATTATTCCATTGCCATGCAATCCAATTTTCTAAAGTTACCATTAATGTATATGAAATCATAATAAAATCATAGAAAACCATAACCAAGCATTCAATATCAAACCCCCTAAATAATAGTTGAAAAATCATGATCATAAAGTAATAAAACCATGAAATTAAGCATATAAACCATGCCTTTTTTTATAAAATACAATGATGGAAGAGAATCGATCGAAAAAATAACCAAAGCAATCCATAATACATTCCACAAGATAAAACCCTAGCTTCCTTGCACCAAATGTTTTTTAGAGAATTATGAGATTTCTTTTGGAATAGTTTCTAAGTGTTAATGAATAGAATAATAGGGTAATAACCTCTTAAATGTATTAGAAGTTGTGGGTACTAATTAGGGTAAGTCGGGAAATGTCCAGAGTACCCCCACTTAAATTCTTTGAAAACCCATCTTAGGGATACAACTGACAAATATGAGTCATACCTTTTAATACAATTGGTAACAACCACTCGTATCCAAGTATCTACCTTTGGATCAGACATTATTGAGTATACAACTTACACAACCAAGTCATCACAATCACATATGATCCATACCCATAATCCATATCCATAGAAGAATGAAATATCGGAGGATCAAATAATGCCCGTTGTATGAGTCCCTGATATGAATCGTACCAATCCCTTATGACTCACACCTCTAAGTTGTACAGATTCAAATAACCAAAACCATCTTACCAACTAACACTTGTCGGGAAATGATAGGACCATATCACTCGTACCCAAGTATACAACTCATACCAATAAGTTGAATTAGGTCTAAAGAATGGATTTTCAGAAAATTTTCTAACGGTCAAAACCATGGATGCTTCATTATATTAGTTTTATCCATGATTACCATGCCCTTGTGCTAAGAAATCCACCAAATGACAATCAAGATACTTTTCTTTATCTTTAGATTCAGTCTCAAAAGTTCGAGAAGTAGGTCCCTGTGCCCCAACTACATTTCCTTTCTTAGCACTCATTATTGTAAATTGTTTTGTAAGTAGCCTAGTATCTGTCTGAAGTTGTTCAACCTCTTGTGATACTAAATTATGTCAAGATCCATAATTATTATCTTATCTAATAGAATATATACCTGCACCCCACTCAGTGTTTCATGTATGCCAACCTCAATTGGTCACCAAAACATTATCTAACATCTCATACACAACATCCCACTGAAGATGAATTGATGCACTTCCCAAAATACTATTTACTATTGCTCTAGAACTAACATTCAGTAATTTTTAAAAGATTTCCAATAGATTGGATATGATAATATTATGAATAGGTAGCATGCTTAACTTATTCTTGAATCTATACTACGGTTGATACATAGATTCTGTAGGTAGCTGTCTAAAATTATAGATTTTATCTTTTAACTGTAGCATCCTTGTAGGAGGGAAGAATCTATTAAAAATTTGTCTATGCAACTCATTCCAAGTAGTGATTGAACCTCTCAAAAGTTCCTCTAACCACAACAATGCTGCCCTAGTCAATGAAAATGGGAAAAACCCTAATCTCAAGGCTTCCTAGTCTACCACTAGAATAGTATACAACATATATATCCTAATATATTCAATAATATGCATATGCACATCATCAGTTGATGATCCCAAAAATGCACCCTTCAAGATTAGAAATTATATTATTGCACTAGTAATGACAAATTTAACAATGGGCGGTAGAGTAGGAGGAATGATAGCTGCTGTCTCAGCAGGTTGGAAATATCCATGTATTCACCATTCTCATATAGCTGAAGATGGTGATATGTAGGAATCATCAGATATTTGCCTCTTTGAACTCCACTATGATGCTTGACCACTAGTCTTAGCCTAGTTATCGCTAATTACTAGGTTACCCTAGCCTCTTCAGCTAATCGTGCTTCCTTAACCACTCTAGCTTCTTCATTTGCTGCTATAAATAATTGTTTAGTCTAACTAAAAGTAATATTATATGATTATTAGGTGTGGGAGGAGGAAAAATTAGAGGGTCTCAAACCCCAGTAAGAATACCAAAATGAACTTGTTTTGCAATTCTTTGCAATGTTTGAAATTTTTTTTTAAGATTTAGATCATAAGGGAGTATTGGATTGCCTCTTCTCCTAGTATTTGAATTAAACTAGCATAATACAAACCAAGAACAAGAAATAAGATCCATAAACTTCACCAACTTCAATTAACAATTCACATTATTTTACCCAACAACGACATAAAAAATTAATATTACCCAAAAATTCACCTCTAATAATGTATATTGCGGTTGATGCAACATATAGTAACCCAAACCATGTTGGGTTTGAACCCATGGGGAAAACACTGAACAACTGCTTAATTTGTTGAAATCCACGAGTAGTGTGGAAAAATAAATTGGAGAATTCGGAAATCACTTCTAAGTAGTAACTAAACTTGAATGCTTTGAGTTTGTAAATAATAAAAGACAAACACTAGTACTGTGTTCCCCCTAGCTTCTAAAATCCATAAATTTCTTATGTTCAATGCACCTAATCTACTACTTTGCATGTAAGGTCGACAAACTATGTATTATCCATAGTCTTGTGAACATGTTGATAAATCTCACCATTTACCTTGTGTGTCTCAGGGAATCGCCGTATTACCCCTTGTCTATGACTTCAGTTCAACTCTCACCTTTTGAGTCTAAAATTTATTAGATTATATGGAAGAGTAATAATATGGACATGAATCTCAAATTACTGTCTTAATCCTTATTTCCCAATCTCAAACTCCTATGTGATGACGTTATTATACATAGGCAATTCTTAAACTTGTGCAGTAGCTTTGGGGTCAATTAGTGTGATGAAGATTAAGATACATGCATCTAATTTAGAATATATGAATCTCCCACTTCCCTAATATAGTTAATTCAATAAGGTTCCTACAACCCTTGTCAGGGAAATTAGTTATTCATACTTATGCAACAATCCATGATAATCAATAAAGAAAACATGTAATTAATTTCACAAGAATAAAAGGAAGAAAATTTGATGTCTTTAGTTTAATCAAAATCAAAAAATCTCAAGAACAAAATCGTATTATCAAAGTATTTAAATAGTAGTAAAAGTATTGTAAAAGTGTGTAACCTAATAAAGGAATAGCCTTAAGGTATTTATTGTGTCTCAAAATAACTTAGAAATCCTATTTAAAATTTAATAGGAAAATTAATGTTAGCACAAGGTACAACTCATGTCGTCCACTCGTAAGGTATTCTTAACAGTCGTACTTTGCTTGTCGTATATTCTTCGATGGCTGATCTTTAAGGGCTCCATGTTTTTGTTATCTTTACGACTCAATGTCGTAAGTCGTATCTTGACCATATGACTTGTGTTTTTCACTCGTCACCACCAAGGACTTGATCTTTCAAAGCTCTATACACTGGTATATTTATGATTTGTCCATACAAGTCATACTTAGACTTCCGACTCATCTTATTTAGTGACTTTAAATCTTATTGGCTGCTTTAGTTTCTATTCTATATGTGGTTACTGTTCATGACTTTTATCCTCTCTTTATGGCTCGTACTCTATAGTTGTATCTTCTTATTATATAACTTTTCTTCTTGGCTTTTGGTATTGTTGTGCTTAGAAGTTGACTTACTATCCGTATAATGTATTGAAGACTGGCATGCTGACTTATTTCGTCTATAGATATCATATTTTTCAATGGTGTTTTTTCTAATTTAATTAAAAGGCTATTACTTATGTGTTACACTTGTAACAACCATAAAAATACTTTATATATACTAAAATAACCTAAGTTCAAGAATTAATTCTTTGTTTTAAGTATCGAAAGTCTTGTGTTTCACGACGCTTCAACATGTAGCACATGTGGACCGCATGTAGGAAAAGTATGTATCATAAGTCTAAAACCCTAAGCGTAGAGTAACAAATTTTTTCTCTGAACATATATGGTGGCAATATACGCCCAGCCTCAGGCTGCATATGCCACATGCACCCAAGGCCAGGCTGTATGTGGACACCACATGTAGCTGGCAAACTCTTTTGTCCTTTTTCATTCGTGATATATCTTTAGGGTTTCCTCATGTACTATAATTACCCCTTAGATATTTTCAGTAGAAGTTTTGCGTAGTTGATACTTAGAAATATATTTTGATTTCGAGATTCGATTTGTCTTTTGGAATTCTCTTATATTGATTTCTGTTGATTTGTTCATTTATGATTTTGGGTTTTTACTTGTGATTATTATTATTTCAACTTATGCTTCCAATCATAAATTTTGTTGATTACTTCATAAGCATGAGCGGCTAAAAACCCTTAGCTAGCGCTGTGGAATCCCTGGCGCATTAACGAATAAGTGAAGTGCTATTATTACTTAGAATAGGTACCCATTTATAAATTATATTATATTAACTTTAATAGTTAGCTTAGTGGTTACAAACATTAGGATCCCTCTTACATTATGTCTACTTACTCTAAGAGAGGATACTGACTAGGAAAAGATAATGACGACAATAACTTGATGGTTAGTTATCGATCCATGCTACTAGGTATTATCTAAATAAGATGGTTAGATTTTATCTAATAACTATAGACTCAAAAGGTAATAGTTAACTGGGATTACGATAAGGGTTAGTAATGTAAGATCTTGAGATTCAAAAGGTAAAGGGTTAAATCTATCAGCTCTTCCAAAAGACTGTTGATGGTAAATAACTTGTCAATTCTGCATGTAAGGAATCATGTTGGTAAAATAAAGAACAATAATCTAGGGGAAACACAATCCTAATTTTCACCTATGACTGATTATAATCAAAGTTGATATTCACCACTTGTTCGATATTTCTACTTAAAACCTCTCATTTACTTTTCATATACTACCCATTGATTACAACAGCTGAGACACACAATTGCATGTATTCCACTGGGATTCAGCCCCAACCTTTGTTGGTTTACTATATTTGATAGTGATCAGAAATATTGGTATGGTTTTAGCTCAAGCTTATAATGAGAGAAGGGAAGAAGAAGAAGTCAGCTATAGCTTAGGAGGTAGAGCTAGCTAAGCTGAGATAGGTAGCATATGGCAGAGCAACACTCGATGAAAATCATAATTGAGCTAGAGGAGGCCATAATTTAGGCATCATAGCCTAGCAGTATATGCAGTCGTATGAGGATGATGAAGAATATCTAAGGTACATTGAGCTAATAGAGACAGGACCATTATTTAATTTTACCCCTAGGAAGTAAGTTTTAAATAATGAGTGCAATGATCCATTTCCTAAACCTAAAAGGTTTATTTAAGGGCTTACTTGGAGATGATGAAAACATACGCCTTGCAAATTTCATCTGCATATACAGTTCATATACCATTCTTAAGGTGAATCAAGAATCACTTAGACTGAGGTTGTTCCCCTTCTCACTTATAGGATAAGCATCTTTATTGCTAGGGGAACTTCCAAGAGGATCTATGATTACATGGAATAAGGTGCTTAGGAAATTCTTTAACCGGTTCTTTCCTCCATCCAAGATGTCGTAGCTCAAGAATGATATTTATAATATAGGGTAGCTGAAGTCAAACTCAATTTATGATCCATGGTTAAGGTTTAAGAAGAAACTGAGCATGGTGCAAAAACATTGGATGTTAGGGATAAACTTATGGTAGATAATTTATACAGCCTTGACCATTAGTTCCAGAGCCATGGAAGACACCATCTTTTGAAGAGAATTAATAATACTATGCTGAGAGGAAGGTTAGGAAATATAAGATCAAATCTTGCTAACTAACAAAGGTGGAAAACTATGGAGGCTAAGAGTGGAACTTGAACATATGATATATGTGACTCTTCCAACTAAAAAATGTCTGATGAATCAGTAGCACAATATATAATAACTAATTTAGGGCTATTGGCTATGAAGTTTTGCTATAATAATTTTTGAGATGGTAACCATAAAACGAGCAGAGGTTTTGGCTTCCAAAGCTTATTAGTAAGAAATAGAGGAGAAAAAAAACTATTTGGATCATTAGTTGGTGTGTTTGCCCAAGGGGAAGGGACAAAGGTCTGAATTATTATAACAATTAAAGAGACCATAGTAGGGAGCAAGATGATGACTGGAAGAAGAAGGATGACAATGAAGAGTAGGGAGATTGGTACATTTCACCTGGAAGAAGAGGTATAACATCAAGAATGGAAAAGATGTTGATTAAGCTAGTAAAGGGTCATAAAAATTAAGAGATCAACCTTAAAAATATTAAGGATGAAATTTCGGGGATGACCTAAAAGGGTGAATCCTATTCTACTGCTATCATTAAGTTAGAGAAGGAATTCAAGCAAATGTCGTCATCTCTAAACCAAAGGCAGCTGGGTACCCTTTCGAGTAACACTGTGGAAAGTTATAGAAATGACATTCATGTTTTTTCCAATACCATAAAGAGGGGTATGATTACTATGGATCTTTCTTTATCTATTGCAGAAGCGCTATGGCATTATTAGGCTATTATTGGTAAGACACCTATTGTGGTAAAAGAAAAAGAAACAAGTGGTGATGATGCAATTAATAATGAAAGATGTAAGGGTTCGGTTATTTAGTAGTATATAAGATAAGTTCCAATACCACCCGCACCTTTTCCTTTGCGACCTAAGAAGAATAGAGCAAAAGGAAAATTCAGGCAATTCATTGAGATTCTGAAAATATTAAGCTTGAATAATTATAAGACCCTGCAAAGTTCTAAGCTTAACTCAGTAGTTTAGAGAAGGGAAAGAAGTCCCAAACTTAGAAATTTCAGCTATGTGTTGATACATAAAATTTATTTTAACCATCATAAATTGGAGATCTTATTTCACGACCCTTATGACCTTAAAATATCGATCCTTGGATCGAATCATGATCAGGTGTGTAAATGGGTTACTTTGGGTGAGTCTAGGATTTTTTAGATCTCATTTGAATCATATTTAAGAGGCCAAAACAATGGGTCAACATGATCCCAATGCCTCATTTTGCCCATCACATCGCCGAATAATTTTCCCCATCTTTCAGTTAAATTCCAAAGAACCAACGTGAACTTGATGTGGCGCGTTGTTCATGGAGTTGATTCCATTGATGTGTCGTGTCGCTCACCGCATCACTGGGCACATTTTTAGTCATTAAACCTCTGCGTCTAGAGGGGTAGTTGGGTCATTTTCCTACCCTTAATCATCCCCAAAAACATGAGATTAACCAACTCTAAAGGAAAAATCTCTCATTCTCTCTAAAATTTATTCAGGAAAAAACCCTAGGGCATTTAAATTTAAAGACCAAACTTAAAGAAAACACCATCAATCTTCACGAATTTACTTACCAAGGTATGTTAGGTGTTCATCCATGGGTTTCCTTTTACTCTTGGAGTTCAAGAACCTCTTTTAAAATTTCAAGGTGATTGCTTTCATGAATTCTATGTTAAGTTAAATTGTATTCATGATTATGATTTTATTTGGGCTCAATTCTATGATTAGTTAAAAAATTCAAGTAAATTAAATAGCACCTGTGTAGTTTTTTGTGGTTTCATGTTGGAAACCCTTGAATTTGTGAATTTTGAATTATGATGATGATGCATCCATGTTGACTAGTATTATGTGCAAAAACTATGCCCCAAGTGTTTGATATAATGTTCATGTGAGTTACACTAGTTAATCATGACATAATAGTATGTGTAAAAGATCATACCATGCAAGTGTTTGATAAAATGCCTCAATCAACAAAATGTGACAAAGTAACTATATATCATGTTTTCAAGAATGTGCTCTATTTTTACTATCTATGCTATCGAGTCCTGGGGGTATCTAAAACCCAACAATCTAGCTGCTACCTAGATTTAAACTAGTTTCAGAATGGTCTCAGTGATGTCATGTACAGTATACTCAGCCAGTAATAGAACTCAACATATTCAGCCAGCTAATAGAACTCAGTGAACTTTGTCCAGTTTAGTTAGACATCACAATAAGAAATAGTTCTATCAAGTCTAGTACAGTCTAGCAATTAATTCAGTGTCTATTAAGTTAGGACTAGAAATCAACACCGAGCGAACCAAGGTATTGGGTCATTCATGTCTGTAAAAATAGTTTGACTCATAGTAGCAATCCTTGCATTACAGAAGAACATAGCCTGCATAGGTTGGGATATCTTTCTGCCAGTCTAGTGTTGATACATCTTGTATGAGTCTTCCAACAAGAGAGGGTTGACTAAAGGGCTTCCTGCCAAAGAGGGTTAACTCATACCCATTTATAGTATCCCTTGGCAAGGTGCTAACTCCCTTCCAAATAGGGTCATTGGTTGGACCCTAACTCAGATCATAATTGGGGTATGTCGGTTAGATGAATACACCCACAGTTTCCATTTTAGTTTCAAACTTAGTATAAAACGTCAGTTCAATATCAGAATAAGGATTGTCAGGTACTGTCATCCAACTCAGTTTAGAAACTCAGTTTAATTTTACAAAATTAGGACATTAAAAAATAGTCGCTAAGTAAACAATAATACAGTATTCGTTAACTCATATATTAGTTATTTAGGCTTTAGAACTCATTATCCACTATTAAATATGATCTCAGTTACAATATACATAGTTATGTGCACAACATTGCATAATCAATTTTTTATAGCAGTTTCAGATATACTTTTACTCACAGTCAGTTATATTCATGATTTCTCAGCCATTTATTGTTCATGAATATGAACTGCTGCATTCATCCTTACCTCACCTAGCATAGCAGTACATTCAAAGTATTGACACATACCATTTTTATGCTATGATGTCTTATATAAGAGGTTTAGATGCATGAGCTCCTGACCGTAACTAGTAGACCAGATTATCAACAACAGATTTATTGGTGAGTCCTCATAGTTTAAGGATCATGTATTATTTCATTTATTAGTATTTTAGTATTTAGAGTTAGTTGGGGGCATGTCCCATCAAATCCATAATCAGTTAGTTCTACTAGAGGCTTTTCAGACTAGTTTATTTCAGACAGTTGTTTGGTTTTTCAGTGTCTATTATTTAGTATTCAATATTTGATTTTAGTTATGAACTTTATGGTAAATTCAGTCTAATTTTTGCATTACTAAAGAGTTATTATTATTTAGTGATTATAGCAGGTACCAGTCATAGGTTAGCTTATAGTCATGCGAGAATATGATCACCGTGTGACGTCTGGGGTGTAGACTCGGGGTGTTACAAACTTGGTATCAGAGCCTAAGATTTAATAGAGTCCTAGAAAGTCTGAGAGTCACATCAAGTAGTCTTGTGCATGGGTTTCTAGCGCACCACACTTATGAACAAGAGGCTATGAGGCATTTTAGGAAAAGTTTACCATCTTTCAGTATTCATATCGTGTGAGTGATGCATGAGCTCAAGTTGAACTCCCAATCTAATTGTTTTCCCTTCTATTTAAAGAATATGCCTCCCAAAAGGAACAATGGAATAATAATAGGAACTAGCCAACACCTCCGCTCGTTCAGGCAGATCCCCTGGATAAGCATGTATCACACAAAAAATTTAGAGTAGATTTCAAAAACCTAGCTCATTCTGTAGAAGCCAGAATAAAAGCCCAACTGCTATTCTATAAAAGCCAGCTGGTAATACTGTTGTAGCTAGAAATTAGGACATCACCCGAATGAACCCTCCAGCCTTTACCGGGTCTAAGTCAGATGAGGACCCACAAGAAATCCTTAATGAAGTCCATAAAGTTATAAATATTAAGGTCTAAGTAAGAGTGAGAGTGTTGATTTAGCTGCATACCTGTTGATGGATGTGGCTCACTCATTTGTTTAGTGTTTATTAAGTTAGTACTAGAAATCAACACCGAGCGAACATAGGGATTAGGTCATTCCTGTCTATAAAAATGGTTTGACTCATAGAAACAGTCCCAACATCACAGAAGTACATAGCATGCATAGGGTGGGATATCTTCCTGCCAGTTTAGTATTGATACATCTCGTATGAGTTTTCCTACAAGAAAGGGTTGACTAAAGGGGTTACTACCAGAGATAGTTAACTCATACCCATTGATAGTATCCCTTGGGAAGGTGCTAACTCCCTTCCAACTGGGATCACAAGTTGGACCGTAACTCAGATCATAATTGGGGTATGTCGGTTAGATGAATGGTCCCACAGTTTCTATTTTAGTTTCAGACTTAGTATAAAACTTCAGTTCAGTATGAGAATAAGGACTGTCAGATACACTCACCCAACTCAGTTTAGAAACTCAGTTCAATTCTACAAAATTAGGACAATAAAAACTAGTCACTAAGTAAACTATAATACAGTATCAGTAAAACCATATTTTAGTCATTTAGGTTTTAGAACTCATCATCAAGTATTAAATGCTATCTCAATTACGATACACATATTTATGTGAATAACATTGCATAATCAATATTTTATAGCAGTTTTAGATATACTTATACTCGCACTCAGTTATATTTATGATTTCTTAGCCAGTTACTGTTCTTGAATACAAAGTCCTGCATTCAGCCTTACCTCACCTAGCATGGCAGTACATTCAAAGTATTGGTGCATACCTCTTTTTATGCTATGATGTCTTATATCATAGGTTAATATGCAAGAGCTCCTGACCATAACTAGTAGCCCAGATTATCAGTAGCAAATTTATAGGTGAATCCTCATAGTTTAAGGATCGTGTATTATTTAATTTATTAGTATTTCAATAGTTGGAGTTAGTTGGGGGCATGTCCCATCAACTCCATATTTAGATAGTTCTATTAGAGGCTTTTCTAACTAGTTTATTTTAGACAGTTGTTTGGTTTTCAGTGTCTGTTTATCAGTATTCAGTGTTTGATTTTAGTTATGAACTTTAAGGTAAATTTAGCCTAGTTTCTACATTACTACAAAGTTATTATTATTTAGTGATTGTTGGAGGTTCCAGTCATGGGTTAGCTCATGGTCATTTGAGAATATAATCACTGTGTGACGTCTGTGGTGCATACTTGGGGTGTTATAAACTTGGTATCAGAGTCTAAGGTTCAACAAAGACCTAGAATATAAGATAGTCACATCAAGTAGAGTCCTGTGCAGTTGTGCCTAGTGCACCACACTTATGAACAAGAGGTTGTGAAGTAATTTAAGAAGAATTTACCATCTTTGAGTATTCATATCGTGCGAGTTATGCATGAGCTCAAGTTAAAATCCTAATCTAATTATTTTCTCTTCTATTTAAAGAATATGCCTCCCAAAAGGAACAACAGAATCAAAATAGGCAACTAGCTGTTACCTCCACCTGTTTTGGCAGATCCCCTGGATGAGCATGTCTCATATGCAGAATTTAGAGTAGATTTTAATAATCTAGCTCATTCTATAGCTGCAAGAATAAAAGCCCAACTGCTATTTTGGAAAAGCCAGTGGGCAATACTGTTGTAGGTAGAATTTAGGACTTCACCCGAATGAACCCTCCAGCCTTTACCAGGTCTAAGTCAGATGAGGATCTGCAGGAAATCCTTGATCAAGTACATAAAGTCACAGATATTATTATGTAACTATGAGTGAGAGTTTTGAGTTGGCTGCATATCTATTGATGGATGTGGATCATTCATGGCTCAAGTAGTAGAAGACAGTAAGGTCCGCAGATCTAGAGCCCGTGGAATAGGAGAAGTTTGCCACTATTTTTTGTGTATAGGTTCTTCCCACTAGAGTTGAGGGAAGCCAAGGTTTTAGAGTTCATTATTTTGAAGTAGGCCAACATGACAGTAAAAGAGTATTCTTTAAAGTTTACTCAGTTACAAAGATATTACTCTCATGTGGTAGCAGATAACAAATCTAAGATGAATAAGTTTATATCTGGGGTGTCTAATAGTGTGGTCAAGAAGTGTTAGACCGCAATGCTAATTAAAGAGATGGACATATACAGGTGGTCCTTGCTCAAACAATAGAGGAGGCTATTAATAAGGAGAATGAGAGCTATTATAATAAAGCTAGAATAGGTAGCTTTAACTTTACTTAGCCTAAGTCAGAGGGTGGAAATTGTTCCTAGGTCTGCCCAAAATCATTAGTTCCAGCTCCGTCCTCAGCCAGTTTTCTAGTGCTAAAATTCTAAAATGGTAATAAAGATAGGGAACCAGGCGCTAAACCTTAGGGTAGTGTTAGAAGTTCCTGAACAAGTCTTCTTTGCCAGAAGTATGGCAAAAAAAACTATGGTTTCTGCAGGGCTGGTAGCGATGTATGTTTCAGATGTAGAAAGCCTGGCCACAGAGTTAGAGAGTGTACTCAGGTAGGTTCAAAGAGTCAGCATAATCGTCCTTCAGCTCAGTCTAGTTGGTTAAACCAGCAGGGTGCTGTTTCTAGTACCACCAGTCAAAAATGCCTAAATAGGTTTTATGCACTTTAGTCCCGAAAATATCAAGAAAGTTCTATTGATGTGGTCACTGGTACATTAAAAGTTTATCATTTGCACGTTCATGCCTTGCTACATGCAGGATCTTTTTTTTTCTTTGTAACTTTTTATATAGCTATTGACTTAAGATTTATTCCAAAAATCCTAGCAAAGCCCTTCTTAGTCTCTCCCTCAGTGGTTAAATCTATCATAGACTGATGGGTATACAGAAACTGCCTAATTATGGTATATCTAAAAGTCACATCAGTAGACTTAATAGAATTAGAGATGACAGATTTTGATGTCAGTCTTGTCATGGACTGGCTTTATTAATGCTATTTTTTCGTTGACTGCACCAATAGTCTTGTCTATTTTCAGCTTCTGAAAAAACCTATCCTAAAGTGTAGGGGTAGTACTTTAGCACTTAGAGGACAACTTGTTTCTTACTAAGGCCAAGAAAAATGATATCTAAGGCATGTGTTAATCATCTTGTTCAATTTTAAGAATCTAGTTCAAAGACCCCTAATCTAGAGTTAGTTCTAGTAGTATGTGAATTCCAAGATATATTCCCTGAAGATCTTCCTAGAGTCCCTCCAGAGTGGAAAATTGAGTTCAAAGTAGAGCTTCTTCCTGATATTTAACCTATCTCTATCCTACCATAGAATATGTCCCCAACAAAACTCACAGAGTTAAAGGAACAATTGAAGGATCTACTAGATAAGGGTTTCATTAGACCTAGCATATCCTCTTGGGGTGCACCAATTCTATTCATGCATAAGAAAGACAATTCTCTTAGAATATGTATCAACTATAGTCAGCTAAATAAAGTCACGGTCAAGAATAAGTATCCACTTTCGATAATTGATGACTTTTTTGACCAACTTTAGGGTGCTAGCTACTTTTCTAAGATAGACCTCAGATTAGGCTATCATTATCTCAGAGTTAGAGAATGTGACATTCAAAAAATAGCATTCTGAACTCGGTATGGTCACTTTGAATTCCCAGTCATGTCATTTGGCCTTAATAATGCTCTAGTATCCTTTATGGACTTGATGAACCGCGTGTTCAAGTAGTACTTGGACATGTTTGTTATAGTTTTAATTTATGAAATTCTTGTCTACTCCCACAGTAAACATGTTCTTATAGGCCATCTCAGAATATTATTTTAAACTCTTAGAGCCCATCAGTTGTTCATCGAATTCAGTTAGTAAAACTTTTATCTAAGGTTAGTAGCTTTCCTTGGTCATAAAGTTTTTAGTGATGGCATTATAGGTGATTATAAACAGCCCAAAGCAGTGAGATACTGGCCCAGGCCAATCTCTCCATCAGATATCAAGAGTTTTTTAGGTTTGACTGGCTATTACCAATTTTTTGTTGAGGGATTTTCATCCATTGCATCCCCATATCCAGATTGACTCAGAAAAAAGTCAAGTTTCACTGGTTAGATTCTTTTCAGAAGAGTTTGTAGGAGATAAAGAGTCAACTCACTACAACCCCAGTTTTAACCTTACCAAATGGTTCAGAAGGATTTGTTGTGTATTATGATGCTTCCATAGTTAATTTGGCGTATGTTTTGATGGAGAAAGTTAAGGTCATAGCCTATGACTCTGGACAGCTTAAGCCACATAAAAAGAATTACCTACTTATGATCCTAAGTTAGCAACTGTCATGTTTGCCTTAAAGATTTGGAGGCATTATTTGTAAAGGGTACATATGGATGTGTTTATAGACCATAAAAGGCTTTAGTATGTATTTTCTTAGAATAACCTGAACCTATGTCAAAGAAAGTTGTTAGAGTTGTTGAAAAACTATGACATGAGTGTTCTGTATCATCCGGGTAAGGACAATGTAGTGGTTGATGCTCTCAGTAGGATGTATATGGGTAGTGTTTCTCACGTAGAGGATGATAAGAATAAGTTAGTTCAAGAAGTTCAACAACTTGCTTGACTAGGTGTCTACTAGGTCAATTCAGTTGAGGGAAGCACACGAGTATAAAATAGTTTGGAATCATCTCTTATTTCTGAGGGAAGCACATGGGTATAAAATAGTTTGGAATCATCTCTTATCTCAGTTTAGTTTAACTAAAGAATTTAGTAAGAGATCAAAAAGTAGAGTTTTTCACCCAAGGGGGAGATGGTTTTTTGCATTGCAAGGGTCAACTCTGTCTGCCATGTGTGGATGGTGTGAGATAAAGAATTCTTATGGAGGCTTATGAAGAACATTACTTGATTCACCCAAGAGCCACTATGATGTACCACGATTTGCGGGAGGACTATTGATGGACTGGGATGAAGAGAGACATTGCAGAGTTTATGGCTAAGTGCTCTATATATCAGTAGGTCATGATTTAGCATCAGAAGCCTAGTGGGTCTATGCAAGAGTTTAGTATACCCACATGGAAGTGGGAGGAAATAAACATGGATTTTATGATGGGTTTGCCTTGTACTCGCCGCCAACATAATTAGATTTGGGTCATGGTAGGCAGGATAACCAAATCAGCTCATTTCTTACCAGTTCATACCTCTTAGTTAGTCGAGGATTATGCGAAGATCTGTCTTACAAAGTTAGTCAGGTTGCACAGAGTTCCGTTATCCATCAGTTTAGATAGAGGTACGCAGTTCACTTCTTATTTTTGGAAAGAATTCCAAAAGGGTCTTGGTACCCAAGTTCATCTCAGTATAATATTTCACCCTCAGATAGATGGTCAAGCAGAAAGGATAATCCAGACTCTAAAAGATATTTTAAGTGAGTCTGCCATTGACTTTAAAGGTAGTTGGGATGACCATTTGCCTTTGATTGAGTTTCCATTTAATAACAATTATCACTCCAGCATTTAGATGGCTCTGTTTGAGGTGCTCTATAGGAGGAGATGTAGATCCTCTATTTGTTGGTTTTAAGTTGGTGAGGCTATAGTTGTAGGGCTTATCTTGGTATTTCATGGCTTAGAAAAATTTTAGTAGATCAGGGAAAGGCTCCAGACAGCTCTGAGCTGACAAAAATCGTATGCTGATATATAAAGAAAGTATCTTGAGTTTGAGCTTAGTGACATTGTGTATTTGAAAATCTTCCCTATGAAGCGAGTGATGATCTTTGGAAAAAAGGGGAAACTCTGTCCCCGATATGTTTGTCCTTCCTGAATTCTCAGCCGTTTCAGAAAGGTAGCTTACAAGCTTGATTTTTCTTCCAAATTAGCTTTAGTACACCCAGTGTTTCATGTCTCCTAGCTAAATAAGTGCATAGGTGAACCAACAGTTTAGTAATGATAGATGTCATTGATGTCCAAAACAACCTCTCATATGAGGAAATGCCTCTCCAAATTCTTGATTTTCAGGTTTGCAGACTAAGGAACAAAGAGGATCGTCTAGTCAAAGTTGTTTGACAGAATCAGTTTGTTGAGGGAGCTAGTTGGAAAACATAAGTAGAGATACGGACAAAGATCCTCACCTCTTCTCTGTAAACTCAGACTCAGCTCAAGGTAACAGCTTTCCTTGAAATTACTCAGTTCCATGCTAAGATTACCTTTACAACTATGTATTTGATCAGTTGCATAGCATTCTCATATCATGCATACCTTCATGAAAAATCTTAGTCATATGTTTTTTCTTTCAAAAATAGTCATGCTTCAGTTATACATGTCAGTATGATAGTTTAATATATTAGTAGATTCAGTCATGAAACCATGCGAAACTTGTGCCCAATCAACATATAAATTTACTCTATCAGAACTCTCAACTGAGTCTCATTCGAGGACAAATGTTCCCAAGGGGGAGATATTATAAGACCCCAAAAAGTTCTAATCTTAACTCAATCCTTTAGACCAGGGAAAGATGTCCCATACTTAAAAACTTCAGCGAAGTGTCGATACTTACAATTTATTTTAACCTACATAAATTGGCGATCTTATTTCATGACCCTTCTGACGTTAAAATGTAAATTCTTGGATTGAATCATGATCAGGTGTTTCAATATGTTATTTTGGGTGAGATTTGGATTTTTTGAACCTCATTTAAATCATATTCAAGTGGCTAAAATAAAGGTTTGACGCGATCTCGATGCATCACATCGTCCATATCTCGACAGATAACTTTTCCCCGGTATTCAATTCAATTCCTGTGAATAAATGAGAATTTGATGTGGCGCGTTGGTCATCGTATTAATGCCATCGTGTGGTGTGTTGCTTACCGCGTCACTTGGCACATTTTTAGACATTAAAACTCCATGTCTAGAGGGGTATTTGGGTCACTATCCCACAATTAATCATCCCTAAAAACACGAGATCAACCTACTCTAATGGTAAAATCTCTTATTCTTTGTAAAATTTACCCCAGAACAAACATAGGGCATTCAAATTTCAAGACCAATCTTCAAGAACATACCATCAATATTCATAAATTTAATTACCAAGGTATGTTAGCTGTTAATCCGTGGGTTTTCTTTAACCCTTGGTGTTCAAGAACCTATTTTAAAATTTTAAGATGATAGCTTTCATGAATTCCATGTTGAGTTAAATTGTATTCATGAATATAATTTTATTTCGGTTCAATTCAATGATTAGTTATAAAATTCATGTGAATTAAATGGCACGTGTGTTGTTTTATGTAGTTTTATGTTGGAAACCCTTGAATTTGTGAGTTTGGAATTATGAACACGATATGTACATGTTGACTAGTATTATGTACATAAACTATGCCTCATGTGTTTGATAAAATGTTCATTGGATTTAAATAGTGAATAATGACAAAATAGTATGTGTACTAGTTCATACCATACATGTGTATGCTAAAATGCCTGAATGAATGGATTATGACAAAGTAACTAGTTATCATGTTTTCAAGATTGTGCTTTCTTTTTACTATCTATGCTATCGAGTCCTGGGGGTATCTAAAACCTGAAAATGGAGCTGCTACCTAGATTTAAAATAGTTTCAGGATAGTCTTAGTGATGTCACGTACAATATACTCAGTCAGTAAAAGAACTCAGCATATTCAGTTAGTTAACGGAACTCAGTGAACACAGTCCAGTTCAGTAAGACATTACATTCAGTAATAGTTCTACCAAATCTAGTACAGTCTTGCAATTAGTTAAGTGTCTATGCAGTAAGAAGCAGGAATCAACACCGAGTGAACCCAAGGATTGGGGAATTTCTGTATGTTAAAATAGTTTGACTCTTACTAGTAGTCCCTGTATTATAGAAGTACGTAGCCAGTGTACGTTGGGATATCTTCTTGCTAGTCTAGTGTTGATACATCTCGAACGAGTTTTCCTATAACCGGGGGTTAACGAAAGGCTTTCTGCTAGAAAGGGTTAACTCATAGCCATTGTTAGTATCCCTTGGTAAGGTGCTAACACCTTCCCAACTTGGGTAACAGTTGGACCCCAACTCAAATCATAATTGAAGAATGTCTGTTAGATGAACACTCCCACATTTTCAGTTTCAGACTTAATATAAAACCTTAGTTCAGTATCCCAACAAGGAATGTCAGATACAGTCACACAACTATGTTTAGAAACTCAGTTCAATTATATAGAATTAGGATGGTAAAAAATAGTCACTCAGTTAATATTAATACAGTATCAGTAAACTCAAATATCAGTCATTTAGAACTCATTATCCAATATTAAATATGATCTCAGTTACAATATACGTAGTTATGTGCATAGCATGCATAATCAGCATTTTACAATAGTTTCAAATGTACATGTACTCGCACTCAGCTATAACATGATTTGTCAGCCAGTTACTGTTTATGTTTTTGAACCCCTGTATTGATCCTTACCTCACCTAGCATACCAGTACATTTAAAGTACTGGCGTATACCTTTCTTTTGTGCAATGATGTCTTATATCGAAGGTTCAGGCGTATGAGCTCCTGACCGTAACTAGCTGCCCAGATTATCAGTAGCAGATTTAGTAGTGATTCCTCATAGTTCGAGGACTGAGTATAATTTCATCTATTAGTACTTCAGTAGACAGAGTTTGTTGAAGGTATGCCTCGTCAACTCTATATTTAGACAAGTCAGTTACAGGCTTTTTAGAATAGATTATTTCCGATAGTTGTTTGCTTTTCAATGTCTATTATCAGTATTAAGTGTTTGATTTCAGTTATGAACCTTATGGTAGATTCCGCCTAATTTCCACATTTCTACATAGTAATTATTATTCAGTGATTGTAGCAGGTACCAGTAATGCATTAGCTTATGGACCTTTGAGAATATGAGTACTGTGTGATGTATGGGGTATAGACTCAGGGCGTTACAATCTTGGTATCATTGCATAAGTTTTAATAGAGTCCTAGAAAGTCTTAAAGTTGCATCAAGTACAGTCTTGTGCATGGGTGTTTAACACATCACACTTATGAACAAGAGGCTGTGAGGCATTTTTGGAAAGTTTCCATTTATTCAATATTCATATCATGCGAGTAATGAATGAGATCAACTTAAACTCCCTATCTAATTCTTTTTCTTTCTGTTTAAAGAATATGCCTCCCAAAAGGAACAACGGTAGGAGAATAGGAAACTAGCCAGTACCTTCGCCCGTTTAGGCAGATCCCCTGAATGAGCATTTCTTCCACAAAAAATTCAGATTAGATTTTACCGTTCTATCTCATTCTATAGTAGCCTAGAATGAACACCGAGTTGTTGTTCTAGCAAAGCTAGTGACCAATACTATTGTAGCTGCGAGTTTCTTGATCAGGTGCATAAAGTCATATATTTTATGGGTGTAGCTATGAGTGAAAGTGTTGAGTTTGTTGCATATTAGTTGTAGGATATGGATAACTCAAGTTTCATGTAGTGAAAGGTAGAGAGGGTTGAATATGCATGGCCCATGTAATAGGACGAGTTTACCACTATTTTTTTGGAAAGGTTCTTCCCACAGGATTTGAGAAAAGATAAGGTTTTTGAGTTCATTAATCTATAGTAGGGAAACATGACAGTGAAAGAGTATTCTCTCAAGTTTAGTTAGTTACCCAGGTATTCCCCTCATGTGGTAGAAGATAACAGGTCTAACATGAGTAAGTATGTGTCTGTGTTGTCTAACAGTGTGCTCAAGGAGTGTAGGACTGCAATGCTGATTAAAGAGATAGACGTATCTAGGCACATGGTCCTTTCTTAATAGATAGAGGAGGCTAAGAATAATGGGAATAAGAGGGAATATAAAAGAGCTAGAATAAGTAGGTTCAACTTCACTCAGCCTAAGTTAAAGGGTGGAAATTGTTCTCAGGTCTGACTAAAATTTTCAAGTCCCGCTCCGTCCTAAGCTAGAGCTCCAATGCAGAAATTCAGAGATGGAAATAAAGATAGGGCACAACGCCCTAAACCTCAAAGTAGTGTTTGAAGTGCCCAAATAAATCCCCTTTTCCAAAAGTATGGCAAAAATAAACAGGGTGTCTGCAGGGCTAGTAGTGATGTATGTTTCGAATGTAGCAAGCTAGGAAACAAGGTTAAACAGTGTCCTCAGGTGGGTTCGCCAAGTAAGCATAATCTTTCTTCATCTCTGTTCGATCGCCTAAACCTTTAAGGTGCCGCTTTTAGTGCTACCAGTGGGAAACGCCCAAATAGGCTTTATGCACTTTAGTCCTGAAAAGATCAAGAAAATTTTCATGATATTGTCACTGGTATGTTACAAGTTTATCATTTGTACATTTATCCCTTGTTAGATCCAGGAGCTTTTTAGTCCTTTATAACTCCTTAAATAGCCGTTGACTTTAGAATCAGCCCCGAAGTCCTAGCAAAGCCTTTCTCAGTCTCTCCTCCAGTGGGTAAATCTATCATAGCCCAATGGGTATACAAGAACTGCCCAGTTATGGTATATCCGAAATTCACATCAACAGATTTAATAGAATTAGAGAAGATAAATTTTGATGTCATTCTCGGCATTGACTGGCTTCAGTAATGCTATGCTTCAGTTGTCCATTTTTAGTTTCCGAAAAACTTATCTTTGAGTTGAGGGGTAGTACTTTAACACTTCAAGGAAAACTTGTTTCTTAACTAAGAGCAAGAAAAATAATATCTAAGGGGTGTGTCTATAATCTTTTTCGAGTTAAAGACTCTAGTTTAGAGACCCTAATCTTGAGTTAGTTCCAGTATTATGTCAATTCATAGATGTATTCCCCGAAGATCTTCCTAGATCCTCTCTAGAGCAGGAAATTTACTTCAAAATAGACATCCTTCCTGATATTAAACCCATCTCTATCCTTTCATATAGAATGGCCCCAATAGAACTCAAAGAATTAAATGTATAGTTGAAGGATCTCCTAGATAATGGATTCATCATACCTAGCATATCCTCTTGGAGTGTACAACTTCTATTCGTGCGTAAGAAAGGCAGTTCTCTTAAAATGTGTATAGACTACCATCAGCTAAATAAAGTCATGGTCAAGAACAAGTATCCACTTACCATAATTAATGACTTGTTTGATGAACTTTAAGGTTCTAACTACTTTTCTAAGATAGACCTCAAATCAGGCTATCATCAGCTCAGAGTTAGAGAATGTGACATTCTAAAAACAACATTCAGAACATGGTGTGGTAAATTCAAATTCCTATTCATGTAATTTTCTCTTACCAATGCTCTAATATCCTTCATGGACTTAATGAATCGTGTGTTTAAGTAGTACTTGGATATGTTCGTCATAGTCTTTATTTATGACATTCTTGTCTACTCCAGCAGTGAACATTATCATATAGATCATCTCAGAATAGTATTACAAACTCTTAAAGAGCACTAGTTATTTGCCAAATTTAGTAAGTGCAAATTTTGGCTAAATTCAGTAGCTTTCCTTGGTCGTATAGTTTCTGGTGATGGCATTAGAGGTGTTCCTCGAATGACCAAAGCAGTGAGAAACTAGCCCAGACCCATCTCTCTGTCAGATATTAGGAGTTTCTTAGGTTTGGCTGTCTATTACTGATTGTTTATTGGAGGATTTTCATCCATTGCATCTCCCATGTCAGATTGACTCAGAAGAAAGCAATGTTTTAGTGGTCAGATTCTTATAAGAAGATTTTTCAAGAGATAAAGAAATGACTCACTACAACCCCAGTTTTGACCTTACCAAATGGTTCAGATGGATTTGTTGTGTATTGTGATGCCTTAATAGTTGGTTTGGGGTGTGTTTCGATGTAGAGAGGTAAGGTCATAGACTATGACTCTAGACAGTTTAAGCCCCATGAAAAGAATTACCCCACCCATGATCTTGAGTTAGCAGCTATCACATTTGCCTTAAAGATTTTGAGGCATTATTTGTATGAGATATATGTGGATATGTTTAAAGACCATAAAACCCTTTAGTATGAGTTTTCTCAGAAAAACCTTAACTTGAGTATTTTATATCATCTAGGCAAGGCCAATGTAGTAGTTGATTGTCTTAGTAGGATGTCTATGGGTAGTGTTTCTCACGTGGAGGATGGTAAGAAGAAGTTAGTTTAGGAAGTTCATCAACTTCCTCGACTAGGTGTATGCTAGGTTAATTCAGTAGAAAGAAGGGTATAGGTATAGAATTTTTCAATACATTACTTCGGGTGAGTTTTGAATTTTTTGAGCCTCATTTGAATCATATTCAAGTGGTCAAAATAGATGGTCGATACAATGTCGATGCGTCACATCACCCATAGTATCGACAGATAATTTTTCCCCATATTTTAGTGCAATTCTAGTGAACCAACGTGAACTCGATGTGGAATGTTTTTCATCGCGTTGATACCATCGACATGGTGCGTCGCTCACTGCATTACTGGGCATATTTCTAGTCATTAAAGCTCCGCATCTAGAGGGGTATTTGGTTATTTTCCCACCCTTAATCATAACCAAAAACACGAGATTAACCTACTCTAATGGAAAAATCTCTCATTCTCTCTCAAATTTACTCAAGCACAAATCCTAGGGCATTCAAATTTCAAGACCAATCTTCAAGAACACACCATCAATCTTCACGAATATACTTACCAAGTTATGTTAGGTGTTAATCCATGGGATTCCTTCCACCCTTGGAGTTCAAGAACCTTTCTTAAAATTTCAAGATGATTGCTTTCATGAATTATATGTTAAGTTAAATTGTATTCATGATTATAATTTTATTTCGGTTCAATTCCATGATTAGTTACAAAATTCAAGTGAATTAAATTGTGATTTTTTAGATTTATGTAGTTTCAAGTTGGAAACCCTTGAATTCATTAGTTTGGAATTGTGATCATGATGTGTGCATGTCGACTAGTATTATGTGCATAAACTATGCCCCAAGTGTTTGATATAATGTTCATGCGAGTTGAATAGTGAATCATGACATAATAGTATGTGTACAAGTTCATGCCATACAAGTGTTTGCTAAAAAGCCTCTTGAATTAGTTGAGACAAAGTGACTAGTTATCATGTTTTCATGATTGTGCTCTGTTTTTACTATGTATGCAATCGAGTCTTGGGGGTATCTAATACCCAACAATCTAGATGCTACCTAGATTTATAGTAGTTTTAGGATGTCTTAGTGATGTCATGTATAGTATACTCAGTCACTAACACAATTCAACATATTCAGTTAGTTAACAAAGCTCAGTGAACTCAGTCTAGTTCAGTTAGACAGCATGATCAGTAATAGTTCAGTAAATCCTATTACAGTCTAGAAATTAGTTTAGTGTCTATTCAGTTAGGTATAGGCATCATCACCGAGGGAACCCAGGGATGGGGGATTCCTATAAGTAAAAAGGGTTTGACGCTTTGTAAAAGTACTTGCATTACATAACTATGTATCCAACGTAGGTTTAGATATCTTCCTTCTAGTTTAGGGTTGATACATCTCATACAAGTTTTTCTACCAGTGAGGGTTGATGAAAGGGCTTCCTGCTAGAGAGGGTTAACTCATAGCCATTATTAGTATCCCTTGGAAACGTGCTAACACCCTTCAAATTAGAGTCATAGTTTGAACCCCAGCTCAGTTCTTAATCGAGGTATACCGGTTAGATGAACACTACCACAGTTTTAGTTTTAGTTTTAGACTCTGTATAAAACCTCAGTTGAGTATCAAAATTAGAACTATCTAAAAAAGTTACCAAACTTAGTTTAGGAACTCAATTCAGTTCTACAGAATTAGGACTGTAAGAAACAATCACTCAGTTAACTAAAATACAGTATCACAAAAACTCAAATTTTAGTCATTCAATTTTCAGAGATCATTATCCTGTATTAAATGTGATTTCAGTTACAGTATACATAGTTATGTGCATAGTATTGCATAATTAGCATTTTACCGTAGTTATAGATATACTTGTACACGCACTCAATTATATTCATGCTTTCTCATCTAGGTACTGTTCATGCATATGAACCCTTGCTTTCAGCACCTTTGTTTTGTGCTAGGATGTTTTATATCATAGGTTCAGATGCACAGGATCCTGATCGTACCTAGCATCCCAGATTATCAGCAACAGATTTAATGGTGAGTCCTCATAGTTCGAGGACAGAGTATTACTTTAGTTATTAGTACTTTAGTAGTAAAAGTTAGTTGGGGCATGTTCCATCAACTCCATATTCAGACAGTTCAGTTAGAGGCTTTTCAGACTAGATTATTTTAGATAGTTATTCGGTTTTCAGTATCTAATTATGTGTATTTAGTATTTAATTTTTTTTATGAACCTTATGGCAGATTTATTCTATTTTCTACATTATTACAGAGTTATTATTATTCCGTGATGGTAACAGGTACCAGTCATGGGTTAGCTTGTGGTCCTTTGGGATTATGAGCACCGTGTGACATTTGGGGTGCAAACTCGGGGAGTTACTATATTCCACTTCTTGAGGCATTGGAGCAGATGCCCTTATATTTAAAGTTTAAGACATAATTGGGCAAAAAATAGAAAGGAGATATAATTAAGGATTTTGATGACTTGCACTACTATAGTTCAGTCACGACTAGGTCTTTAATGCTTAATAAAGGGTGATCCTGGAGTATTCACTATACCATGTACTATTGGGTCATCCCGATTATCTAGAGCCTTATTTGACTTAAAAGAAATAATAAATTTTATGTCGTTGGTTGTGTTCAATAAAATAGGCTTGAACCATCCTTAACCTACTGGAATGTGACTATTAATTGTTGGCCACACGGTGAAGAAACTTATGGGCATTTTGTTTTATGTGATTGTGATAGTTAACAACTTCATCTTTTTGGTTGACATTGTTCTTTTGGACTATGCATGAGATTTTCATCATATTGGGATGACAATTTATGTCCAAAGGTATAGTGATAGTTAACATATATAAAGGAGAGCTAAGATTCAGAGTCAATGATGAGGAGGCCATATTAAACTTGCAAAAAGAAATGAAGCATCCCACCGACATGAGGGTTGTTTTGGTGATTGATTGTATTGATGACACTGGAGTATACTCTTATGGGTATGTTGATAAATTTTGGGTAATCAAGGTACTTGCATCATGCCACAATGTTAAATTAACTGCTGCATAGAAGGCAACCCATGGGCATTTTGGTGAAGTCTTAGTAACCAAGAGCGGTATATCGTGCCGCGATGTTAAATCAAGCACTCAGTTAGAGAAACCCCTTAATTTTAGTGTTCACTTTTTTGCTTTTTTAGTTTGTAGGTATTTAGCTCTTGAACTAACCCAAAATATGGTAAAATTGCTAGCTTTATCAATTTCAAGATAAGGTTATAGTGTGACAAACCAATTATGGTCATGAGTCCCACATACGCCAGGTAAGTTGAGCGAAAAATTTAAAAGATGAATTTTTTAGGATAAGAATGAAAAGTTGTAGACTTTTGTACATAATCATTTTTTTGGGACCGTAAACTCATGTTACGGGATCATAAGTAGCTAGGAAAATATAAAAATGCAAAGTCAAAACTGTAGAAAGGCAGGCTAAAATTTTTGGCCCATATGCACCCCATGGCTTGCCGCATATGGCAGGCGCATGTGGGTTCTGGGGTAGATTGACCATGGAACCAAATTTTAATTAAAAAATTGGGCCCAACTAGGTATAATTAAGACATAAATCGGCCACTCCTACTTATAAACTCTTTTAGCCTTATTCCAACACATTCAAACCCTCAAAACAACACTTTTCTCTTTAAATTCAAACGTCCCTCTTAAATCATAAACTAATCCCATAATTAAATAATGGCTAAATAGAAACTTGTTTGAGGTACCACTTGTCCCAAAACTCTAAAAACAAGTTCCAACTTGGGTTTTGTTCGATTTGATCATTGTTCACTTTCGGATTATGATAAAAACGTGAAACTTTCTTAGATCCTAATGGTTATGCATTGATTTATTTATTGAATTAACAAGTTGATATGTGTATTCCCATGAAATATATATATAATCTCTCATTATTGTATGTAGGATCCTTGAAGTAGCCTTAAATCTTAATGTAGGGACTTTTTTGAATTAAATTCTAAGGTTAAGCCCCAACTGGAAGTTGAACTTGAATGACTAGAGTAATCCAAAAGGTTAAGAATGTTAGTTTTCTTTGAAAATCATGATTATTGATGCGTGTGTGCACATTAGACTTGTTGGGACTTCAAATAGGTTATAGGGGTGTAAAAATTGAGGGAAAATTCTAGCTTTTAGAATTTTGAGTTTTTTATTAACTTTTGTAATCCCTCATTTTTGTGGGAAACTAATGATTATTTTTTTAGGTTCATATGGAACCAAAAGCTACTAAGAAGAAAAAAAGTGGAGTCATCAAGGTGAAAGGATGAATCACTCGAGCCTAGTAGCTTGGTGGAGGAGTACCTGATTGTATGACTTAGAGATGTTGTAGGTAGGGTAACACATAGAGTTAATAGCGCAGATGTGCTATGTAGTTTAGAATATTTTACTGTACACTATGGAACAACCACTACCTAAGCAATCACGGTACAACATACAACCATCTTTTACTCAACCTAGGTCTCACAGTGAGGTGCCTAGAGTGTCTAGGTTGCATATGCACGTGTAGCCCAACCGAGGTTAAAATCAGCACAAAGATTACCTGCATATTCTCCTCCTCATCATTATGATGAGGATGCAATAACTTTTAAATTAGATTCATACAGGTTTTCTCAGGAACCCCTGTATGAGGAGGTATCCTAGAATTCATCCGAGGATGTAGAGCAGGAAGAGTCATCAGCGGTACCTCATTCTGAGAAGGGTTCCACTATTTTTACAGAAATGTCATATGTACCAAAATCTGAGGAGGACATAGAGCAGGCTTCTTATGTCATGCCTATGCTAGATAAAGGAACAATAGTATACTAGTGGAAGAGTCATACAACCTCAAACGCCGCGAAAGTCCCTCTTTCAAAGGAAAATTTGAGGTGATGTGTCGAGATACTGTGGGAGATATTTGATATAGACAGTCGAATTTCAGAGGCCGACAAGCCCAAGAGGCTTATTTATGAGGAGCACCAATTTGATTTATCTTGGCTTTAGGCTGAGTCGATTATTACAGCTGTTGGCTTTCTTTGATCATTATCAATTTTAGTGGATAACAAGATCACTCAGTTCTTATTGCCCGACTATGGTGTAAGTGTTTTATGCATCATACCATGCTATAATATTTCTTGTAATGCACTGATCTCCAGTACTGATGAGACATATAGATTAGCCACAGCATGATCAGACCCTTGTAAGAAGGGTTGGGGTTGATCTATCAGTAGAAACCATCCACCGTTCTTTTTTTATTTGAATTAGATCTGCTGCATCCACAGCAGAATGTGACTACAGACTGAGAGTCACACATGAAACACACTATACATAAAGATAAGCCTAGTCTAGATACAGTTAAGATGGCTAGGTGGATAGCTAGTTGTATTTTACCTTAGGGTGATTACACCCTATGGATCGAGTGTCATGGTGTGATAAAAAGAGTTTGTTGACTATTAATGTTTTGGTTGTTGCTTATCTGATATCGACTATTCCTAAGTTCTTTATATAATCTATTAACTTTGGATGGAGTAGCCCTGGTTGCTAGTATGATGGCCAAATATTCTATTAATTTTTTAGCCATCCTTGGACATAAGATCCATGATAGAGCATTTTGGTAGATGATGAATTTTCTATTCCCTAGCTTGATTTAGAGATTATGTGATGAGGCTAGTATTCTTGAGATACTGGGAGTAGATGAGAGGGTAAGTGTAATAGACAATGTAAAGAGAAGAGTATACAGGATCTGGAATGTCCGAACCTTCCGAAGAGATCTAATGAGCCTGTCGCAGTATCTCATGCCCAGACTGAGAGTGCATCCGTTTCCACAAAGCCTGGTGATATAAATGAAGTTAATGTGGGAGTTAGTGTTTATCGTGAGATTGGAGAGTAGAGAGCCCACTTGTCCATCTATTACAACTCCTATAATAAGTATGATTACTATATCTCAAGATTTCTGTAGATATTAGTGGATAGTCAGAGGGCCCCTGATGATTGGTGGTGAGTTGTTAAGATCGATACGACTACTCTATATAAGCAGATGGATTTAGGGGTTCAGATTAGATTTTAGAGCGTAGAGGCTAGATAGGAGATAGTGCATAGTTTTTAGTTGGGGTGGTGTATACCATATCCACCGCAGTTTTTATTATCGTGTTTTTTTTTTCTATCAATTGTGGTATAGTCGTAGATCGGTAGGTGTAGATTAAAATTTATGTCATATTGTATTTTTTTGTATTATGTTGTGTTTTTGCGTAACTAGGAAATTTTTAAGTATTTCGGCCATTAGTTATATTTTAATTATTTTTTTAGAAAAATGATACCCCTAAAAAATTGTGTTTTAGAACTCTGTGAATGTACAAGTATGTGAACATTATGGATCTTATTATGGCAATAGTAGTAGGGACATGATAATCGAATAGTAACAATTTCACTAACCATATATGTAGTCTCTTCTAATGTTGACTTTGTGCCATGTGTCTGTGCGATGCTACTTAGTTCCCTTTGTATGTTGAATTCAGAACATGCCCGATTAGTCTTTTCGACGTTGAAGGATAGTCGGTTAGGAAAGGATCATAGGTCATTTTTTATTTTAGTCCAAGTTTAGCCTAAATAACCTTCCATGTGTGAAATAGTATTCCTTGACCCCTGTTTTGAGCCTTATAGCCTCTTTTTCTTGTTTCACCATTCGTTTTTCCATTTATGTTCATTAACCTATTTTGGCCCTGGTCCTCCCTTGATATTATGCAGCTCAACTCAGGAAAATCGCTAAGTTGAGGGTGGATATCATAGGTTTGTGTGACATAAATTGGGTTTGTAGAAGGGTATAATGAGAGAAAATGTTAGTAGCGTTGGGTGTGGT
>NC_061118.1:41349931-41487351 GCF_002878395.1 Capsicum annuum | reverse complement strand
ACCACACCCAACCTGAATGTGCTTTAAAATAAAAAGTGAGAAATAATGGTGGAAATATAGTGAAAAATTAGCTAATAAGTGGAACCCCAAAGTTTGTGTAGTACCAAGGAGTCCTTAATACTTAATATGTATATATGCACAATAGCAACCCTCAAGACTACATTAAAAGCCTAGAGAAGTCCTATAGTTATCCTAGGTTGATGGGCTAAATGCTAAGTTAATGAAAATAAGGGTAAGTTTATGGTATTTGATGAACATTAGTTGGAACTTCTCTTCTAAGTATGAGTGTCTCTTGACTGTCCTTGAATTGACATGCATAATTTCATATGAGTGAGTGAAACATCTTTATTGTGAGGGAACATTAGTCATATTGCTAGTTGTTTACATGTTTGGGTTGTGTGACATGCATATATGCATGGTTGTCTATTGCTTAAGTAATGCCATACCTTGGTCCCATTGTTTCACATGGTTGTACTTTATGTTTATAAACAACTAGTCTTAGAAAATTAAGATAAAATAGGGAGTTGTGGTTTGAGCATATAGTGTTTATTGACTGCCTTGAAGAGCTTATAATCTCCTAGTTAAGCGTCGTGTCTTGTTTTTTTTGTTCTATTGTGTTTTGTTGCCTAAGGACATGCAAACTTTCTATATTTAGTGTGTTGATGTACTATAGAAATAAAGCACAATCAATACTTAAAACTATGAAAATATGCAAGTTTCTTAGTTTTTTTTGTTAGATATGATGTGTTTTAGGTATGGTTTGAAGGAAACTATGTTTTGGATACTAAGTACATGAAAAATCTTAAAATGGTGTTTTGGGCTACTTATTTGATAAATCTTTTATATTCGTGACAATTTTCGAATTGTTCGTGACCAAAGAATATGTTGGAAATAAAGAATAGCTGAAAAGGACTTGCAGCATCTACCTACGTCAACATGTAGACCGTATATAGCACATATTGACCGCATGTAGGCAAAACATGTGCCAAAAGTCCAAAATCCAATAAGCAGAGTTGTAGAATTTTTTGTGAAAGCACATGCGGTGGCCACATGCACGCAGTTTCAGTCCGGATGTGCTACATTTGTCTAAGGCCAGGCTGCATGTGAACACCACACGTAGCCTTTTGTTAGGGATTTAGTTGTATGTTTATGTGTTTTTTTAGTAGAAGTTACGCACTTTTTATACTTAAAAATGTATTTGTATTCTGAGATTCAATTTTGGGTTTGGGAAATCTCTTGTATTGATTTCGGTTAATTAATTCAGTTATGGTTTTGGGTTCTTACTTGTGATTATTATTATTTCATCTTATGATTTAAATCGTGAATGTTGTTGATAGTTCACAAGTATGATCGGCTAAAAACCCTTAGCTAGAGTTATGGAAACCCGATCAGATTGGCAAAGTGGGGGAAG
This sequence comes from Capsicum annuum, assembly GCF_002878395.1. Lineage (NCBI taxonomy): Eukaryota > Viridiplantae > Streptophyta > Magnoliopsida > Solanales > Solanaceae > Capsicum > Capsicum annuum. The sequence goes on along the minus strand of NC_061118.1, from coordinate 41,485,940 downwards.
TGCTATTGTTGTTCAAAACTGATACCAATGCATGAATTGTATTATATTTACTTTAATAAATATCTTAATGGTTGCAAATGTTAGGATCCCACCTAGATTTTTGCTACTTACTCCAAAAGAGGAGTAGTGACAAGGAAAAACTAATGACAATAGTAATTTGATGGTTATTTTTCGATCCATGCTTCTAGGTATTATATAAGTATGATGGTTAGACTTCCTATAATAAGTATAGAATCAAAATGTAATAGTTAACTAGGATCAAGAAAAAGGTGAGAAAGGCGATATGCTGTCACTCAAAAAGATAAGGAGTGAAATCTGTCAGCTTGTCTAGAAGACTGTTCATGGTACATAACTTATAGATTCTCCATGCAAGGTATCAGGTAGGTTCAACAAAGCATGATAAGCTTATGGAATTTAGAATCTAGTGGGAACATAATCCTAATGTTCACCTGTAACGCCGCAAAATTGTGCCCGAGATGTCATACGGTGCTTAGGGGCATAAGTGACCCCAAGCTAACCCTTCTACTGGTATAACTTATACGCAACTGAATAAAATGCCCAAGTCTACATGATATCAGCAAAAACATAGAACTTATCTGAACTTAATCAATACAAATGTGAACATTACAAGATTACACCTCCACTTTTACAATATGAAACTGAAACTGAATACATCAACTTGTACTGACTGTCTATGAAGCCTCTACTGGTACTAACTTCAGATAGATCTCAATACGAATAAAGTAAGAAAAATACAACGCTTCTCGAACTGTATAACTGACTCAAGCCCTAAAACCAAAAGGACTCATTACCTACTGACTGGAAGCTGCAAACTGACTGAATATGGTATAACTTGTACCTACATTATAAGGAACTGTAGCATATAGAAATATATGGGGATTAGTACTTTAAGGAATAAACTGAGTATGTGGGGGTGCAATGCAACATTACAAATAATATCATAAATGATTATGAAAATCATGCATGCTGACAATAATGACTTTCTTCGCTTGAATTAGCTAAAATATATTCCTTGTAAATCATCAATAATATTTCCCGCATTATAAATCTCATAAATCATTATACTCAACTCAAACTCTTTAAATCATGACTTAGATTGACTCAGTAACTCATTAAGACTTGGGACTATTATGTTAATATCCCAAAAAATCAAAACCAATAGTAGAGCCATGTACCAAGATCATGCATATTACATCATGGTTATTTTATAGTTTTATGATTAGTATAGATGTATATTAAGGCTCCAAATAACTCCCAGCTATAAGATGAATCAAAACATTCCTCACCGATTGAATTATTGAGATGGATATTGGTATAGTCAACTTCAAATGAGAATATCTCTTATTATACTAGGTATTTTTGGGCTCATGACCTATCAACAGATATAAAATTGAATTAGCTTTCCAACTATACCAATTTTTCCTAAATATGATATCGGAGCAAAGAGTTATTCTTATTTTACTCCAGCATGTCAGGCTGGAAACAGTGTGATGACATTCATGATTCTTTATCACTTTTGTGATGCCCTACCAAGAAGGTCGTCAGCCTTAAGGAGAAACCAGATCCTAAGTGACGATATTCGTGGTATCTTACCATATTTGTGATGCCCTACCACGAAGGTCATCAGCCTTAGGCAGAACCCAGCTCCTAACTGATGACATTTGTGGTAGCTTACCGTATTTGTGATGCCCTATCATGAAGGTCGGCAGCCTTAGGCAGAATCCAACTCCTCTATGATGACATTCATGGTATCTTACCATATTTGTGACACCCTGCCACGAAGGTTGTCAGCCTGAGGCAGAAACCAGCTGCTAAGTGATGACATTCGTGGTAGCTTACCACATTTGTGACGCCCTACCACGATGGTCATCAGACTTAGGTAGTAACCATCAATTCCATCTCCTGTGTGACGACATTTTTGGTGGCTTACCATATTTTTGACGCCGTTTCACAAATGTCATCAGCTATGATTTACAGCAACTAGGAATTTATTTCATAAGGGTATTTTGGTCTCTTCCTTTGCCTTCCACGGCTTATAACCCTAAAGAGGCATAATTTTTCCCATTTTTACTTTAGTTAAGCATTTTAAAAATCCTCTCTTACACTCTCAACAAGAAGATTAGGGTTTTCTCTGAAAATAATCTCCTCAAGAGCAAGCCTAAGGAATTCTTCAAGAACCTTCGAAACATTAGATCTGTTTCAAGATTCAATCACTAAGGTATGCATAGTGTTCATCTATGGATCCAATCCATTCATAGAGCTCAAGAACCATGTTTTAAATACTGTTTTGTGAACTTTTTGTGGTGATATGAGCATGTACATATTGATGATTTTTTTTAAGGTTCAAAATGATATCTAAATGTGTTTTCATGGAATATATATGCTTGTTAGTTGAAAACTATGAACCTTAAATGGTGTAAAATGGTACAAGTTATGAAACACACCTATGCCTTAAAGAATGCATGCAAGGTGTTTGATAAAATTCTTAGGATGCTAGAAATTCATGTTTATATGTATCCGTGATGTCTAAATGACAAGTCCATGTTAGCTATATACTTTAATATGAATTCTATGCTTTTCATATGTTGCTAGTTGTGGTATGAAACATGTATAATAATGGAGATATACAATATGCACATGAAATATAGCTATTAATATCCTCTATTTATGATAATGTGAATTATGGACTCCAATCTTATGTTAAAGTCAGTCATGTTGTGTTAGTTTCCTTCCATCGAGTCCTGGGGGTATTCGTACCCAAAAACTATAGTTGTGTGCCTAGAGCTATGTCATGTTTTATGATATAAAAATCAAGCCATGATTCATTAGAATTTGGTAAGTCATATGACTCAGGAAACCTAATGGTTTCAGTCAGTTATAACATATCAGTAGTATTTCAACAATCAATGGAATTCAGTAAGTTCCAATTATGTACAGTCAGTTAAATTATGTTCAGTCTCTTCAGATGGGATTAGGAGTTAGCACTGAATAAACTAAAGGATGAGAACTTACCTCTGTATGAAGGTGTAATTCCTAGCAGTCATCCTTGCATTCCAGAACTATGTAGACAACATAGGTTGAGATATCGCAGTCTATTATATTAGGGTAGATGAGGTGGCTTAACTTGTTATATAAGGGTTCCCACCGTTCTCAATAGAGTTACTTATCATATGAGGGTTGCTCACATGTTGTCTTTACTAGTGGCGCAGTATTGAGACCCTTCTAGTCAGGGTAGATATTGGACCCAATATTAGCCATAATGGCACATACGGGGCATGTTGGTTAAACAACTACCTCCTATAGTTTCAGACTAAGTCTTAGTAAAAGAACTCAGATAGTTCTTTAGATTTCAATATACCAGGACTGTCAGATAAAGTATAATTTAGTCATAGTATGGAACTCAGATAGTTCCATTAGATTTAAGACTTTCAGATACAGTCACTCATGTTATCAAAACTACAGTTTCAGCCATGTCGATTATCAGTAAACTATGTATTAGCGTACAGATCTAGCTATCACGTACTCACGATCTTAGTTACTATGTATGTATTTTTACACTCTTATGTTCATATCAGTCAGTCAGTTAGCATTGTTCATGTATATAAACCCTTTAGCATTGTCCTTCCTCACTCGTATACTCAGTACTCCAGTTGTACTGACGTATTTGGACTATGGTGCTTTCTTTTCATATTACACCATAGGTTTAGAGGCACGAGTCCCAGACCAGCAATAGCAGTCGCATTCAGCATACAGAGTTGTAGTGAGTCCTCTTCATTTGAGGACGACATTATTTGATTTATTCATTTATTTCTTCAGTTTAGTTTTACGAAGTTAGTTGGAGAAGTGTTCCTTCAAATCCTTATTCAGACAGTACTTAGAGGCTTTCAGATATAGTATTCAGACTTATGTTCAGATTTGATTTATTTTTTAGTTGTTTTGGGTATCTTTTACCTATATGGATTTTATGTTTTGACGGATTGTTTATTCAGTTAAACCTTATGGTCTACATGTTTGTGTTTTCCACATTATTACGTTATATATGTAGTGTACAAGTATATATATCATTCATGGGTTATATTGTAGTCCCTTGTGGTCATGATCACCGTATAGCATTTTGATTAAGAAAATTGGGGCATTAAAAACTTGGTATCAGAGCCTAAGGTTCAACAAAGTCCTAGGAAGTCTGAAAGCTGCATCTAGTAGAGTCTTGTACATGGGTGTGTTGCGTGCCACATTTATGTACAGGAGGCTATGAGATGTTTTAGGAACAGTTCCCTTTCTTCAGTGTTCATGTCGTGATAGTAAGCATAATTTCAAGTTAGTCTCTCAGTCTAATCCGCTCTTTATTTATTTCAGAAACCTGCCTCAAAAGAGAAAAAATCATCTAGCTCCTTAGCCTTAAGATCCTTTAGGCGAACATATTTCTCATACGGAGTTTTGGACCATATTTATCGTTCTTGCTCAGTTTGTAGCTTCCAGGAATGAATGACCAGCAGTCATTTCAGCCAACTAAGTGGCCCGTACAGCAGTAGCTAGGATTCGGGACTTCACCCGAATGAACCCTCCATCCTTCTTTAGGTCTAAGCCGGACGAGGATCCTTAGAAATTCATTGACCAAGTCCAGAAGTCTTTGATATCATGGGAGTCACTTCTTCTCAGAGTACCGAGTTAGCAACATACCAATTGCAGGATGTCGCTCACACTTGGTATAAGTAGTGGTTAGCAGAAAGGTTAGGGGATGCAGGTCCTGTTCAATCGGATGAATTTTTCACGGCTTTCTTTGACAAATTCTTTCCCCAAGAGCTGAGAGATGACAAAGTTCTTGAGTTTATCAACATCAAGTAGGGAAATATGATAGTTCTAGAGTATTCTCTTAGATTTACTTAGCTAGCCAGATATGCCCCTTATGTGATTACAGACAACAGGGATAAGATGAGCAAGTTTGTGTCAGGGGTGAATGATAGCATGGTAAATAAGTGTAGTTTTGCGATGCAAAATAGTGATATGACTTTAGCTAGGCTTATGAACCACGCTCAACAGATAGAAAAGCAGAAGGTTAAGACTAGAGAGAGGCAGAACAAGAGAGCTAGAGCAGGAAGTTTCAGTTTTGCTCAGCCCAAATCAGAGGGAGGAAATCGTTCACAGTTTCATCTTAAGTCAGCAGTTCTAGCCCCTTTCTCTGCTAGTGTCCCAGTGCCGAAGTTCAGGGATGGAAACAGAGATAGAGCACCAGGCTCCAAATCTTAGGGCAGTGTTAGCAGTGGCTGAACAAACCCCCTTTGTAAGACTTGTGGTAAGAACCACAAGGGTATATGCAGAGCTGGTAGTGATGTCTGCTTTTGTTGTAGTAAAATAGGCCACAAGATTAGGGAGTGTCCTCAGCCAGGCTCTCAGGGTCATCACAATTATTTTACAGCTCAGTCTTGTCACCCGAACCAGTAGGGTGCCACTTCCAGTGCTACTAGTGGGCAATGCCTAAATAGATTCTATACTCTTCAGACCCGACAGGATCATGAAAATTCACCTAATGTCGTTACTGGTATGTTACAGATTTTCCATATTCATGTTTATGCTTTGCTAGACCAAGGTACATCCTTGTCTCTTGTCACTCTACACATAGTAGGAGATTTCGGAATCAGTCTCGAATTTTAGTAGATCCCTTTTCAGTCTCTATCCCAGTGGGTAAAACCATCATAGCTCGACGGGTATACAGGAACTGCCCAATTATGATATTTCAGAAATCCACATTAGCAGATTTAGTCGAGTTAGAGATGATTGATTTTGATATCATTCTCGACATGGATTAGCTTTATTCCTACTATGCCATAGTGGACTATAGAAATAGGATAGTTCAGTTTCAGTTCCTGAATTATCCCGTCCTAGAGTGGAAGGGTAGCATTTCATCTTTCAAGTATCAACTTGTTTCATACCTTCGAGCAAGAAAAATCATTTCTAAGGGGTGTGTGTATCATCTCATGCATGTTAAGGATTCCAGTTCCAAATCTCCCAATCTTGAATTAGTCCTAGTGGTTAATAAATGTTCAGACGTCTTTCCTGAAGATCTTCTAGGTAATCCTCCAAAAGGGAAATAGACTTTGGCATAGACTTTCTTCCAGATACTCAGTCTATTTCTTTTTCTCCATAGAGAAAGGCACCAGCCAAAATTAAGGAAATGAAAAATCAGTTTAATGATCTCTTAGATAAGGGATTCATTAGGCCTAATGTATCCCTATGGGGTGCGTCAGTCTTATTCGTGTGTAAGAAAGATAGTTCTCTCAGAATGTGTATTGATTACCATCATCTCAACAAAGTCACGGTCAAGAACAGGTATCTGCTACCTAGGATAGACGAGTTGTTTGACCAACTTCAGTGTGCCAGTTATTTCTCCAAGATAGACCTCAGATCAGGCTATCATCAGCTCAGATTTAGAGAATGTGACATTCCAAAGACAAATTTTCATACTCGGTATTCTTTGGTCTTACCAATGCACTTGCAGCTTTCATGGGCCTGATGAACCAGGTGTTTAAGCATTACTTGGACATATCGTCATAGTCTTCGCAGATGATATTCTGCTCTATTCTCGCACAGAGCGTTATTATTCAGACCATCTCATAATTGTTCTTCAGACTCTCAGGGATTACCAGTAGTTCACCAAGTTCAGTAAGTGCGAATTTTGGCTAAACTCAGTAGAATTCCTTAGCCACATTATTTCTGGTGATGGCATTAGAGTAGATCCTAAGAAAATTGAAGCGATAAGAAACTGGCCTCGCCCTGTCTCTCCATCAAATATCAGGAGTTTCTTGGGTTTGGCTGGCTATTACCAATGGTTTGTCAAAGGATTTTCTTCTCTTGCATTTTCTATGTCCAGATTAGCTCAGAAGAAGGTCAAGTTTCAGTGGTCAAAACCTTGCGAGAAGAGTTTTCAGGAGTTGAGGACTCTACTCACCTCACCTCCAGTTTTAGCACTTCCCGATGGTTTTGATAGATTCATGGTATACTGTGATGCATCTAGAGAAGGATTAAGTTGTGTCCTTATGCAGCATGGTAGAGTCATAGCCTACGCGTCCAGAAATTTAAAGTCCCTTGAGAAGAATTATCCTACTCATGACCTTGAGTTAGTAGCAGTTGTCTTTGCCTTTAAGATTTGGAGGCATTATGTATACGGTGTTCATGTAGACATCTTCACAGGTCATAAGAGCCTTCACCATGTCTTTTCCCGGAAAGATCTCAATCTTCGCCAGAGAAGGAGGTTAGATCTGTTGAAGGATTATGAAATAAGTGTCCTTTATCATCCTGGCAAGGCCCATGTAGTAGCCGACACACTCAACAGACTATTCATGGGTAGTGTTTCCCATGTTGAGAAATGTAAAAAGAAATTAGCTCAGGAGATTCATCAGCTTGCCAGACTGGGCATTCGCTTTGTCGACTCTTCAGAGGGTGGTGTATGTGTTTAGAGTAGTTTGGAGTCATCTCTAGTTTCTGAGGTGAAAGAGAAGCAAGGCAGGGATCTTAGACTTTTCAAGCAAAAAGAGTTAGTTTAGAGTCAGGAAGTAGAGGTTTTCACCCAAGGGGGAGATGGTATTCTTCGTTGATAGGGTCGTCTGTGTATTCCCAGTGTAGATGACTTGAGGCAAAAAATTCATGTGGAAGTGCACGGTGTGCGATACTCAATTCATCTAGGGGCCACTAAAATGTACCACGACTTGCGGGAGATCTATTGGTGGAGTGTGATGTAGAGGGCCGCTACCGAGTTTGTGGCTAAGTGCTCTATATGTCAGCAGGTTAAGATAGAGCATCAAAAACCTAGTGGTTCCATCCAGGAGTTCACTATTCCTTCTTGGAAGTGGGAAGAAGTTGACATGGACTTCGTGATGGGTTTTCCTAGAACACATCATCAACATGATTCTATTTGGGTCATTGTAGATCGAATGACCAAGTCAGCATATTTCTTTCCCATTCGTACCTCTTACTTAGCTGAGGATTATGCCAAACTCTATATCAGGGAGTTGGTTAGATTACACGGTGTTCCACTATCTATCATCTCGAATAGAGGTACCTATTTCACCTCTCACTTCTAGAAAGCGTTCAAAAAGGGTTTTGGTACCCAAGATCATCTCAGTATAGTGTTTCATCCGCAGACAGATGGTCAAGCAGAAAGGACCATTCAGACTCTAGAAGATATACTAAGGGAGTGTGCAATTGATTTCAAGGGAAGATGGGATGACCACTTGCCTTTGATTGAGTTTGCATACAACAACTACTATAAGTCCAGTATTCAAATGGCTCCATTCAAAGCTCTCCATGGTAGGAAATATAGGTCTCCGATCGGTTGGTTTAAAGTTAGTGAGACTGCAGTCATAGGGACTGTCTTAGTATTCGATGCTTTATAGAAAGTTCAACTGATCATAGAAAAACTTCGAGTTGCTCAGATCCGACAGAAGTCTTATGTTCATAGAAAGGATCTCGAATTTGAGATCGATAACTATGTTTATCTCAAGATCCCTCCCATGAAGGGAGTGAAGAGATTCATCAAAAAGGGAAAGCTCAGTTCACGAAATGTTGGTCTCTTCAGGATTATCAGTCGCTTCGGCAAGGTAGCATATGAGCTCAAATTGCCTTCAGATCTAGCCTCGATTCATCCAGTCTTCTATGTCTCTTTGCTCAAGAAGTAGATAGGTGACCCAATAGTTGTAGTCCCTATTCAAAGAGTTAACATTCATAATAGCCTCTTTATAAAGAGATTCCTATTAAAATCCTCGACTATTAGTCTCGTAGGATGAGGAACAAAGAAGTCCATCTAGTAAAGGTTCTTTGGCGGAATCAGTCCATGGAGGGAGTTACTTGGGAAGCAGAAGCAGACATGCAAACCAAGTACCCTCATCTTTTCTCCACTAATTTATACTTAGCTCGAGGTAACCATTTTGCTTAATATTATTCATTTATATGTTCAAAATTCCAGTATAAAATTTGTATCAAGTATCATTGCATAGCATATCATGCATTCATGAATTCAGCTTATCAGTCATGCATCAGATATACTTGTTCCTTTATGCTATATTCACTTTAGAATTCAATTCAGTCCTAAAATCATGTGCCAGTTGAGCATGATCATTGTATGCATCGTTTTATCTTTTATCCCCTCTCAAGCAGTCATCATTCGAGGATGAATGTTTCCAAGGGGGAGATATTGTAATACCCCAAAAAATCAAAACCAATATTAGAGCCATGTACCAAGCTCATGCAGAGTACATCATGGTTATCTTATAGTTTTCTCAGTAGGTTAGATGTATATTAAGGCTTCAAATAACTCCCAGCTATCAGACAAATCAAAACATTCCTTACCGATTGAATTATTGAAAAAGATATTGGTATAGTCAATTTCAAATGAGAATATCTATCATTATACTTGGAATTTTTGACTTAATTACCTATCAACAGATAGATAATTGAATTATCTTTTCAACGATAAAAATTTGCCTAAATCTGATATCGGAGCAAAGAGTTATGCGTATTTTACTCCAGCATGTCAGGCTAGAAATAGTGTGATGACATTCGAGGTAGCTTACCACATTTGTGATGCCCTACCACGAAGGTCGTCATCCTTAGGCAGATACCAGCTCCTAAGTGACGACATTCACGGTAGATTACCATATTTGTGATGCCTTACCAAAAAGGTCATCAGTCTTAGGCAGACACCAGCTCCTAACTGACGACATTCGTGGTAGATTACCATATTTGTGACGCCATATCATGAAGGTCGTCATCCTTAGGTAGAATCCAGCTACTGTGTGACAAAATTCATGGTAGCTTACCACATTTGTGATGCCCTACCATGAAGGTCGTTAGCCTTAGGTAGAAACCAGCTCCTAAGTGACGACATTCATTGTAGCTTACCACATTTGTGACGCCCTACCATGAAGGTCATCAGACTTAGGAAGAAAACATCAATTCCAGCTCCTCTGTGACGACATTTTTGATGCCTTGTCACAAATGTCGTTAGCTATGATTTTCAGGAATCGGGAATTTATTTCATAAGGGTATTTTGGTCTTTAACTTCACTTTCCATGACTTATAACCCTAAAGAGCCATAATTTTTTCCACTTTTTCTTCAGTTATGCATCTTAAAAACCCTGTCTTACACTCTCAACCACAATATTGGGGTTTTCTCTCAAGATCATTTCCTCAAGAGAAACCTTTAAAAACATTAGATCTCTTTCAAGATTCAATCACTAAGGTATGCATAGTGTTCATCTATGGATCCAATCCATTCATAGAGCTCAAGAACCATGTTTTAAATACTATTTTGTGAACTTTTTGTGGTAATATGAGCATATACATGGTGATGATTGTTGTTTAAGTTTCAAGATGATATCTAGAGGTATTTTCATGGAATATATATGCTTGTTAGTTGAAAACTATGAACCTTAGATAGTGTGAAATGGTACATGTTATGAAACATACCTATGCCTTAAAGAATGCATGTAAGGTGTTCTATAAAATGCTTAGGATGCTATAAATTCATGTTTATATGGTTCCATGATGTCTAAATGACAAGTCCATGTTAGCTATATACTTTAATGTAAACTCTATGCTTTTCATGTGTTGCTATTGTTATGGTATGAAGCATGCAGGATAATGGAGATATAAAATATGGACATGAAATATAGCTATGCACTCCCTACCATGCTTAATATGTTGAGGAACTACATGATGTATAATTTCCTCTATCTATGATAATATGAATTGTGGACTCCAATCTTATGATCAAGTCAGTCATGTTGTGTCAGTTTCCTTCCATTGAGTCCTATGGCTATTTGTACCTGAAAATTATAGTTGTGTGCCTAGAACCATGTCATGTTTCACGATATACAAAATCAAGCCATGATTCAGTAGAATTTAGTCAGTCATGTGACTCAGGAAACCTCATGGTCTCAGTCAGTTATTAGATATCATTAGCATTCCGTTAGTCAATAGAATTCAGTAATTTCCACTCGCGTACAATTAGTTAAATCATGTTCATTCCCTTCAGATGGGAGTAGGAGTTAGCATCGAGTAAACCCAAGGATGGGAACTTACCTTTATATGAGGGTGTGATTCTTAGATGTCATCCTTGTGTTCCAGAACTATGTAGCTAGCATATGTTGAGATATCACAGCCTGTTATATGAGGGTAGATAATGTGGCTTAATCTATTACATGAGGCTTCCCACTATTCTCACTAGGGTTACCTGTTATATGAGGGTTGCTTATATGTTGTCCTTACCAGTGGCGCAGTATTGACACCCATCCAGTTAGGGCATAGATTGGACCCCATCTTAGCCATAATGGCATATATAGGGCATGTTGGTTAAACAACTACCTCCCACAGTTTTAGACTTAGTCTCAGTAAATGAACTCAAATAGTTCTTCAGATATCAGTATACAAGGATTGTCAGATATAGTCAAATTCAGTTATAGTGCGGAACTCTGATAGTTCCATCAGATTTAAGACTGTTAGATACAGTTGCTCATGTTATCAAAACTACAGTTTCAGCCATGTGAGTGATCAGTAAACCATGTATTACCGTATAGATCTAGCTATCACGTACTCATGATCATAGTTACTATGTATGTATGTTTACGCTCTCTCGTTTATATCAGTCAGTCAGTTAGCATTGTTCATCCATGTAAACCCTTTTGCATTAGGCTGCCTGACTCTTATACTCTGTACTCCAGTTGTACTGACGCATTTGCACAATGGTGCTTTGTGTTCATGTTACACCATAGGTTTAGAAGCACGATTCCCAGACCAGCAGTAGCAGTCGCATTCAGTATACAGAGTTGTTGTGAGTCTTCTTTATTCGAGGATGACATTATTTAATTTATTCATTTATTTATTCAGTTCAGTTTTACGGAGTTAGTTGGAGACATGTTCATTCAAATCCTTATTCAGACAGTACTTAGAGTCTTTTAGATTAATTATTCAGACTTATGTTCAGATTTGATTCAGTTTTCTGCTATTTTGGGTATCTTTCACCCATATTAATTATATATTTTGACAGATTCTTTATTCAGTTGAACTTATGGGCTACATGTTCATGTTTTCCGCATTATTATGTTATATATGTAGTGTACAAGTATAGATATCAATCATGGGTTAGCTTGTGGTTTCTCGTGGTCATGAGCACCATGTAGCATTCCGATTCAAAAAATTAGGGCGTTACAATTATGGACTTAGGAGTTTCTTATAACCGACATAACTACACCATGTGAGCCACATGGAGTCCAACGTACTTCCATCATAAGGAGAGAATCCTATATTTACGGGAGCACCGTACTCTTGCCAGGAAGTACAACTTCAACTTAACAATCACAATACGACACTCAGCCTTTGGCCCACAATTATCAACATCAATCCTACGGTGGCACGTAGTTTTGGGGAAATACAAAATTTCCCGCTCGGTGCTAAATACTCCTCCCAGACTTAGCTCAGAACGCGTTAGGAAATCCATCTTAATCAATATCAATTCATGGGTCTATAATGAATGCCAAAACAATAATATATCTCATCGATAAATAATATACAACCGTGGATTCCTGACTCGACTCAAAATCAAACAATCTTTCTCAACATCAATATGTATCAATTCATTTAGCCATGGCAACATCAATAATTTTGAGGAAATATCAAGACTCATTCTAACAACTCAATCTTATGAATCAATATACTCAATAATCCAATTTCTCATAAGGAAGCTTCAAACTTGACACATGTCTTGAAAGCACTTGAAATACCAACTCATGGTAGAACATAAAGCTCACAATATTAAATATCAAGTCATAATTTGGAAATTGTAAAATAATCATGCATCACAAATTTTAAGAAAACAGCATAGAACTCATTCTTGACTCTTAAGCTCAAATATTAATATATATATATATATATATATATATATATATATTCATTAATCAAACTTCTCATAGAAAATCTTAAATCATGACTCTTATCTCAAATCATTCGGAAATCATCAACTCATAATAACGATATTCAACTCATGGCATAAGTTATCAATTTAAGAAATAAAATGATGAAATAGTCATGTGTATCGATCTTGAATAGCTCAAATATCATAAATCATTAATAAAGTAATTTGTGTGTAAACCCACATTGCAAAATCACGGATTTCAATAGTAGAAATTAAATCTTTGGGAACAAGAACGAAAGAAGCGTTCTTGTTCAAAACCCACATACCTTAGATTACGGATTTAAGATGAACAAGCTTGATTGGGAACTCTTCTTCACTCTTTTTAGCTTAGTTTCTTGATGCCTTTGACATGGGTACCTAGAATCTTGAACCAATTTATAAAATCTATGGTTGGATTCTTGATGTTCTTGGGAAATTTGGATTGGATTTTTGAGAGAGAAACATTAGTATTCTTGATGAAATAGAAGAAGAATGAATTTTTCTTCTTTACTTGGATATATTTAGAGGGTTAAAATGGATTCAAAAGACCAAAATACCCTTTTAAAAATACCTCTTAATTGCTGAAAAAAATGGCTGACGACATTTGTGATAATCTGTCAGACCCGTGATAGGCCGTCACCAAATATCGTTACAAAGGGGTTGAATTTTTTATTTTCTGCCTAAGGCCAATATCGGTGGTGTTAGCATACGACCCCTTTCTTGCAAATATTAACCATAGACAATCCATTTAGGTTAAGACGACCTTTGGTTCCTTTTCCATATACCATATTAAATCCACTTGGGAGACTTTCATGTTCTCCACAAGCATAACCATTCATCCATTATCAAACCATTTAAACAATGCATAAATCCTTTGTGCAATTTAAAATATGTAAGAGTTCCATTTAAAGAAGTCAATGCAACTAACATTCTTTATAAACATTTTATCAAACATCTTGGGGCATAATATAACCAAAGCAAATTCAAAAAAAAATTATGCCATTTCCATGCAATCCAATTTTCTAAATTTACCATTAATGCATATAAAATCATGATAAAACAATTGAAAACCATAACCAAGCATTCAATATCAAACCCCCTAAATAATAGTTGAAAAAACATGATCATGAAATAATAAAACATGAAATTAATCAAATAAACCATGCCTTTATTATAAATTACAATGATGGAAGAGAATCATGCCTTAAACCAGAGAATCGATGGAAAAAATAACCAAAGCAATCCATAATACAATCCACAAGATAAAACCCTAGCTTCCTTGCACCAAATGTTTTTGAGATAATTATGAGATTTCTTTTGGATTGTTTCTAAGTGTTAATGAATAGAATAATAGGGTAATAACCTCTTAAGTGTATTAGAAGTTGTGGGTCCTAATTAGGGTAAGTGGGTAAAAGTCCAAAATACCCCCACTTAAATTATTTAAAAACCCATCATAGGGATACAACTGACACATATGAGTCGTACCTTTTAATACGATTGGTAACCACCACTCGTAGCCAAGAATCTACCTTTGTATAAAATATTATTGAGTATAGGACTTACCTAACCAAGTCGTAACTACAAAATATGATCCGTACCCATAATTTGTATCCATAGAAGAATTAAATACCGGAGGATCAAATAGTGCCCGTTGTATGAGTCCCTGATATGAATCGTACCAATCCCTTATGACTTACACCTCTAAGTTGTTGTGATTCCAATGACCAAAACTATATCACCAGCTAACACTTGTCAGGAAATGACAGGACCATATCACTCGTACCCTAGGATACAACTCAAACCCATAAGTTGTATTGGGTCCGAAGAATGGATTTTTAGGAAATTTTCTAAGGGTCAAAACCATAGATGCTTCATTATAATAGTTTTATCCATGGTTCCTGTGCCCTTGTGCTAAAAAATCCACCAACTAATAATCAAGATACTTTTCTTTCTCTTTAGATTCAGTCTCAAAAGTTCGAGAAGTAGATCCCTATGCCCCAACTACATTAACTTTCTTAGCACTCATTGTTGCAAATTGTTTTTTAAGTAGCCTAATATCTGTCTGAAGTTGTGCAACTTCTTGTGCTACTAAATTATGTCAAGCTCCATAATTATTATCTTATCTAATAGAATATGTACCTGCACCCCACTCAGTGTCTCAAGTATGCCAACCTCGATTGGTCACCAAAACCTCATCTAACATCTCATGCACAACATCCCACTGAAGATGAATTGATGCACTTCCCAAAATAGTATTCACCATTGCTCTTGAACTAACATTCAGTGATCTTTAGAAGATTTCCAATAGATTGGATCCTATGATATTGTAATTAAGTAGCGTGCTTAACTTATTCTTGAATCTATACTACGGTTGATACATGGATTCTGTAGGTAGGTATCTAAAATTATAGATTTTATCTTTCAACTGTAGCATCCTTGTAGGAGGGAAGAATTTATTCAAAATTTGGCTATGCAACTCATGACAAGTAGTGATTGAACCTCTAAGAAGTTCCCCTAACCATAGCAATGCTTCCCCAGTCAATGAAAATGGGAACAACCGTAATCTCAAAGATTCCTAGTCTACCACTGGAATAGTATACAACATATATATCCTAATATAAGTAGTAATATTTATATGCACATCATCAGTTGATGATCCCAAAATGCACCCTTCAAGATTAGAAATTAGATTATTTCACTAGTAATGACAAATTTAACATTGGACAGTAGAGTAGGAGGAATGATGGCTCCTGTCTCAGCAGGTTGGACATATCTATGTATTCACCTTTGTCATATGGCTGAAGATGATCATATATAGGAATCAATAGAGATTCTCCTCTTTGAACTCCACTATGACGCTTGACCACTAGTCTTAGCCTAGCTATCACTGTTTGTAGGGTTACCCTAGCCTCTTCAGCTAATCGTGCTTCCTTAGCGACTCTAGATTCTTGATATGCTGCTATAAATAATTGTTCAGTCTAACTAAAAGTAATATTATATAGATCTTAGTTGTGGGAGGTGGAAAAATCAGAGGGTCTCAAACCCCAGTAAGAATACCAACATGAATTTTTTCTGCTATTCGTCGCGGTGTTTGAAAAATTCTTTCAAGATTTCGATCATAAAGGAGTACTGGATTGCCTCTTCTATTAGTATTTGACATAAAATAGCATATGGAAAACCAAGAACAATAAATAAGATCCGCAAACTTCACCAATGTCAATCAATAATTCAGACTATTTTGCCCAGCAACGACACAAAAAATTAATATCGCCCAAAAACTCACCTCCAATCAAGTATATTGCGGTTGATGCAAAGAACAGAAACCCAAACAAAGTTGGGTTTGAACCCACAAGGGACAAAATCAACAACTTCTTAACTTGTTGAAATCCACAAGTAGTGTCGAAAAGTAAATTGGCGAATTTGAAAATCACTTCTAAGTAGTAACTAAACTTGAATGCTTTGAGTTTGTAAATAATAGAAGACAAACACTAGTACTATGTTTCCCCTGGCTTCTAAACTCCATAAATTTCTTATGTTCAACGCACCTAATCTACTGCATTGCATGTAAAGTCAACAAGCTATGTATTATCCATAGTCTTGTGAACATATGGATAAATCTCACCATTTACCTTGTGTGTCTCAGGGAATCACCTTATTACCCCTTGTCTATGACTTCAGTTCAACTTTCACCTTTTGAGTGTAAAATTTATTAGATTAGATGGCAGAGTAATAATATGGACATGAATCTCAAAATACTGTCTTAATCCTCATTTTGCGATATCAAACTCCTATGTGATGACGTTATTATACATAGGCAATTCTTAAACTTGTGCAGTATCTTTGGGGTCAATGAGTATGATGAAGATTAAGATACATACATCTAATTTAGAATTGATGAATCTCCCACTTCCCTAACGTAGTTAATTCACTAAGGTTCCTACAACCCTAGTCAGGGAAATTAGTTATTCATGCTTATGCACCAATCCATGATAATCAATAAAGAAAAAATGTAATTAATTTCACAAAAATAAAAGAAAGAAAATTTGATGTCTTCAGTTTAATCAAAACACAAAAATCTCAAGAACAAAATCGTAATATCAAAGTATTTAAAAAGTAGTAAAAGTATTGTAAAAGTGTGTAACCTAATAAAGGAATAGCCTTAAGGTAGTTATTGTGTCGCAAAATAACTCAGAAATCCTATTTAAAATAGAATAGGAAAATTAATATTGGCATAAGGTACGAATCATGTCGTCCACTCATAAGGTATTCTTAAAAGTCGTACTTTTCTTGTCGTATATTCTGCGGTGGCTGATCTTTAAGGGCTCTATGTTTTTTTTTTTTACGAATCAATAACGTAAGTGGTATCTTGACCATACGACTTGTGGTTTTCATTTGTCACCACCAAGGACTTGATCTTTCAAAGCTCTGCACACTGGTATATTTATGATTTATCTATATAAGTCGTACTCAGACTTCCGACTCATCTTATTCTATGACATTAAATCTTATTGGCTGCTTGAGTTTCTATTCTACTTGTGGTTACTAGTCATGACTTTTATCATCTCTTTACAACTCGTACTCTATAGTTGTACTTCTTATTACATAACTTATCTTCTTGGCTTTAGATATTGTTGTGCTTACAAGTCGACTTACTATCCGTATGATGCATTGAAAAGTGGCATACTGACTTATTTCATCTGCAGATACCATATTTTTCAATGGTGTTTTTTCTAATTTCATTACAAGGCTATTACTTACATGTTACACTTGTAACAACCATAAGAATACTTCATATATACTAAAATAACCTAAGTCCAATAATTAATTCTTTGTTTTAAGTATCGAAAGTATTGTGTTTCACGATGCTTCAGCATGTAGCACATGTGGACCACATGTAGGAAAAGTATGTATCATAAGTCAAAAACCCTAAGAGTAGAGTAAAAAATTTCTTCTCTGAGCATATGTGATGGCACATACGCTCAGCCTCAGGCTGCATATGCCACATGCACCCAAGGCCAGGTTGTTTGTGGACACCACATGTAGCTGCCAAACTTTTTTTGTCCTTTTTCATTTGTGATATATCTTCAGGGTTTCTTTATGTACTTTAATTACCCATTAGGTATTTTCAGTAGAAGTTTAGCACAGTTGATACTTAGAAATATATTTTTATTTCGAGATTCAATTTTTTTTTGGAATTCTATTATATTGATTTCTGTTGATTTAGTCATTTATGATTTTGGGTTTTTACTCGTGATTATTATTATTTCAACTTATGCTTCCAATCATAAATTTTGTTGATTACTTCGTAAGCATCAGCGGCTAAAAACCCTTAGCTAGGGCTGTCGAATCCCTGGTGCATTAACATATAGGGGAAGTGCTATTGTTACTTAGAATAGATACCCATGTATGCATTGTATTATATACACTTTAATAGTTATCTTAGTGGTTTCAAACATTAGGATCCCTCCTACATTATTGCTACTTACTCCTAAAGAGTATACTGACTAGGAAAATATAATGACGACCATAATTTGATGGTTAGTTATTGATCCATGCTACTAGGCATTATATAAATAAGATGGTTAGATTTCATCTAATAACTATAGACTCAAAAGGTATTAGTTAGCTAGGATTAAGATAAGGGTTAGTAATGCAAGATCTTGAGATTCAAAAGGTAAAGGGTTAAGTCTATCAGCTCTTCCAAAAGGCTGTTGATGGTAAATAACTTATCAATTCTACATGCAAGGAATCGGGTTGGTTAAATAAAGCACGATAATCTAGGGGAAACACAATCCTAGTTTTCATATATGACTGATTATAACCGAATTTGATATTCTCTACTTGTTTGATATTTCTACTCAAAACTTCTCATTTACTTTTCATATTCTACCCATTGATTACAATATGTGAGAGGCATGATTGCATGTATTCCACTGGGATTCAACCCAAACCTTTGTTGGTTTACTATATTTGATAGTGATAAGAAATATTGGTATGCTTTTAGCTTAAGCTTATAGTGAGAGAAGGGATGTAGAAGAAGTCAACTATAGGTTAAGAGGTAGAGCTAGCTAAGCTGAGATAGGTAGCAGATGGAAGAGCATCCTATCTTAGCATTATATGCAGTCGTATGAGGATGATGAAAAATATCTAAGATACATGGATATATTAGAGAAAGAACCATTATTCCTCCAATTTAACCCCCAGGAAGTAAGTTTTACATAATGAGTGCAATGATCTATCTCCTAAACCTAAATTGTGTATTTAAGGGCTTACTTAGAGATGATGAAAACATGCGCCTTGCAAATTTCATCGGGATATGCAGTTCATAGACAATTCTTAGGGTGAATCAGGAATCACTTAGACTGAGGTTGTTCCCCTTCTCACTTATAGGATAATCATTTTTATTGCTAGGGGAACTTCTAAGAGGATCTATGATTATATAGAATAAGTTTCTTAGGAAATTCTTCAACCGGTTCTTTCCTTTATCCAAGATGTTGTAGGTCAAGAACGACATTTATAATATAGGGTAGCTGAAGTCAAAGTCAATTTTTGATGCATGGTTAAGGTTTAAGAAGAAACTAAGTATGGTGCAAAAACATTTGATATTAGGTACGAGCTTATTAGATATATTTTATAGAGCCTTGACCATTAGTTCTAGAGCCATGGCAGACACCATCTTTTAAGGAGCATTAATGACACTATGCTGAGAGGAAGCTTAGGAAATATTAGATCAAATCTTATTAACTAACAAAGGTGGAAAACTATAGAGGCTTAGAGGGGAACTTGCACATATGATACATGGGACTCTTCCAACCAAAAAGTAGCTGATGACTCAGTACCACAATAGATTATACTAATAATAACTAATTTAGGACTACTGGATAAGCAGTTTGCTAGAATAATTTTTGAGATGGTAACCATAAAACGAGCAGAGGATTTGGTTTCAAAAGCTTATTAGTAAGAAATAGAGGAGAAAGAAAAGTATTTGGATCATTAGTTGGCGGGTTTCCCCAAGGGCAAGGGAACAAAGATCTGAATTATTATAACTATTAAAGAGACCATAGTAGGGAGCGATATAATGACTGGAGGAACAAGTATGACTATGGAGAGTAGGGAGATTGGTACATTTCACCTGGCAGAAGAGGTGTAGCATCAAGAATGGAAAAGATGTTGACTAAGCTAGTAAAGGGTCGTGAAAATTAAGCGATCAACCTTACAAATATTAAGGATGAAATTTTGGGGATGACCCAAAAGGGTGAATCCCATTCCACTGCTATCATGAAGTTAGAGAAGCTATTCAGGTAGATGTTAGCATCTCTGAACCAAAGGCAGTCGGGTACCCTTCCGAGTAACATTATGGAAAATTATAAAAATGATATTCATGTTTTTTCCATTACTAGAAGGAGGGGTATGAATATTGTGGATCTTCTTTTATCTATTGTAGAAGCGCTAAGGCATTATTAAGCTATTATTGGTAAGATACCTATTGTGGTGAAAGAAAAGGCAACAAGTGGTGATGATGTAATTAATAATGAAAGATGTAAGGGTTCGGTTAATTAGTAGTATATAAGATAAGTTCCAATACCACCCCACCTTTTCCTTTGTGACTTAAGAAGAATAGAGCGAAAGAAAATTCAGGCAATTCATTAAAATTCTGAAAATATTATGCTTGAATATTTTTAAGACCCCGTAAAGTTCTAAGCTTAACTCAGTCTTTTAGAGCAGGGAAAGAAGTCCCAAACTTAGGAATTTCAGCTATGTGTTGATACATAGAATTTATTTTAACCTTCAAAAAATGGTGATCTTATTTCACGACCCTTATGACCTTAAAAGGTCGATCCTTGGATCAAATCATGATCAGGTATGTTAATAGGTTACTTCGGATAAGTGTAGGATTTTTTAGATCTCATTTGAATCATATTTAAGTGGCCAAAACAATGGGTCGATGTGATCTCAACGCCTCATGTTTCCCATCACATCGATGAATAATTTTCCCCAGGTTTCAGTTTAATTTCAAAGAACCAACATGAACTTGATGCAATGCGTTGGTCAAGGAGTTGATTCCATCGATATGGCATGTCGCTCACTGCATCACTTGGCACATTTTCATTCATTAAAACTCTGTAGCTAGAGAGGTAGTTGGGGTTATTTTCCCACCCTTAATCATCCCAAAAAACATGAGATTAACCAACTCTAAAGGAAAAATCTCTCATTCTCTCTAAAATTTACTTAAGAAAAAGCCCTAGGCCATTCAAATTTAAAGACCAATCTTCAATAACACACCATAAATCTTTACTAATTTACTTACCAAGGTATGTTAGGTGTTCATCCATGGGTTTTCTTCCTCTCTTGGAGTTCAAGAACTTCTTTTAAAAATTCAAGGTGATTGCATTAATGAATTCTATGTTGAGTTAAAATGTATTCATGATTATGATTTTATTTGGGCTCAATTCTCTGATTAGTTAAAAAATTCATGTAAATTAAATAGCGCCTGTGTAGTTTTTTGTAGTTTTTAAGTTAGAAACCCGTGAATTTGTGAATTTCGAATTGTGATGATGATGCATCCATGTTGACTAGTATTATGTGCAAAAACTATGACCCAAGTGTTTGATATAATGTTCATGAAAGTTAAAATAGTTAATCATGTCATAATAGTATGTTTAAAAGTTCATACCATGCAAGTGTTTGCTAAAATGCCTGAATGAATGAATAGTGACATAGTAACTATGTATTATATTTTCAAGACTATGCTCTGTTTTTAATATCTATGCTATTGAGTCCTGGGGGTATCTAAAATCCAACAATCTAGCTGCCACCTAGATTTAAACTAGTTTCAGAATACTCTCTGTGATGTCATGTATAGTATACTCAGCCAGTAATAGAACTTTACATATTCAGTCAGCTAATAGAACTCAGTGAACTCAATCCAGTTTAGTTAGACATCCTAATCTGAAATAGTTATGTCAAGTCTAGTACGGTTTAGAAATTAATTCAATTTCGATTAATTTAGGACTAGAAATCAACATCGAGCGAACCAAGGGATTGGGTCATTCCAGTCTAGAAAAATGGATTGACTCATAGTAGCAGTCCCTGCCTTACAGAAGTACGTAGACTGCATAGGATGGGATATCTTCCTGCCAGTCTAATGTTGATACATCTCATATGAGTTTTTCTACAAGCAAGGGTTGACTGAAGGGCTTCCTGCCAGAGAGGGTTAACTGATACCCATAGATAGTATCCTTTGGCAATGTTCTAACTCCCTTCCAACTTAGGTCATAGATTAGACCCTAACTCAAATCATAATTAGGGTATGTCGGTTAGATGAACAGACCCACAGTTTCCATTTTAGTTTCAGACTTAGTATAAAATGTTAGTTCAGTATCAGAATAAAGACTGTCAGATACAATCACCCAACTCAATTTAGAAATTCTATTCAATTCTACAAAATCAGGACACTAAAAAATAGTCACTAAGTAAAAAATAATACAATATCTGTAAACTCATATATTAGAACTCATTATCCAGTATTAAATGTGATATCCATTACAACATATGTAGTTATGTGAATAGCATTGCATAATCTATATTTTATAGCAGTTTTAGATATACTTATACTCGCACTCAGTTATATTCATGTTTTCTTAGCTAGTTACTATTCTTGAATATGAACTCCTGCATTCAGCCTTACCCCACCTAGCATGGCAGTACATTCAAAGTATTGACGCATACCTCTTTTTATGCTATGATGTCTTATATCATAGGTTAAGATGCATGAGCTCATGTCCGTAACTAGTAGCCCAAATTATCTATAGCATATTTATTGGTGAGTCCTCATAGTTTAAGGATCATGTATTATTTAATTTATTAGTATTTCAATAGTCAGAGTTAGTTGGGAGCATGTCCCATCAACTATGTATTCAGATAGTTCTATTAGACTCTTTTCAAACTAGTTTATTTTAAGACAGTTGTTAGGTATTTCAGTGTCTATTTATTAGTATTTAGTGTTTGATTTTAGTTATGAACTTTATGGTAAATTTAGCCTAATTTTTCCATTACTACAAATTTATTATTATTTAGTAATTGTAGCAGGTACCAGTCATGGGTTAGATTAAGGTCATTTGATAATATGATCACCGTGTGACATCTGGGGTGCAGATTTTGGGTGTTATAAACTTGGTATCAGAGCCTAAGGTTCAAAAAAGTCCTAGCAAGTCAGATAGTCACATCAAGTAAAGTCGTGTGCATGGGTGTCTAGCATACCACACTTATGAACAGGAGGCTATGAAGTATTTTAGGGAAAGTTTGCCATGTTTTAGTATTCATATCGTGCGAGTGACGCGTGAGATCAAGTTAAACTCCCAATCTAATTGTTTGCGCTTCCATTTAAAGAGTATGCCTCCCAAAAGGAACAATGGAATTATAACAGGCAACTAGCTAGCACCTCCGCCCGTTTAGGCAGGTCCCCTGGACGAGCATGTCTCTTATGAATAATTTAGAGTAGAATACAATAATCTAGCTCATTATGTAGTAGAAAGAATAAAAGCCCAGATGCTATTTCTGAAAATCCAGCGAACAATACTATTGTAGCTAGAATTTAGGACCACCCGAATGAACCCTCCAATCTTTACCTGGTCTAAGACTGATGAGGATACACAGAAAATCCTTGATCAAGTACATAAAGTCACAGATATTATGGGATAACTACAGGTGTGAGTGTTGAGTTGGCTGCGTATCTTTTGAAGGATGTGGCTCACTCATGGTTCAAGTAGTGGAAGGCAGTGAGGGCTACAGATCTAAGGCCCGTGGAATAGGAAAAGTTTGCAACTATTTTTTTGGATAGGTTCTTCCCAAAAGACTTGAGGGAAGCCAAGGTTTTGGAGTTCATTATTTTGAAGTAGGGCAACATGACAGTTAAAGAGTATTCTCTCAAGTTTACTCAGTTAGAAAGATGTGTCCCTCATGTGGTAGCAGATAGCAAATCTAAGATGAGTAAGTTTATGCCTAGGGTGTCTAACAGTGTTGTAAAGAAGTGTTAGACTGCAATGCTAATTAAAGAGATTGACACATCCAAATGGTCCTTGCTCAACCAATAGAGGAGTCTATTAGTAATAAGAATAAAAGGGAATATAATAGAGCTAGAATAGGTAGCTTTAACTTCACTTAGCCTAAGTTAGAGGGTGGAAATTATTCTTAGGTCTGCCCAAAATCTTTAGTTCCAGCTCCATCCTCAGCTATTGATCCAGTGATGAAATTCTGAGATGGCAATAAAGATAGGACACCAGGCCCTAAACCTCAGGGTAGTGTTAGAAGTTCCCAAAAAATTCCCTTTTGCCAGAAGTACGGCAGAAACAACTAGGGTTTCTGCAGAACTAGCAGTGATGTATGTTTTTGATATAGAAAGCTGGGCCACAGGGTTAGAGAGTATACTTCGGTGGGTTTACAGAGTAAGCATAATCGTCCTTCAACTTAGTCTGGTCGCCTAAATAAGTAGGATACCGCTTCTAGTACCACCAGTGGGAAACGCCTAAATAGTTTTTATGCACTTTAGTCCCAAAAATATTAGGAAAGTTTTCTTGATGTGGTCACTGGTACATTAAAATTTTATCCTTTGCATGTTTATGCCTTGCTACTTCCAGGATCTTCTTTGTTCTTTGTAACTCTATATATAGCTATTGACTTCAGATTTACTCCCAAAATTCTAGCAAAGCCCTTCTTAGTCTCTTCCTCAGTGGTTAAATGTATCTTAGCCTGACGGGTATACAGAAACTGCCTAATTATGGTATATTTGAATTTCCCATTATTTGACTAAATAGAATTAGACATGACAGATTTTGATGTAATTCTCGACATGGACTGGCTTCATTAATGCTATTCTTCAGTTGACTACAACAATAGTGTTGTCCAATTTATGTTTCTAAAAAAACCTGTCGTAGAGTGGAGGGGTAGTACTTTAGCACTTAGAGGAAAGCTTATTTCTTACCTAAGTCTGAGAAAAATGATATCTAAGGCATGTGTTAATCATCTTGTTCAATTTTAAGACTCTAGTTCAAAGACCCCTAATCTTGAGTCAGTTCCTGTTGTATGTGAATTCTAAGATGTATTCCCCAAAGATCTTCCTGGAGTCCCTTCGGAGTAGAAAATTAAGTTTGAAGTAGACCTTCTTCCCGATATTTAACCTATCTCTATCCTACATATAGCATGTCCCCAACAGAACTCAAAGAGTTAACTGAATAGTTTAAGGATCTACTAGATAAGGATTTCATTAGACCTAGAATTTCCACATGGGGTGCACCAGTTCTATTCGCGCATAAGAAAGATAGTTCTCTTAGAATATGTATCAACTATCATCAGCTAAATAAAGTCACGGTCGAGAATAAGTATCCACTTTCCAGAATTGATGACTTTTTTGAACAACTTCAGGGTGCCAGCTACTTTTCTAAGATAGACCTTAGATCAGGCTATCATCATCTCAGAGTTAAAGAATCTGACATTTGAAAAATAGCATTCAGAACTCGGTATGGCCACTTTGAATTCCTAGTTATGTCATTTGGTCATAACAATGCTCTAGTATCCTTTATGGACTTGATGAACCGCGTGTTCAAGAAGTACTTGGACATGTTTGTTATAGTTTTAATTTATGAAATTCTTGTCTACACCTGCAGTAAACATGATCTTATAGACCATCTCAGAATATTATTTTAAACTATTAGAGCCCATTAGTTGTTCGCCGAATTCAGTAAGTAAAAATTTTATCTATGGTCAGTAGCTTTCCTTGGTCATATAGTTTTCTATAATGGCATTAGAGGTGATTCTAAATTGCCCAAAGTAGTGAGATACTGGCCCAGGCCAATCTCTCATTAGATATCAGGAGTTTTTTGGGTTTGGCTGGTTATTATTGATTTTTTGTTGAGGGATTTTCATCCATTGCATCTCTATGTCCAGATTGACACAGAAAAAAGTCAAGTTACACTGGTCAGATTCTTGTGAGAAGAGTTTGCAGTAAATAAATACTCGACTCACTGCAGCCCCAATTTTAACCTTACCAGATGGTTCAGAAGGATTTGATGTATATTGTGATACTTCCACAGTTAGTTTGGGGTATGTTTTGATGCAGAATGTTAAGATCATAGCCTATAACTCTAGACAGATTAAGCCCCATGAAAGGAACTACCCCACTCATGATCTTGAGTTATCAGCTGTCATGTTTGCCTTAAAGATTTGGAGGCATTATTTGTATAAGGTACATATAGATCTGTTTACAGACCATAAAAGGCTTTAGTATGTATTTTCTCGAAAAGACCTGAACCTGCATGAAAGAAAGTTGTTAGAGTTGTTGAAAGACTATGACATAAGTGTTCTGTATCATTAAGGTAAACCCAATGTAGTGGTTGATGCTCTCAGTAGGATGTATATATGTAGTGTTGCTCACGTGGAGGATGGTAAGAAGAAGTTAGTTCAAGAAGTTCACCAACTTGCTTGACTAGGTGTCTAGTAGGTTAATTCAGTAGAGGGAAGCACATGGATACAAAATAGTTTGGAATCATCTTTTATTTCTAAAGTTAAATAAAAATCGAGAAAGAGATCCCAATTTAGTTTAACTAAAGAATTTAGTAACAGATCAAAGAGTAGATTTTTTCACCCAAGGGGGAGATGGTTTGTTGCATTGCCAGGGTCAACTATGTGTGCCATGTATGGATGGTGTGAGACAGAAAATTCTTATAGAGGCACATGGAGAACATTACTTAATTCACCCAGGGGCCACTATGATTTACCAGAATTTGCGGGAAGTCTATTTATGGAGTGGGATAAAGAGAAACATTGCAGAGTTTATGGGTAAGTGCTCTACATGTCAGTATGTCATGATTTAGCATCAGAAGCCTAGTGGGTCTATGCAAGATTTTAGTATACCCATATGGAAGTGGGAGGAAATGAACATGGACTTTGTGATGGGTTTGCCTCGTACTCACCGCCAACATAATTAGATTTGGGTCATAGTAGACAGGATAACCAAATCAGCTTATTTCTTACCAGTTCATACCTCTTATTTATTCAAGGATTATGCCAAGATCTATCTTAGAGAGTTATTTATATTACACAGAGTTCCATTATCCATTAGTTCAGATAGAGGTACGAAGTTCTCTTCTTGTTTTTGGAAAGACTTCCAAAAGGGTCTTGGTACCCAAGTTTATGTCAGCAAAACATTTCACCCTTAGATAGATGGTAAAGAAGAGAAGATAATCCTGTCTCTACAAGATATTTTAGGAGCATCTGCCATTGACTTTAAGGGTAGTAGGGATGACTATTTGCCTTTGATTGAGTTCAAATTTAATAATAATTATTATTCCAGCATTCAGATGGCTTTGTTTGAGGTGCTCTATTGGAGGAGATGTAGATCCTCTATTAGTTAGTTTGAAGTGGGTGAGGCTATAGTTTTAGGGCCTATCTTTGTATTTGATGCCTTAGAAAAAGTTTAGTAGATCAGGGAAAGGCTCCAGTTTGAGATTAGTGACTTTATGTATTTGAAAATCTCCCCTATGATGGGAGTGATGAGGTTTGGAAAAAAGGGGAAACTCTGTCCCCGATATGGAGGCCCTTACCGAATTCTCTACCGTTTCAGAAAGGTAACTTACAAGGTTGATTTTTCTTCCAAATTAGCTTCAGTGCACCCCGTGTTTCATGTCTCCTTGCTAAATAAGTGCATAGGTGAACCAATAGTTTAGTAATGATAGATGTCACTGATCTCCAAAATAACCTCTCATATGAGGAAATCCCTCTCTAAATTCTTGATTTTCAGGTTCGCAGACTAAGAAACAAAGAGGTTTGTCTAGTCAAAGTTGTTTGACAGAATCAGTTCGTTGAGGGAGCTACTTGGAAAACATATGTAAAGATAGGGACCAAGATCCTCACCTGTTCTCTTCAAACTGAGACTCAGCTCAAGGTAACAACATTCCTTGAATTTACTTAGTTCCATGCTCAGATTACCTTTACAACTGTGTATTTGTTCAGTTGCATAGCATTCTCATATCACGCATACCTTCATGAAAAAACTCAGTCATATGTCATTTCTTCAGAACACATTCATGCTTCAGTTATGCATGTCAGTATAATAGTTTAATATATTAGTAGATTCAGTCATGAAACCATGCTTCACATGTGCCTGATCAATATATAAATTTACTCTATCAGAAATCTAAGCTGAGTCTCATTCGAGGACGAATGTTACCAAGGGGGAAATATTATAAGACCCCAATAAGATCAAATCTTAACTCAATCCTTTAGACTAGGGAAAGAGGTCCCAGACTTAAAAATTTCAGCGAAGTGTTGATACTTAGAATTTATTTTAACCTACATAAATTGGTAATCTTATTTCATGACCCTTCTGACATTAAAATGTCAATCCTTGGATTGAATCATGATCAGGTGTTTCAATATGTTATTTTGGGTGAGATTTGGATTTTTTGAACCTCATTTGAATCTTATTCAAGTGTCCAAAATTGAGGGTTGATGCAATCTCGATGCATCGCGTCACCCATAGCTCGACATATAATTTTTCCCCAGCATTAAATTCAATTCTAGTGAACAAAAAAAAATTCGATCTGGCGCGTTGGTCATCATATTAATACTATCGACATGGTATGTCGCTTACCGCATTACTTGGCACATTTTTAGACATTAAAACTCTGCATCTAGAGGGGTATTTGGATCACTATCCCACCATTAATCATCCGTAAAAACATGATATCAACCTACTCTAATGGCAAAATCTCTTATTCTTAGTAAAATTTATTCCAGAACAAACCTAGGGCATTCAAATTTCAAGATCAATTTTCAAGAACATACCACCAATCTTCATAAGTTTACTTACTAAGGTATGTTAGGTGTTAATCCATGGGTTTCCTTTCACCCTTGGTGTTCAAGAACCTATTTTAAAATTTTAAGATGATTGCTTTCATGAATTCCATGTTGAGTTAAATTGTATTCATGAATATAATTTTATTTGGGTTCTATTCAATGATTAGTTGCAAAATTCATATGAATTAAATTGCACGTGTTTTGTTTTATGTAGTTTTATGTTGGAAACCCTTGAATTTGTGATTTTGGAATTATGATCATGATATGTGTATGTGACTAGTATTATGTGCATAAACTATGCCCCATGTGTTTGATATATTGGTCCCTTCAGGATTCTTAGTCTCTTTGGTAAGGTAGCATATGAGCTCGAATTGCCTTCAGATCTATCCTCAGTTCATCCAGTCTTCCGTGTCTCTTTTCTCAAGAAGTGCATAGGTGACCCAGTAGTTGTAGTCCTTATTCAGAGCATTGACATTCAGAATAGCCTATCTTATAAAGAGATTCCAGTCAAAATCCTCAATTATTAGTCTCGTAGGCTGAGGAACAAAGAAGTCCCTCTAGTTAAGGTTCTGTGGCGGAATCATTCTATGGAGGGAGCTACTTGGGAAGTAGAAGTAGACATGCGAACAACGTACCTTAATTTTTTCTCTGCTAATTCAGACTTAGCTCGAGGTAACCATTTTCCTTAAGCTTGTTCAGTTACATGGTGAAAATTCTAGTATAAAATTTGTATCAAGTATCAGTGCATAGCATATCATGCATTCATGAGTTCAGATTATCAGTCATGCATCAGATATGCATGTTCAGTTAGGATATATTCAGTTTAGAATTCAATTCATTCCTAAAATCATGTGCCAGTTGAGCATGATCATTGTATGTGTCATTTTATATTTTATCCCCTCTCAAGCAGTCATCATTCGAGGACGAATGTTTCCAAGGGGCAGATATTGTAATACTCCAAAAAATCCAAACCAATATTAGAGACATATACCAAGCTCATCCATAGTACATCATGGTTATTTTATAGTTTTATGAGTAGGTTAGATGTATATTAAGGCTTCAAATAACTCCCAGCTATCAGACAAATCAAAACATTCCTTACCGATTGAATTATGGAGAAGGATATTGGTATAGTCAACTTTAAACGATAATATCTCTCATTATACATGGAATTTTTGGCTTAATGACCTATTAATAGATATATAATTTAATTATCTTTCCAACGATACCAATTTTGCCTAAATCCAATTTCGGTACAAAGAGTTATTCGTATTTTACTCCAGCATGTCAGGCTGGAAATAGTTTGACGACATTCGTGGTAGCTTACCACATTTGTGACACCCTACGACCAAAGTCGTCATCCTTAGGTATAAACCAATTCATTAGTGATGACATTCATGGAAGATTATCATATTTGGGATGCCCTACCATAAAGGTCATCAGCCTTAGTCAGAAACCAGATCCTAAGTGACACGTTCGTGGTAGCTTACCACATTTGTGATGCCACATCACAAAGGTCGTCATCCTTAGGTAGAATCCAGCTCCTGTGTGATGACATTCGTGGGAACTTACCATATTTGTGATGCCCTGCCACGAAGGTCATCAGCCTTAGGTAGAAACCAACACCTAAGTGACGACATTCATTGTAGCTTACCCAATTTGTTCGCTCTACAAAGAAGGTTGTCAGACTTAGGAAGAAACCATCAATTCCAGCTCCTGTGAGACGACATTTTCGACATCTTACAACTTTTTTGACGCCTTGTCAAAAATGTCGTCAGCTATTATTTTTAGCAACTGGGAATTTATTTCATAAGGGTATTTTGGTCATTTCTTTCAGCTTCCACGACTTATAACCCAAAAGAGGCATAAATTTTCACATTTTTTCTTCAGTTAAGCATCTTAAAAACCCTCTCTTACACTCTCAACCACAATATTGGGGTTTTCTCTCAAGATCATATCCTTAAGAGTAACCCTAAGGAATTCTTCAAGAACCTTCCAAAACATTATATCTCTTTCAAGATTCAATCACTAAGGTATGCGTAGTATTTATCTATGGATCCAATCGTTTATAGAGCTCAAGAACCATATTTTAAATACTATTTTGTGAACTTTTTATGGTGATATGATCATTTACATGTTGATGATTGTTGTTTAAGTTTCAAGATGATATCTAGAGGTGTTTTCATGGAATATATATGCTTGTTAGTTGAAAACTATGAATCTTAGATGGTGTAAAATGGTACAAGTTATGAAACGCACCTATTCCTTAAAGAATGCATGCAAGGTGTTAAAATGCTTAGGATGCTAGAAACTCATGTTTATATGGTTCCATGATATCTAAATGACGATTCCATGTTAGCTATATAATTTATATGAATTCCATGCTTTCATGTGTTTCTATTGTTGTGGTATGAAGCATGTATGATAATGGAGATATACAATATTAACATGAAATATAGCTATGCACTCCCTACTATGCATATTATATTGAGGAACTACACGATTTATAATTTACTTTATCTATGATAATGTGAATTGTGGACTCCAATCTTATGATCAAGTTAGTTATGTTGTGTCAGTTTCCTTCCATTGAGTCTTGGGAGTATTCGTACTCAAAAACTATAGTTGTGTGCCTAGAGCCATATCATGTTTCACGATATACAAAATCAATCCATGATTTAGTATTAATCAGTTAGTCATGTGACTCAGAAAACCTCATGGACTCAGTCAGTTATCAGATATCAGTAGTATTCCGTTAGTCTATAGAATTCAGTAAGTACCACTTATGTACAGTCAGTTAAATCATGTTCATTCTCTTCAGATAGGAGTAGGAGTTATCACCTAGTGAACCCAAGGATGGGAACTCACCTGTATATGAGGGTGTGATTCTTAGAAGTCATCCTTGGATTCCAGAACTATGTAGGCAGCATAGGTTGAGATATCATTGCCTGTTATATGAGGGTAGATGAGGTGGCTTAACCTGTTATATGAGGGTTCCCACCCTTCTCACTAGAGTTAACTGTTATATGACGGTTGTTCACATGTTGTCCTTGCCAGTGGTGTGATATTGACACCTTTCCATTCAAGGCATAGATTGGATCCCATCTTAGCCATAATGGCACATATGGGGCATGTCGGTTAAACAACTACCTCCCACAGTTTCAAACTCAGTCTCAGTAGATGAACTCAAATATTTCTTTAGATATCAGTATACAAAGATTGTCAGATACAGTCAAATCCAGTGATAGTACAGAACTCTTATAGTTCCATCAGCTTTAAGACTGTTAGATACAATCACCCATGTTATCAAAACTACAGTTTCAGCCATGTCAGTTATCAGTAAACCATGTATTTGCATACATATCTAGTTATCACGTACTCACGATCTTAGTTACTATGTATGTATGTTTACACTCTCACGTTTATATCAGATAGTTAGTTAGCATTGTTCATGCATGTAAACACTTTTGCATTAGCCTGACTTACTCGTATACTCAGTACTCTAGTTGTACTGACGCATCTGTGCTATGGTGCTTTCTTTTTATGTTACACCATAAGTTCAGAGACACGAGTCCCAGACCAGCAGTAGAAGTCGCATTCAGCATACAGAGTTGCAGAGAGTCCTCTTTATTTGAGGAAGATATTATTTAATTTATTCATTTATTTCTTCAGTTCAGTTTTATGGAGAAAGTTGGATACATATTCCTTCAATTCCTTATTGAGACTGTACTTAGAGACTTTCAGATTCATTATTCAGACTTATGTTCAGATTTGATTCAGTTTTTAGCTGTTTTGGGTATCTTTCACCCATATTGATTTTATGTTTTGACAGATTCTTTATTTCGTTGAACCTTATGGCCTACATGTTCATGTTTTCCACATTATTACGTTATATGCAGTGTATAGGTATAGATATCAGTAATGGATTAGCTTGTGGTCCCTTCGGGTCATGAGCACATGTAGCATTCCGATTCAAAAAATTGCGGCATTACAATTATGGACTTGAGAGTTTCTTATAACCGATATAACAACACCATGTGAGCCACATGGAGTCCAACACATTTTCCTCCTAAGGAGATAACCCCACATTTGTGGGAGCGTCGTACTCTTGCCAGGAAGTACATCTTCAACTTCACAATCACAATCCCACATTCGGCTTTTGACCCACAATTACAAACATCAATCCTACTATAGCATGTAGTTTTGGAAGAATACCAAATTTCCCTCTTGGTACTAAATACTCCACCCAAACTTAACTCAGTTGGTATTAGAAAATCCCCCTTAATCAATATCAATTCATGGGTCTATCATGAATGCCAAAAGAATAATATATCTCTTCGGTAAATCATATACAACCGTGGATTCCTAACTCGACTCAAAATAAAACAATCTTTCTCAACATCAAGATGTATCAATTCATTTAGTCATGGCATCATCAATAACTTTGAGGAAATATCAAGACTCATTATAATAACTCAATCTTATGAACCAATATACTCAATAAACCAATTTTTCATAAGGAAGCTTAAAGCTTCACACATATCTTGAAAGCACTTGAAATACCAACTCATGGTAGAACATGAAATTCACAATATTAAATATCAAGTCATAATTTAGAAATTGTAAAATAATCATATATCACAAATTTCAAGAAAACATCATATAACTCATTCCTGACTCTAAAGCTCAAATATTAATATATATATTCAATAATCAAACTTCTCATAGAAAAGCATAAATCATGACTCTTATCTCAAATCATTTGGAAATCATCAACTCATAATAACGATATTCAACTCATGGTATAATTTATCAATTTAATAAATAAAATGATGAAATAGTCATGTGTATTGATCTTCAATAGCTCAAATATCATAAATCATTAATAAATTAATTTGGGTGTAAACCTACTTTGCAAAATCATGAATTTCAATTGTAGAAATTAAATCTTTGGGCAAAAGAACGAAAGAAGTGTTCTTGTTCAAACCCCACAGACCTTGGATTATGGATTTAGGATGAACAAGCTTGATTGGGAACTCTTTTTCACACTTTTGAGCTAAGTTTCTTGATGCCTTTGACTTGCATACCTTGAATCTTGTACCAATTTATAAAATCTAAGGTTGGATTCTTGATGTTCTTGGGAAATTTGGATTGGATTTTTGAGAGAGAAACCTTAGTATTCTTGATGAAATAGAAGAAGAATGAGGTTTTCTTCTTTACTTGGATATATATAGATGGTCAAAATTGGTGGAAAAGATCAAAATACCCTTTTAAAAATGCCCCTTAATTGTTGAAAAAATGTCTACCGACATCCGTGATACTCCGTCAGACCCGAGATAGGCCATTAACAAATGTCATCACAAAAGGGTCGAATTTTTCATTTTCTGCCCAAGGCTGATGAAGTCGTCAGAAATGTCATTAGAAAATGATGACATCGTCAGAAATGGCGTCAGAAATATGATAGCCCATCAGATCCGTCGTCACCATTTTCCAGCTTGACCATGTTGGAGTAAAATTGAAATAACTCTTTGCTCCGATATCGGATTTTGGAGAAATTGGTATCGTTGGAAAGATAATTTAATTATCTATATTTTGATATGTTATGAGCTCAAAAATTCAAAGAATAATGAAAGATATTCTCGTTTGAATTTACTATACCAATATCCTTCCCAAGAACTCAATCAGTAAGGAATGTTTTCATTCACCCAATCATTAGGACATCTTTAAGGCCTTAATACACACCATCCTCGATTAAGAAAAAACCAAAGCACTATAATTTATTTCTCAAAAGCTTGATACATTGTTTGACTATTGGTTAGAGTCTCGGGGAATTGCAAAATGGCTGTAACTTCCTAAACTGGTGTCTAATTCTGGTGAATCTTATGTCGATGGAAAGCTTATCCAATTCTCCACATGATCGAGAGTAGAATTTAGGGAAATGCAACATCAGATAAATAACAATAAATTTTGAAGTCATCCATATTCACTCAAAATATAGATTTAGGCTTAAGAAACGATCGGGGTATTACAATATCTCCCCCTTGGAAACAGTCAACCTCGAATGTTACATTTTGGCCAAGAATATAGAGAAAACGGAAGACACACAGCTGAAACAACTTGCAAATATAAATCTATATCTTTCTAAACTTTGAAGTACTTCATTGAATGTATAAACTCATGATGTGAATAACTATAAAACTGGATCCGAGACTGGAAAAAATAGATAGAGAACAACTGTAATCCTCGACTGAATCTGAGCTAATTTGCTTTCTTCCTATATAAAAGAGCGGGCTCATAGTGAGAGTTTAGAATTCACTTGATATGATAAGGGTGCAATCGTACTCATAGACGGCAAACAGATAATTTTTGCAGGCATAGGTCATGAGAAACAAGGGGTATTACATTGTCTGGACTAGAATACTTGGAAAACAAAGATTGTTCAATGAATGCTCATAGAATGAATCACAACTATATATTCGAATCTGAAACTAGTTCCTGATACACACACTGAAATGAATTCGTAGATTTTTAGGAACGAGCAACTACTCACCGGATTGCCCGTACTTATGAAACTTCGAGTGGTAAGACCAAACTAGTTTGAAAAGAAAAAAATGAAAGGCCATATAAATCTATCTGCCTCATTTTTAAAAAAAAATAGGTTGCTAGCAATGCAAACTGAATCGTACTAGATCACTCATACTTGAGTAGAGGATTTTTTCAACACCCTTTCAAGGAATTATAATGGTCTGTAGGAGAAAAGAACTTTAGGCAAGATCTAAACAATACATCTGAATCAGAGATCATTGAATTACCATAGTCCCATAACTTGAAACCTAAACCTATGAATCATAAGTCAGGATAAATGTACTAAGCTTCAAGAAAGGCAAATCCTTACTCTCAAACTTAACCATACTTCTAAAACACTCTCTCGACTATACTATACCTTTCTGATACTATACTTGATTGATTTAACATACAATCCTCACATGACACCGATACTTCCATCTACTCATATTCCCTCTAACCAAACCCCCTCATCATCTTCATGCCTAACCTAGAACCACAAGATTTTCCACATAACCCCATTCTGAATCATGAGCTCCCACACATCTAAATTTTTATAACCTCTCACTTCAAGAGTAATTCTCATTACCACTTCAAAAACTCCAATCCATCGATCACTAGCGATTTACTAATGTGCAAAGCACCCATCTGCATGCACACAAACACGACATTCAATCCTATGTTCATAACCACATGCGCATTCCTAATCAAATACTTATGCATCCTTTTATTCATATGCTACACACTTCTTACCAAGAAATTTTCCATGCACTTACCTTAAGCATACCTGATATACTCTTAACTAATCAAGTCCTACACAAACGCTTCACTTTAAATCATGGAATTACACAAAATGAACCTACAACAATCTTTCCAATCATAAGACATTAAACATCAACTAACCATAACATGTATCAAATGCTTAGCCTTAATCTTACTACATATTACCGCCAAGCCAAAGTAGGCATAGCACCCTCTATTATTGATAAGGAAATATCTCTTCTCTCCCGACTAAACAACTATTCACTACCACTATCTTGGGCAAGGAAAGATAACTAAAAGATTAGAGCATGAGGATCTGACACATGAATAGATACTATGAATAACTTTACACTCAAGTGAGGCTTGAGAAATAGAGAATTTAACATCATAAACCCATCAAAGAAATACGTCCAGGGGACATGCATGATATGAATCTGAATTTCTTTCTTGCTGATCATTAAAAGTAGCACTTGAACATTGAAACGAAATATATCACAAAGCTTGAGTACATAAGTTATGCATTGCATGACCTAAATTGGGAATTTATAACCATGAAATGTGATTCCAACTGGTGAAAGGTCTGAGACTCCATATTTCGTTAACTAAGTAAGGACAGGATTTTCTTATGGCATGCCTGGACATGAATCATGATCATGGAATCAAAATGCAAAGCATGAATAAATACAGGAATGACTGAAAATACTAAAACAAAAATGGGTTGAGCAGTATCCCTTCTCACAGCTGTTCCATAACTTATTGGCATACCCACAAGAACCGGACGAACTAACCTGGTCACTTGTTCTACTATCTCCCCCTTAGACTAAAGCTATCACATTTCTTGACTCAATTATTAGGAACATCGTTCATTGCCTAACTAGTTTTTCTCCACCTAGCAAATCCACGAAACTTACTAATTACGCCATATACAATGACCCTAGAAAAAAAAAGCAGCCCCACAGAACCTTGGACAAGATTTCTCACAAAGAACACAAAATCAAACTTAATTACAAGTTGATCAAACTCAAGCTCTTGCATACATTGTCCAAGCCCATTAGATCACTTCCCTCTAACTAGCACCATTAACCAAGAAATCATCACACCCACCTTCATAGCCACCATTCATCCAAGCTTAATGCCTAGCGCTCAGTATAACTTACAACTTCACCTCACACACACCATTCTCACTTGAAAACTATAAAACAAAACATTAATAAACACTAGTCCACTTAAAACCTCTAATAACAATAATTGGTCATAATCATATGGCCTCTCTCATTTATAATCCATCATTATGACGTTCTTCTACCCATCATTACTATCTATCCTTCATACATAACTTAACTTAGTTTATAACTCTCTAAGCCTCAATTTAACTTTTCCTTGCAATCTCAGGAGCATCAAAGCTAACAACACTCATCCACGAAGTATCATCATCCATAACCTATACTTATCTTGTGCAACATACCGTTAACAAGTCTTTTCATACCTTAAGCAAACTATCATTTACGTCTACCAATAACTCCTTCTCTTTTTTTATAAGCCGAGACATAAGAACAATACCACTTCATCACTAACTCGATCACATACAAAAGGCTGAGCTATACATAGTTCCTATAAATTATACTTTCCACCCTTTCTTTCCATCATACCTCTAAACCAGTTCTAACCCGCATGAGGAAAAAAGATACACAAGGAGTCGCTAGTGAATCAAAATAGGCCTCACCCGGTGTCACTAGTCTTTGATTTGAATTTTCGAAAAGAATTTGAGATGGATAACAAAGCAATTATGCTAGTGAATTGAAAGAGCCCCACACGTCTTCACTAGATTTTTAGTTCCAATATGATAAAGATAACAAGGTTACAAGAGATAGAAACTCACCATACAATATTTGATAATCTAGTAATACACATCTTACTCTTTCTTAACTGAAATAACCATAAGGGAGAGGGCGAAAATTGAACTTAGGAAACTTAGAACACGTTGGTAAGCTTTTCTCAAGCTGCTTTATGAAACTTTTGAAATTTCTCTCTTGTAAGTCTGAAAGAATTATCATTGGGAGAAAATTGGAACTCGCTGATCATGATACCTCATGAATAGTACATGGAAAAGGAAGTATAGATTATCAATATAAATTCTAAGAAGGAAATCTGGAAGTGCAACTGACTTGGGCTTATTGCACAATTTATAAGAAAAATATGATAAGGCACTAATAGGGTACTTTCTAGCTTATTTACAACTTTATAACTATCTGTGGGGATTGTTTAAGAAAGTGATATCTAAAGAAAATTGAGTTTTACTATCTCTAATACGTTGAAAATAAGGTGGGGATGCCCCGAATAGGGTAAGATGAGAATCTGCATAAGTTTCTCAACAAACCTTTCTATAGCATGATCTAAGACATAAAAGAATGGAGACCTTTCCTAATGGTCTTATAGCCTCTCAAAAAAAAGTACAGACGTCTCTGTACCATTCTGCAAGAATCTACTAGACACGACTTCATAGACACCCTAGGAAACTTGAACTCTGTGCTTTGATAAAAAGTTTGTAATGCCTAAAAATTGAGGCCAAAACATCACACGGTGCTTAGGGGATAAGTGACCCTAAGTTAACCCTTCTATTGGCTTTACTTATAAGCAACTAAACAAAATTCCAAAGTCAACATGAGATCAGCAAAAACATAGAACTTATCTGAACTTAATCAATACAAATGTGAACTTTACAAGATTACACCTTTACTTTTATAAAATGAAACTGAAACTAATACATCAACTTCTACTGACTGTCTATGAAGCCTCTGCTGGACTGACTTCAGATAGATGGGTCATGACTCCCAACTACGCAATCTCAATACGACTAAAGTAAGAAAAATACAATATTTTTCGAACTATATAACTGACTCAAGCCCTCGAATCAAAAGAACTCATCACATGCTAACTGAAAGCTATAAACTGACTAAATGCGGTATCTGTGCTATAACTTGTACCTACTTTATAAGGCACTATAGCATATAGAAATATATGGGGTTCAGTACTTTAAGGAATGTACTGGGTATGTGGGGGTGCAATGCAACATTATAAATAATATCATAAATAATTATGAAAATCATGCATGGTGACGATAATGACTTTCTTCACTTGAATTAGCTGAAAATATATTCCTTATAAATCATCAATAATAGTACCCACATTATAAATCTCATAAATCATTATATTGAGCTCAAACTCTTTAAATCATGACATAGAGTGACTCGGTAACTCATGAAAACTTGGACTATTATGGACTTGGGAGTTTCTTATAACCGATATAACTACATCATGTGTGCCGCATGGAGTCATGCGTATTTACCTCCAAAGGAAAGAACCCTACAGTAGCAGGAGAGTCATACTCTTGCCAAGGAGTACAACCTTACTTTTATAATCACAATGTCAAATTTGGCCTTTGGCCCACAATTATCAATATCTTTCCTATGGTGGCACGTAGTTTTGGAGAGATACCAAATTTCTCGCTCGATGCTAAATACACCTACCAGACTCAGCTTAGAACACGTTAAGAAATCCACCTTAATCCATATCAATTCATGGGTCTATCATGAAGACCAAAACAATAATATATCTCATCGATAAATCATATACAACTGTGGATTCCTAAATCGACTCAAAATCAAATAATCTTTCTCAATATCAAGATGTATCAATTCATTTAATCACGGCAGCAACAATAACTTTGAGGAAATATCAAGACTCATTATAACAACTCAATATTATGAATCAATATACTCAATAATCCAATTTATCATCAGGAAGCTTAAACCTTGACACATGTCTTGAAAGCTTTTGAAATACAACCTCATGGTAGAACATGATATTCACAATATTAAATATCAAGTCATAATTTAGAAATTATAAAATAATAATGTATCAAAAACTTCAAGAAAACATCATAGAACTCATTCTTGACTCTCAAGCTCAAATATTAATATATATATTCAATAATCAAACTTGTCATAGAAAATCTTGAATCACGACTCTTATCTCAAATCATTTGCAAATTATCAACTCATAATAACGATATTCAACTCATGGCATAAGTTATAAATTTAAGAAATAAAATGATGAAATAGTCGTGTATCGATCTTGAATCGCTCAAATATCATAAATAATTAATAAAGTAATTTGGTTGTAAACCCACTTTGCAAAATCATGGTTTCAATAGTAGAAATTAAATCTTTGCGCATAAGAATGAAAGACGTGTTCTTGTTCAAACCCCACATACCTTGGATTATGGATTTAAGATGAACAATCTTGATTGGGAACTCTTCTTCACACTTTTGACCTAAGTTTCTTTATGCCTTTGACTTGGGTAACTTGAATCTTGAACCAATTTATAAAATATATGGTTGGACTCTTGATGTTCTTGGGAAATTTGGATTTGATTTTTGAGAGAGAAACCCTGGTATTCTTGATGAAATGGAAGAAGAATGAAGTTTTATTCTTTACTTAGATATATATATAGAGTCAAAATGGGTTGAAAAGACCAAAATAACCTTTTAAAAATACCCCTTAATTGCTGCAATAAATGGCTGATGACATCCGTGATAGGCCATCAGACCCGTGATAGGCCATCACCAAATGTCATCACAAAAGGGTCGAATTTTTTATTTTCTACCTAAGGCTGCTGAAGTTGTCAGAAATGTCATCAGAAAGTGATGACATCATCAGAAATGGCGTCAGAAACATGACAGCCCGTCAGAACCATCGTCACCGTTTTCCAGCTTGACCATGTTGTAGTACAATGGGCATAACTCTTAGCTCCGATATCGGATTTTGGCAAAATTGGTATATTTGGAAAGATAATTCAATTATATATCTGTTGATAGGTCATGATCTCAAAAATTCCAGGTATAATTAGAGATAATATCATTTAAATTTTACCAAACCAATATCCTTCCCAAGAACTTAATCGGTAAGGAATGTTTTTATTCGCCCAATCGTTAGGACATATGTAAGGTATTAATACACACCATACGTGATTAAAAAACAACCAAATCACTATGATTTATTTCTTAAGAGATTTATTCTTGGTTGCATTATTGGTTAGATTCTCGAGGAATTACAAAATGGCTCTAACTTCCTCACCTGGTGTCCAATTTGGATGAATCTTATGTTGATGGAAAGCCTATCAAATTCTCCACATGATCGAGAGTATAATTTAGGGAAATACAACATGAGTTAAATAATAATAAATTTGGAAGTCATCTATATTCACTCAAAAGATGGATTTAGACTTAAGAAATGATCGGGGTATTACATCACCTAAGACTGAATACAACCGAAGTTGATATTCTCCATTATTACGATATTGCTACTAAAAACCCCCCATTTATTTTTCCTGTTCTTCCTATTGATTGCAACATTTGAGAGCAACAATTCTAAATATTCCCTTGGGATTTGACCATAATCTTTATTGGGTTACTATATTTGACAAGAACTGCAAAAACTTCAGAGTAAAGGTATAGATTGGGCATTATCAAAGCTTAAAGTAGGCAAAAGGTTTATGTAGATCATATACTTTATGCCTTGATATTTGGGTTTGGTGACCAGCTGTTCCACAGTGAATCACCAATTAAGGGTGTGATTGGGTTTGGGAGGAAACCCAAGCTCAACCCCAGATATATTAGACTCTTTGAGATTTCTCACACAATTCGTATAGTGGCTTTTGAGTTAGCCTTACCCCAAAATTTTGCTAAACTCATTTCAGTTTTCCATGTTTCTATGTTTCTACAATATATCCCTAACTTGTCTCATGTGTTTAGAGGGTACGCAGTTTAGTTGGTTGAGCAGTTAACCTTTATCGAGGAGCCTATACTAATTTTGGGTAGTGATATCAAAATATTATAATTAAAGATCATTTGATGCACTACCTATTATAGTAGGATACTTTGGATATTGACAGTGAGATGCAGACCCGTATCCTTACCTGTTTGAGGATTTAGGTATATCCAAATCCTTTACTTTTACGTACAAAAGTTGTTTTAGTAGTTGATATTATAATGACCTTCTAGATCATTTTATGAATTTCTGCTGATTTACATTATTTAGAGTTTCCTATAGCTGCCCCAAATAATTTATGACTACATAGACTTTACATTTTTGTAATAGGGAAATTCATTTGGTTTATAGAGCCTGTTCACTATTTTGAAGGCTTCAATTGTTCAAATTGGATGTTAGGCAAAAACTTTAGTCTAAAAATCTTGTGTACTGATTCAAATTATTCCAACCAATTCAAAACATCAATTATAGGTTAGGTGGAACCTTGGTTTGGGTCTCAAGACTTTATTACTCATTTTAAGCTATTGGACAAAAGTTATGAAAAAGGAAATGAGTATAGGAGCAACTTTTTTATCGAAACAACTCTAGATAAAAATTTGGACATTGCCACTAAATCCAGAACATCAAATTTAATAGGATAGAATATTTTATTTGCATATATGACATTTCTAATGAATCTCGAGTGGTTGGTAGAGACTTGGAATATTCAAAGTCTCCAGCTGATGCAATAAAATCTGGATCAAATTCTAAAGCAACCTTTTTGGTGCTTTAGTGGTGGACACTATAGCAGCCCTTTGGGCACTTTAGTTGATTTGACAAACTTGACAAGTGTTTTTATTTTGGATAATCGCTAAAGCGCTAGTCAATTTAATGCCAACTGATCTCTTTAGCGACCTGCCATGTCAGCGGAGAACCACTTTAGTGGTCAGTTGGGCGTTTTAGTGCCAACAACTAATACAACCCAGTGTCCACTTTAATACCATTTGTGTACATGAGAAGGGTATAAATACCCTAGTTAGCTTGATTTTAACCATTCTTCTTCTATTCTCAAGAATTTTTAACCCGAAAAAATGGGAACTCTGGGAGATACAATTGTGGGTAAATTTACAGCTTTGATATAATTTATTTATGCATTTCTCCATCAAATGTGTGGTAAGCTTCCATCTATTTTAGGAT
This sequence comes from Capsicum annuum, assembly GCF_002878395.1. Lineage (NCBI taxonomy): Eukaryota > Viridiplantae > Streptophyta > Magnoliopsida > Solanales > Solanaceae > Capsicum > Capsicum annuum. The sequence continues at coordinate 41,442,793 of NC_061118.1, read as the reverse complement.
TAAATCATTTATCTATTTCTAAGATTTCTAGAATTTTGTGGCTTGATTAAAGAACAATTAATGGTCAAAATTAACCCATTTTTATGGTAAATATTCCTTCGGCATCCATGTAGGCTAGATTTACCTTCTTCATATTTAAGCAATTTCGAGGGATGATTATAATATTATGGTAGATATGTGATGGGATATATGTGTTCGAATTCTGGATGAGAATATTTGAACTAGTTGGACCATCTATGCTATTTTGAAATCGTAGCATAGGGTGAAATTAGCATTAACAAAAATGGCTAAATTAACTGAGCTAGGTGAAATTGCCTTAGTTTTTCATGTTTAGGGTTGAATTGGCCCTAGTTACCTAAATTAAGGAAAACTGCCTTAGTTGCTATTATTTTAGGTGGAATTAACTTAGTTGTTCATGTTTGGGAAGAATTGCAATCTTAGGGCTATTCATGGCTTACTCAACATCTAAAAGTGAATTTAGATACCTTAGCCTAGTTTGGGGTAGGTTTTGCCTAAAAAGGATTTCAAAGATTAGAAGTGGGACCCTATAGCCCACCATATGAAAAGACTTTTGTTAGCCTTGCAGACTTATTTACACATGATATACTCATATTAGTATTTTGTTTGTGCGTTGAAGAGATTGAATATAGTTAATAAGTATGTTAGTTAGCTATTGAAAGATTAATATGGCTTTCAGATATGATTAATAATATGGCCTATCGACATACTTAATGATATAGTTATAGATGTGATTAATGATATGGCTTATATATATTATTATTGGCATGGATTATGTATATTAATAATGGCTTATAGATATGAATGTCTTAAAGATTTATTTAGTGCATTATAGATATGATTAATGACTTATAGATATGACTATTGAAATAACTTATCGATATGCTGATTGACATGGCCTATAGAAATAGTTATTAGAATTAATTATTAGATGCATATTGGTATGTTCATGTATGTGGGTACTGATTTACCTTATGTTTTAGATTCTTTGTTCCATGTATAGATATGAGTAAAAGGGATTTTATATAGTTACAGTTCATTTGTTTAGTCATTTAAGTCAGATTATCGATATGGATTATTGATAAGATTCATTGATATAGTTTATAAATAAGAATTTTATTTCTAGTTCAATGGTAGATGATGATTTTTATAACACGGGTTTTGGTCTAAGTCTTCCAATTAATGATAATGATGATGAGACTATTGAGTTTCGGTCCTAGTCCAGCATTTAAAATTATGCATGAGATGAAACTATTTGAATTGATTTATAATGATGGCGTGATGCTTTGGTGACTTATGGCTATTTTGTTTTCTAGATTCCTTGATTGTACTCTCCAAGCTTATGTGGGCCTACGTTGGGTTATTTATGTTTTCACCCTTGTTAGTTTATGTGGGCAAATATTTTAGTTACTATTGTGTGATCTTTATGTTACTATTTTGTATGTATTAATTTATTTGTGTACAACAGTGTTGGAGCTTATTTGTAGGTTTGCCCCATTTGCCTTCATTTACCTTATTTTATCTTTTATATTATCATAATTTAGATCAATCAAATGATGATGCCAACTGAGTACCTATTGTTTTTGAACTCATACTACAGTTCTGTGCCTTTTTGGTACAAATATGAGTACTAGTTTCCGCTACTAATTCCATCCACATGTACGACTAATTTTGGAGATTGGGTGAGCTATTGGAGTAGGAGTTACCCTTTTTCATTCTATTTATTTATATCTAGTCTTTCATCTTTAACACAGATGGTATTGACTATTTAGTACTTATAGTTCATTTGTAGTAGCTCTTGTGATGACATTACTTTTTCTTGGGAAGGTTGTTGATTTTCTATCTCCTATTCAGACTATTATGACTGTATTATTGGGATCAAAGTCTTGAATTATTAATTTTTGGATTTTAAGCCAATTGCACCACATTGCCCCATTGCAATTTTCTCTGAGCTACGGTTCGGCTTAACTACTGGTGAGATAAATTAGGTGTCATCATGAATCATAGATTGTGTCCTGGCAGTCAGTTCCTACTCCCACTCCTCTAGTTCCCCCATCAATTTTATTAGCGTAACCACCTAGAACTAATAGGCCCAGTCCTATGGTTTTTACTTCTTCAAGATTTTTGAGGACCACTTTGAGTCAAGCTTACAGAATTTGTTAAGGGATATTATATTATTTAGGAGTTTCTAGTTATACTAAACTTGAGGAGAGCATATTTGAGATAATTGTTTCTGCAGTGGAAGCTGCTTTAAATACTGTCCATGAATAGATATGAGGGTTTCATGAGACTACTTAGCTCTTTGGGAGAAGGTTGGGTGACTTTAGTGCTACACCACATCCTGTAAAGCTGAAGATTACGTCGGAGATGCAGGATGAGCTTTGATTCCCTAATGTTAAACTTGTATAAGGAGCTAAACGAGGATACCATCTGCAGTTCCTACTAATGTTGTTGATGTTGACCCTACTATTGAGGAGGAGTTTGATATCGATTATCATGCTTCTAAAGATGAGGCTGATAGTGTTGAGTTCATGGCCCATATTACGGATCATGGTAAAACTAGCATTAGTTATAGACTGACGTACCGGAGTAGATTGATTGATAGAAGACTAAGGAAACTATACTTGTTGCCACTTTGGAGAGGTACATTCATTAGATGATGTATATTTAGACCTCTAGCTGAGTTTCTATCATAGAGACGACGGATCTTGTACAAGACCCATCTAATCAAACATATGGAAATTAGCAATAATTCATCCCTGGACAGTTGAAACTTTGGTGATCCAGTCCCTACCTCAGTCTAAGACATATGTAAGAGAACCCTCACTCTCGCTCTCTTTTATTTATTTAGTATTTTTGCATTAATGGCAATGAAACTTTTCAATTCTGGTGGGGTGTTTATTTGCTGGAGCTATAATATTTGTGCTTCGTTTGTTTTGATACAATGACTGAGAGATTTCGGGATATTTTTTTTATATTTTTGGGCATTAACGTGACATTCTGATACTTTTTTATTTGGGTAGTAATATATTAATATTTGGTGCTTTGGAATTCATTGAATGTGTGGTCTTTGATTTGTTATTTTTATTTCATTGATTTTATTTTAGTTCGGTAGTGCTAGTTTTTTAAGACAATAACCATCTTTTAATGTATATTCAAAAGATAAGTGTACTAGCAATAATTCACTTTCACTCTAATAGTATACTTGGAGTGAGTATTTATAGGCGTCAATGATGATTTGTGTCCAAATTCTAAGATTTTTCCAATATTTTAAATTTTTCAATTGGTTTAGTTAATCTAGTTAGCTCTATTTCTTGTAAAAACCCAAATATGATTTTTTTCTACTTGAATACCTTCTTTGATAAGTGTTATGAATGTGGTACTTTAATCGAGAAAAGGTGTTTTACGTTTGCAATTGAGTGACATGTGTGAGTGAGAGTTCAATTTGATCTTTTGAATTGAGTACACACTCTAGTTCATAATAAAGAGTGTGTTAGAGAAGTGATGTTCACCATTAATCGAGAGTAGACCACTATTTCAACCAAATTGAGCCATCCCATTATGAGTGGAATGACAAACTTTGTCCTTTATTGAACCATAACTCATTAATCATTCATAATCCTCTCTTGAACTAAACCTTATCAAAGCTTCTAGGTGATGTTTATGACCAAATTATGCTAAAAACCGATGTTTGTGGTGGAGGAGACCTCGAAATTAGCATCTCCTTGTTAGTTCATAAATATGGGTACCATAAAACTCCTCTACCAATTATCCTTGTATGTATAGTAGATATATGAGAGGGGATCGGGGGTAAAAAAAATCAAAAAGAGATGTAAATTATTTCATCTTGTAAATATGTAGTTGTTTAAAGTTTAGAAAGATATGAAGAGGGAAATATCTTGAAAAAGAAATTGACCCGTGAATTGATCCAAAGATTAAACATTTTAAAAATTTATTGAGCAGAAGTCTCACTAGATGCTTTGAGGAAGTAGAGTCAACCTTAATTTTACATACCATACCCAAATCCTACAATACAAGCTAACACAAAATGTAGGTTATGTTGGAAGTGGCATTCTCATATGTGTTGAAATGTAGATTATGGGCAAGCTTATGGTAGGGTACTTGTGTTCCTTATATTCTTTTTTAGAGCGAGTGATTTGTGATAATCCCTAAATTTTTAAGTAAATATTTGAGTTGAATGAAGGATTTATGTGTGTGACAACATTCAATTGATGCTTAAGTATTATTCAATCTTGTTGGAGACTATGAGAAGATACTTATCTTGGTAAGATTTAGCCAACATTAGATGATTGTTTTTCATGATTCAGTTGATTGATAGGTTTGTTTTTAGCCAATGTTTCCAAAATCATCAAAGTAAAAGGTTTTTGCAAAAGGAAAGACAAGTGTCTAAGCTCCGAAGTAGTACTACTTGATGGAATTATCAATATTATTTTTGTATGCATTGGGTTGCTCAATGATGACAAAATATTAAGTTGGGGATGTTAATGAGGAAACAAGTTGTAACTCATTTGACCTAATAATGGAAGGAAAAGTTATCCTCAATGCTAGTTTATCTGCGATTTAATGTTGATTTGGTTAAATTTCAAGGTTAATGCCAAAAAGCAGCGGAAAGGATAAAAAGGAGCAAGTGAAGTCAAAAAGATCGAAGAGTGAAGAAAAAAGTGCACAAGGGCATCAGAAATACACATAGGCATATCACTGAAGTGAACAGTGTATCACCGAGTCAGGGCCTCCATCGCAAATCCCAATATCTTACTACCAAGAAATATTGGGAAAAGACGACAATGGTAATTGAGATTTTACGCATCACCGAACCAATCGGTGGGCCAAGTTATTTCTCACCGAATGAGACAAAAGCCAACAACAGGAGCATTGCAATTTAACAAATAATTTAGCCAGATAATAATTCAGCACAACACTGACATAATTAGCTATGGTATGATGCTAAACCTATTCATAGGAGGAGGCAATTTTGTAATTTTGAGGGCCGACTTTGCTAGAGATAGGTAAGCCTCTTTGGCCATTTAAAATCCTATATCTTGTCAATTTTCTGAATCTTAAGCTAATAATCAAACTCTAATTTTTGAATTAACAAGTTTGGGCTGGGAATTTGGATTTTTCATGGAAATCATTTGGATTCCTGAGTGAATATGGATGAAGAATTTGGTATAATTTATTTTTCTTACATTATGGTTTTTGGGGATATGCATTATTGAGTGTTAATTGTTGCATGGGTAGTGATAGTTTACCTTTATATTATCTTATATGTTATTATTTTAGCTAAATATTCATGATTTAATTTATAGATTGAGGCTGTAATCTTTGTCTAAGTATGAAACTTTTGTATTGCTTGAAAGAAAATGAACTAGTGATGAGATTTCATTAACAAAACTTGAGTTGCACTTATTTAAGTGATGATGCTAGTCATAGATTGCCCATTTCAAGGCCATTGGTTGTTTGCTATCTTAGGCAAGTGGTTTTTCAGAAAAATTTCACGTGATATTTTGTGGTGGATTGAAAAATCATCTTCAATACGTAAAACCTGTCCTAATCATAACTAATGAGCAAATATTAGGTATGTTTTCACGTACCCATGCATATAGCCATTCTCAAGAAGGCATAACCCCCAGTGGTTTAACCCATTGAATACAATCTGATAGTGTGTACTAGAAAAAAAATTCTAAATTTTTTAAATTAAAAGCAATTGTTTTACAAACACCCCTCCCCCTTCAATTTTTCTTTATTGTTTTATTTTAGCATTGAGAGCCGAAGTTACTATTGATAATTGAGGGTAAAGTTATTACTTTCGTTCACTATGAATTCGGCTCCGACTCTTGTTGGGTAAAAATAAATTATGAACAATCCCTTATCCTTTTGTAGTATAATTTAAGTGTTATTAGATATACACATCACTGGGAACTTGTACTGTGATATGCAGGGGGCAAAAGTGTTGTATGAGTACCAAAAATGAGATACTCAGTAGGCATCAACCGATTGAGCTCTAAATATAATGGAAGAATAAATAACACATAATGGAAAGAAAATACATAAGATGCACCAAATTAAGAAATGAAATTTGACAATAATATTGGTGAATGTCGCAACCCGAACTAGGATCTGGCTATGATTGGTATCTCAAGTCTCATGTAGATAAGAGATCACACCCTGAACCTAACCGAATCAAAGCCAAGACCCCCCTATGTTGGATGAATTATGAACATATAACTAGATAGAGTTCAATAAGCTTAAGAAAATTCAAAACAAGTCTATAAACAACGACTGACGACTGGCCAAACTACCAACCGACACCGCCTAATATCCACAGTAGTTAACACAAAGCCTCTTAAACAAATAACCAAAAACTGAATATCAATAAAGTGTCGAGATATGCCCCCGACTATAGTCAAAAAAAATATAAACACTCTAATACACAAGAGATCAAAACATGAAAATGTAGACTTTTAATGAATGGAAGCTTACCACTTCGATCTCAACCTACGAGCTGATCCCAAATCCTAATCACTAAGTAGGCGGATTAGAAGTATGATGAATTTCTACAACACATGGGGATACAACATTCGAAGACGGTTAGCGGTTGGAGAGCTAGTATGAAACTAAGGATAAGGATAATATAATGTCATGGTAAGCAGTTTAAAATCTTTCAAAACTAATTAACATAATCAAATGAATATACATATATACTTCACAATGGGGGATAGGGAACAAATCTTAATATGCACTTAAAAACCAGCCCTTACCCCCTTGTAGGGCCCCAACCCATGCAGCCGCACGAATAAGATAATAATCTTATATATAGGCATAGGGTACTTGAACCTCTGAAACATATACTAAGGTTACTTAAGCACCCAATCATGTAATAATTTATGGGGGACTCGAAACTCCCTAATAAAGTAATATTAGTGAGGGGGACTCGAACCTCCCTGGTCACATTGACCCCTGCATCGGTAAGCATAGTACCAAGTATCGGTTTCTCGGACCTCCACTTTCATGACTCAACTACACAACCCCTATTAATGTCCAATTAAAAAGTTTATCACACAATCTAATTCGTTGAACCACAATATACATTAAGGAATATATGTTGGTATCATCATAGCAACAACACCTGCAAGGTAATAATACCTGCCAAAATTACATCACTCGAGGATATCCACAACCATTTGGTTCAAGTTTGACAAATTCCCACATCTCTCATAATTAAAAACTAATTTCACACTATGGGGTTGGGGTCATAACCACCTCAAAAGTCACAAAGTTGGGAAAATCACAATTCCCTAGTTCATTCCCTATACCCATGCACCCACAAGTTCAAAATAATAATTATTTCAGGAAAATCATATGTAAACTGTGGGAAAACATTGTTCAAAAACAAGAATTCAAAAACCCTAAACCTTTTTTTCAAAACCAACATAAACATCTTATGAACAACAATAACAACAATAAACTAGTGTATTCCCAACAAGTGGGGTCTGAGGATGGTAAAATGTACGCAGTCCATACTGCTACCTTTGAAGAAGTAGATAGGTTGTCTACGATAGAACCCCAGCTCACGATAAAGAATAGTTAACAATGTCATAGTAATACATAAAACAGAATGGGTGGCATAACCGAAATAAGAAATGAGAAATAATAAAAAAATATATAAGAGAGACATGAAAACAAGAGCAATACAAAAATAAAAATAGAAAGTAAGAAATAAGAAAAGGACACCCCCAAGTAGTAGCATACACTAGCGGCTCCTACCAATGGACATAGTCCTAGGATTACTAACCCATCTGCACCAGAGCTCTATAACGAGTAGTTATAACCCACATATGCACTAGCTTTCTACACTTATCCGCGACCTCCACACCTTCTGATCCAGGGTCATTTCCTTAGTAAGCTGTAACAGCTCCATGTTACAGTTTTCTCTAAGTACATACTTTTAACAAATAATAATGAGGGAAGAGTAACATGTCTTAAACACTAAGCAATTTTGAAAGAAATTGACCCTTGAGACCTTAGATAAAATACTTGATAAAACCCTATCTTGACTTACTCAAAGGAATTCAAAGAGCCTTTTCGATTATTTGAGAAGTTACATAGATTTGTTTCTAAGTGCTAATGATTACCTAATGGGGTTATAAGACGTGGGTTTTAATTTGTGTAAGAGAGGAAATGTTTGAAATTCCCTAAACATAAGAAGTTCAAAAGGTATCGCCATTGAATAGAGGTAAATTTGTGACTTGTGGCCACTCCCTACGACTTGTCATAATGAGTTGTAACTAAGACAATATCTAGGACCTACACATATTGTTGACCCTATGACTCAACTGGTACCACTAATAATGAGACCCTATGACTCCTAGGTTCTAGTCGTAACCAATATAAAACGTAATTATGTGAGCCCTAGAGATCCTACAATTGGTACCCAACGTCACATAACAAGTCCTTATGGCTCATAGTGAGCCATTTCTACTCAAAGTAGACCACTTGATTTCTAATTTTTTTATGATTCCATCCCAATGACTCATTATTAGTGTTTGCAACTCCTGTCCCCATATTGTATCAAAGACAACAACTCATGCACCATTCACTGGACACCTTACGACCAGGGTTACCTGACCCGTCAAGACACGTTACACTCTTTAGGTGAGTCATTCCCAGAGGAGAAAGCTAAAAACATAAGAGAATTTTTTAGGACCAAAAACCTATGTTACGTACTCTCCCCTATGATTATTCATCAATGAATGATAGGACAACAACTGTATTAGCATGATTTAACTTCCATACCTTTGCTCTTACCTCTAATACAGATAGAAAATAAAGATGCCAAAGATATCACTCTTTCCATCAACAAATTAAGAAATTAAAGATTTTTAGGAATACACATACCTTAAGCATTATTATCCAGAATAGAAAGCAAGAAAGGATACTTGAACTTTATGCCCTCATCGGTTTCCCATGTTGCTTCCTCAAGCTTTTGGTTCATCCGTATAACTTTTACGAAAGCCACTTCCTTCGTCCACAGCCAATGTACTTGATGATCCAAAATATCAACTGGGACCTCCTCGTAGGACAAGGAATCTTGATACCCACCTTCACCAAAGGAACAAATGTCGACGAATTACCCATTCACTTTCTTAACATCAAAACATGAAACAAAAGATGAATGGAGCTCAAACTAGAAGGAAACTTCAGTTCATCTACAACATTAGCAACCCTCTTCAAGACCAAGTACGAATTGACATAACATAGGTTGAGCTTTCCCTTCTTTCCAAACTGCATTACTCCCATTATGGGAGACACTATTAAGAACACCCAAACACCTACACTGAACAACAACACCCTTTGCCTCATGTCCGCGTTAGACTTTTGGTGACTTAGGGAGGCCTTAAGTCTATCCCGAATCACCTTCACCTTTTCTATGGCTTAGTGAAGAAAATCAGGACCAAGAAAAATATTCTCATAGATCGTAAACCACCCAATTTGATATCTCCTTCTCCTACCATATAAGGCTTCAAATGAAGCCGTATGATTGCTAGAGTAATAATAGTTGTTGTAGAAAAATTCTATGAGAGGCAAGTGGTCAACCCAAAAACCCCTATAATCAAACACACCAGCCCAAAGCGTGTCTTTCAAGACCTAAATCGTCCTTTCTTCTTGGACATCTATCAATGGATGGAAACCGGTGCTATGGGTATTCTTAGCCCTCAAACCTTGCTAGAATGACCTCCAAAAGTTAGAAGAGAACTAAGTACCCTAATCAGATGTGATGGAAATTAGGGTAACATACAACTTTAAATCTCCTTAATGAAAAACTTAGCGTAATCCTAAGAAGAGAAATTTTTCCTCGCTGTGAAGAAGTGAGAAGATATAGTCTTTCTGTCCACGATGACCCAGATTGATTCAAATTGTTGGTAACACCGTGGAAGACTACTCAAAAAATCCAGATTGATTATCTCTTATTTATACACCGGCAGATCCATCTCTTGAGTCAACCCACTGGACCACAAGTGATCTACTTTCACTTTCTAACACACCATGCACTTAGCCATAAAATTGTCCATATCTTGATATTATTCAACCAACAAATATCTTTTAGATCACGATACATTTTTGTGAAACTAGTATAAATAGTATAACGCGCCTCAGGAGCTTCGACCAAAATTTTTCCTAGAAATCCATCAACATCGAGAACACACAATTTGCCTTGGTACCTGAAGATACCATCTCAATTAATCTTGAAAAACATTACTTTATACCTACCCACATCATTCTTAATTTGATTCAAGATATGATCTAACACTTTCTTCTCCTTTACCGAAGCACAAAGAGATCACTTTGCAACCTCTAGAACAATTCTACCACCAACCTCAGAATCTTAGAGATAGACTCCTAGATTAACCAAATGGTGAATATCCTTTATGAAATCCCACTTTTTCTCATCTATGTGAGACAAGATTCCTATGGAAAATATGTGACATAACCTGAAACCTGTACCATGTCGTATGGGCACCCTATGTTCATATAAACTGGAGGTTGTCTATTTAATTCAGTGCACGAACTACTTCGATCACCTAATCACGATGCAAGAAGAAAAAAAGATTCTCTAACCCCTATGTCGAGTGGGGACATAGTGGCCGAAGACGGTTATTGGTTGGAACGCTAACATGTAGCTCAAGGATAAGTCATAAAATAACATCATCAATCAACAACAAGTCAATATATTAGGTTTTTTCACATTCATATACTTATCTATACATATCAGTATAGCATATTCCAAACAAGGAACAAGTCTTATTAACATGCTTTAAACACTCATTCATCATTCATGAAGTGGAGGACTAGAACTCCGACACTTATAGCTTTAAACATTCTCAATACGGAAAGAACTCTAACCATATTCCCATTAAAATTAGACATGGGACTTTAACCATACACACATATTCATTAGTCAAGGACTTTAGTCAAACAAGGGACTCCAACCACACCGACAATCATCAAGGAAAGGGACTCCAATCTCATGCCCATTTGTTAGACAAGGGACTCTAACCTTATGTCTCACTTTGAATTTCACCATAAGTGGTTTCCTTCGATGAGGTACCTTTACCTTAGGAGATCTTTTTAAGCATGGGACTTTAACCTCAAGCAATATCATTGCCAATGGACTTCAACCTCAAGCCATTCATAAAGATAGGGACTTAAACCTCAAGCCATCATTTAAGGCATGAGACTTGATCTTCAAGCCATCAAAACTATCATTAGTTGGTATTTGGGACCTTAACCTTTTACCATGTATCAATATACATTCATTAGAACATTTAAGGACTTGAACCATTTTAGCCCATTCAACACTATTCATAACCATATGGTTCTTATAGGAACCTTCATTGCTCAACCATCTCAGTAGGCCAATGCTTTGAATTAATTCAACAAAAAATACAAGTTATGGTCATCAAGACCCTCAAACCAATTTTATACCAAATTCTCACCACATTTGGTTTCAACCCACAATATAAGTTCATCATTATATTTATGGACTTTAGCCTTTTATTAGCCAACAACCAAGATTATTATTTTCATTACACATGGTTTGTAATTCCTTAAGAACATAATTCATCATTCAACAATGTTCATTCTGGCTATTTTCCTAGGTCGATACATCAATGAGATATGACTAGACAACTCACTCAGACAATTTCACATACACCTTGGGTGCGTACCTTCAACAAGCACATTTTCATGGTATATATTATAAAGATTAGGGTTACTCATGAACCACATGTCAATCCACAAACTAAAAGAACCCACACATGGAAGTCATCATCAATATCATATATAAACATAAGTCTAAGAAAGATTCAACATCATACATCATTAGGCAACAAAACCATTATCTTTTAATTTCGAAACAACTATAGACACTTACTAATCCATGTGTGAAATGCATGGGCTTAGAGATATTAAAAAATGGAAGAGATACATTCCTTAAAAAAGATGGCACACCAACAATCTTGGATCCTTCTTTCCCTTAGATGAGCTCCTTCCAGACCCTAGCCTCCTACCTTTCTTAAAGAAGCTTTTAGATCATTTTGGAGTGTTTTAGTCTTTCAAAATGAGGGCTTAGGGGGATATAATGACTTATATTGTGTGAGGGATTAGGGTTTTAGGCAAGTGAAAAGACCAAAAGGCCCTTAGTTAAAATCTAAAAAGGTGACCTTTTCTAGGAGTACGACTCCCTTAGCAACCATACCCTAGGGTACAAGTAGTACCCTAACTCGTACCCTAGGTTTCTCCTAGGTCAACCAAACTAATATGGGTACACTTGGGTACCCTTGGGTCTTATCCAAACACTATGACTCACCCCTAACTCATAAGTTTTACTCATGACAAAAATAGTCCACTTGGTTTGAAGATTCCCTCTATATGGTAGAGTAGTATACAACTCATATACATTAGTTACGACTAAGGGGGCGTCATGTCATAAAGGAAATAGTATGATAACCTCATGGACAGATCAACGTATGAAAGGGAAAGCCAAGGTAGGTAGGAGTTGTTAGCAAGGGTACAACTCCAGCCTTTAGTTGTACCTAACTCCGAGGCACAAAAATAAAGTTATTTTTCAATGGTTCAAGTCTAGGTGTTTCAATTCTCCCCAACTTGAATCATTTGTCCTTGAATAAGGTTCAAGTCAGGCTTAAGCATAAGTTAGTACATCAACAAACATCAATCCGACCCTTGTACAAGTTAGAAGCAATTACACAACAGGTTACAACACAACACATATCCTGATCATAATTAATCATCAACTTTCTCTCATTGGTATTTGGAATCAAACCCATTACTTACCAAGAAATTACCTATTTCAGAACTTAGTTACTACAACCCATCAACTTTCATTGATATAAAGCAACTCAAAGCATTAGGGACTTTAACCCACCACCTATCAAAGACATGAATGAATTCACTGTACTTTGTACTTAAACCCATCATAACCATACACACAGAGTTTTAAGCATTAAGGAACTCGAACCAACAGTCTAACAAGGCACAAATCAATTAAAACTTGGGGACTTTATCCCATTATCTAAACAAGAAATAACTCAATTTAAAACATTGGGGCCTCAAACCCATTGTCTATCATGACATAATAAGTCAAGGAGATCTAACACATATATTCATCACAATCTTCTTAAATAGGTATCAAATGTGGGTACTTGCACTTCATGTCCTCTTCCACCTCCCATGTAGCTTTCTCAGCCTTTTGGTTCCTCCATAGATCCTTCACCGAAGCCAACTCTTTCATTCATAACCAAAAACAATGTCAATCTAAGATCCTCATCGGGAACTCTTTATAGGACAAAGCTTTAGCATACCAACATCTTCTAGTGAAACAACCAAGGAAGGATCGCCCACATATTTCAGTAACGTACAATCATGGAAAACTAGGTAAATGGAGTCCATACTATAAAGTGACTCTAAATCGTAGGAATAATTGATAACCCTCTTCATAATCAATTAAGGATAACTTACAGACATAGAAAACTTGGTGAATGGAGTCCATACTAGAAGGCGACTCCAACTCAAAGGCAACAGTGCTAACCCTCTTCACAATCAAATAAGGACCGAAAAGATAGGGACTAAGCTTCATCTTTTTTCCAAATAGCATCACTCCTTCATGGGAGATACTTTCAAGAATACCTAATTGTCTACATTAAATTCTAAGTCCCTATGCCTCACATACCCGATTGAGCTATTTTCAATCTATCATGAATCACTTTAACCTTCTCTAAGTCTTGGTGAACTAAATCTGAGCTAAGTAACTTACCCTTGTAAACTTCATACCACTTAATAGGAGATCAAGATCTCTCACCATACAACGCTTTAAAAGGTGTCATACCAATACTAGAGTGGTAACTATTATTATAGGGAAACACAATCAAAGGCAAGTGGATATACCAATTACCATTATAATCTATCACACAAGCCTGCAACACGTATCCCAATGTTTTGATATTTTTCTCTACTTGCCCATTTGTTTGTGGGTGGAATGCGGTACTATGGCATACCTTAGCTCCCAAACCTCTTTTGAATAGCTTCAAAAAGTGGGATGAAAATTAAGGACCACGATCAGAGATAATAAATATCAGAGCACTGTCAAAACTTTATAATCTCCACAAGATACAACTTAGTATAATGTTTTGCCAAGAAACTAGTTCTCATAGGTATTAAATGGGTGGACATGGTCATGCTATCAATGATTACCCAAATGGAATAACATTGATTCAAATATCTAGGAATACCGATAATGAAATCCATTTGAAGTGCCTCCCACGACCACTCAGGCAATATGATTTCTTAGTACAAACCAAGGGGCCTTATGTGCTCCACTTTCACTCGTTGACACACCATACACTTGGCCATATAGGTAGCCACATATCATTTCATGTTACTCAATAAATAGAACTTTCTAAGTTTATGATACATATTGGTGGAATTGGGATGAATAGAATAGCAGTCTCCATAAGTCTCGGCCATAACCCTTTCCCACAATCCATCGACGTCAGGAACATATATCGTACCGTCATCACTAATCACAAAATCTGCAACTTTGTATTGACCCATATTACTATTGATCTTCATAAATTTGGGGTCCAATACTTGCTTCTCCTTTATCTCAACAACAAGAGACGATTGAGATACTGGATTCACAAACACAACACCATCCTTGGAATCCACAAATTGAACTCCAAGATTTTCCAAATGGTGAATATATCTGAATGATTCCTGCTTATCCTCATCAATGTGGGCTACACATCATATAAACAATCTACTAAGAGCATCGGCAACTATATTCAGCTTACCGTGATGGTAATGAAGACTCATATCATAGTTTTTCAATAACTCAAATGACCTTCTTTCCCTGAGATTAAACTCCTTTTGAGTAAACAAATATTAGAGGAATTTATGGTCAGAAAAAATATCAACATGGATAATTCCGCTAAATAGTTAATGGAAAGACTACAACTAATAACTCTAATTCATGAGTAGGGTAGTTCTTTTCATGAACTTTCAATTTCCTAGAAGCATAGTCCACCACCCTACCATGTTTTGATCAAAATACACGACAAAACCATCACTACCCTCGGGCAAAGTCAAAAACCAAAGCCGAAGACAATTTTACTTTCAACTTCATAAAACTACCCTCACACGCATTGGACCATAAAAACATAACCTTTTTTTGTGTCAATTTGGTCAACTAGGTAGCTATAGTGGAAAAACTCTCCACAAACCTTTTATAATAACCGGCTAGACCCAAGAAGCTCCAAATATTGGTTGGAGGCATAAGTCTAGGCCAATTCTTAACCGCCACGATATTTTGGGGATCTACCATAATCCCTTAACTAGAGATGGCATAACCAATTAAAGTTATTACTTTCAAATAAAACTCACTCTTGCATAAATTGGTATACAACTAATTATCCTTCAAGGAATGCAACATATCATGGAGGTGATCTACATGATCTGCCTCACTCTTAGAGTGCACAAAAATATCATCGATGAAGAAATAGATAAACATATCCAAAAATGGATGAAAGACCTTATTCTTCAAACCCATGAATGCCACCGGGACATTGGTCAACCCAAAGGACATGACAAGAAAATTATAGTGACTATACATGTTTCTCAAGGCATTTTTAGAGATATTCACATCCCTAATCTTAAGGTAATGATAACCCGATCTAAGATCAATCATAGAGAAATATTTCACACCCTGAAGTTGATCAAATAAATCATTGATTTGGGCAATATCAATATTAACCTCGAGCAATATCTTTGGGCAAGGGATATCAACCTCAAGCCATCTATAAAGTAAGGGACTTCAACCTCAAGCCATCACATAAGGCAAGAGTCTTTGACCTTAAGCCATCACAACTATCATTAGCTGGCATTTAGGAATTTAACACTTTGTCCATGCATCAAAATATATTCAATACAACATTGAATAAATTTAACCATTTTAGCCCATTCCACACTATACATAACAACATGGTCGTTATGGGAGCCTTCATTGCTCAACCATATCAATAGGCCCATTCCTTTACTAAATTCAACATACAATGCAAGTTATGGTCATCAAGACCCTTACAACAAGTCTATACCATATTCTCACCATATTTCGATTAAATCCATAATTTAAGTTCATCTTTATATGTAGGGACTTTATCCTTTTATTATCCAACAACCATGGTAATCAATATCATCACACATGGTTCATAATTCCTTTAGCACATCATTTATCATCCAGCCATGTTCATTAGTGCCATTGCCCTTTGTCAATACAACAATGACATGTGACTAGAAAACTCACTTAGACATTTTCATAAACACCTTGTGTGCAAACCTTTAACCAGGCCATTTCCATAATATATATTATCAAGATTAGAGTTACTCAAGAAAACATGTTAATCCACATATAACTAGAACCCACAAATGAAATTAATCACCAATATCACAAATAAACATAAGTTTAGGCAAGATTCAATATCATACATCACTAGGCAATAAAATTATTTTTATTTGATTTCAAAACCACTATGTACCCTTACTAATCTTTGTCTGAAATGTATAGATTTGGCGATATTTAAAGAGGGGAAGAGATACATTCCATAAACAAGATGATACACCAATAATATTGGCTCCTTTTTGCCACTAGATGAGCTTCCTCCAAACCCTAGCCTCCTATCTTCCTCCAAGAAGCTTTTAGAGTGTTTTGGAGTTTCTGAGTCTTGTAAAATGAGGGATTAGGAGGATGAAATTCCTTATAGAGTGTGAGGGCTTAGTGTTTCCGGCAAGTGATATAACCATAAGGCCCTTAGTGAAAAGCTACAAATTAACCTTATCCGGGGGTATGATTGCCCCATACGACCCCCTTACTAATCATACCCTAGCGTACGTGTGTTACCCTAACACATACCCTAGGATTCTTCTAGGTCAACCTTCTATAGTGGGTACAAGTAAGTACCCTTCAGTCATATACAAAGGGTATGACTCACCCCTAACTCGTAACCTTCACTGATGACAAAAACAATACACTTGGTTTAACGCTCCTCTCTATATGGTTGAGTAGAATACAACTCTATGCATTGGTTCAACCAAGTAGAGGTTATGTCATATATGAAATTGTATGATTCTCTTATGGATTGATCAAGGTAAGAAAGGACAGGTTAAGATGGTTATGAGTCATGATCAAGGGTACGACTTAAGTCTCTAGTCATAACTAACTCAGAGGCACAAAAATGAAGTTTTTTTAAATGGTTCAAGTCTAGTTGTTTCAACATGCTGAAAGCTTCAGCAATAATATTAGCTTTACTTAGATGATAGTGGAGACTCATGCCTTAGTTTTTAGCAAATCAAGACACCTCAATTGGTCAATATTCAATTTTTTTTGGATGAACATGGGTGGTAGTATCTTATGATTAGAACAAATATCAACATGGACACCATACAAATAATGTAGCCAAATCTTTATCGCAAACACCACATCTAATAAATCCAAATTGTGGGTTAGATAATTCTTCTTGTGAACCTTCAATTCCCTAGAAGCATAAGCAACCTTTTTGCCATGCTTTATAAACACTCAACCCAATCCCACTTGGGGTGCATCACAATAGACAACAAAACCATTAATTCCTTGAGACAGAGTCGAGACTAGAGCCAAAGACAACTTATTGTTCAGCTTCTTGAAACTACCATCACAAGTATTAGACCATAAGAATTTCACCTTTTTCTGAGTCAACATAGTCAATGGAGCAACGATTGAAGAGAAACTACCCCAAAACCTTCTAGAATAACTGACAAAACCCAAGAAGCTATAAACAACAGATGGTGTCATTGGTCTAGGAAATTTCTTAACCACCGTAACCTTTTATGGATCCACCATGATTCCTAACCTAGAAATAATATGACCCAAATAAGTAACATCATTCAACCAGAACTCATACTTAGAAAACTTTACATACAAATACTAATCCTTTAGAGTCTATAACACAACGCAAAGGTGATCAGCATAATCCACCCCACTCTTGAATATAGAAAAATATCATCAATAAAGATAATCCTGAAAAAATCCCATAAATGATAGAAAACCTAATTTATAAGATCCATAAATGTGGTTGGGGCATTGGTAAAACCAAAGGATGTCATCAAAAACTCAAAATAACCATATTACATTTGAAAAATAGTCTTAGGAAAATAGGCCTCCCTAATCTTCAACTGATGGTACATAGAATTGAGGTCAATTTTAAGAAAATCATTAGCACCCTGAAGCTGATTAAAGAGATCATCAATCCTTGGAAGTGGATACTTATTGGTCATGGTTATTTTATTTAGTTTGGGATAATAAATACACATCAAAAGGGAATCATCCTTCTTATGCATGAATAAAGTAGGATCACCCTATAGAGACACACAAGAATGAATAAAACCGTTATCAAAATGATCTTTTACATTCTTATTGAACTCTTTGAACTCGGCTAGAGCTATCCTTTAAGGATGGATACAAATGGGGATGAGTGTCCATAAGATGATCAATCCCATAATTAATTTCCCTATCTTGAGGTGCACAGGGAAGATCATCAGGGAGCACCTCACAAAATTCACAACCCATAGGGATAGGCTGTAAGGAAAGACCTTCAGATCTAAAATCCTCAACATGCTCTAAGTGATAGAGGCAGCTATTGGAAACCAATTTGGGGCTCTAAAATATGAAATAGACCTTTCCTTAGGCACTAGGGAACTACCTTCCCATTTCATTACTGGCTCATCGAGGAAATGGAAATTGACCCTTCAAATCCAACAATCAGGAGATTCTTAACATGAATGCAACCATTCCATCCATAAAATCACATCAAACTCTATCATGTTCAACTCTATTAAATCCATCAGGGTCTTACTACCATGAATCAACATTGCAAAACCCTATAGAATCTTCTAGCTAAAATGGAGCCACCCACCTAGCGAATACAAAAAAGGGGTTCAAAATACAATTAGGATAAAAAACAAAATGGATTTCCACATGAGGTGTCGTATAAGAGAGAGTAGACCAAAGATTAAGTCGATAATATTTATAACAAGAAAATAGTTTAAGCATACCTGTAACAAAATCAGGGGATGCCTCGTAATCATGATGAGTAGAAAGGGCATACAAATAATTTCGATCTATGCCAGAGCCTAAAGTAAAAATAGCACCCTTTGGCATAAGAGCTTATAAAGTAACGACAGAAATCATATTCACCCTCGAAGAAACCTTAGATTGAAAATCCATTTGTAGATGACTAGTTTGACCAAATTTAAAGTTCTTATACCTCCATTCCATGCAAAAACCATGATCCATCTGACTATAAAATAAAGAAGTAAAATATGATGAAGATGACTTAGCCCCACTAGCCTTTCACTAGACTCCTAGTTATGTAAGCCCACTATCATACTAAGAGCGATGGTCCCCTGATGTCTTTGGAAAAATAGCACTAGTCGTGGAGTAGGAACCAGAATTATCCAACTTTTTCTTAGACAACTTTGCACAATCACTACCACCATGCCGCTGACCTCTTCCCTAATCCAAATAGCAAAACTTCTTGCTCTTCCTCTCGCTCATCTCTACTTGCTTCTATTTTTCTTCTTCCACTTTCCATATATACACCATAACTCTCGAGATGTCGATATACTTGTTCAATAAGGCAACCTTTCTCTATAATATAACCTTATAGGACAACCCCAAAGAAAACTTCCTTATTTGATCCCTCATTCTAGTCGCCAATACAGAAGCATAATGTCATAGTTGATGAAACATCATGGCATACTACTTTACTAACATCTTACCTTGCTTAAAATTCTAAAATTACTCAGCCTTCACCTCTCACAACTCCTGAAGAAAGAAGAGGTCAAGGAAAGCATTAGAAAAATCATACCACAAAGTGGACTCAGCATTATCACCCCTAGACTGTTCCCATTCCTTATACCATTGGTATGCTACATCCTTGAACTTATAAGCAAGAAACTTTACACCCTCAACATTTGTATCATGCATCATGGATAATATCTTTTCTATATCATCAATAAAATTTTGAGGATCTTTCTTAACATTAGAATCGGTAAACATAAGAGGACTTAACCTCATAATTCGGCCAACCCTAATGGCCTCAGATAATAAGGAAATAGAATTAACATACTCGGTCTAAGAGTCCACCAATAAAGCATACAAATGAATTATCTAGTAAAACTAAGCATTAGATATATCAATTTGAGTTACCTGGGAGGGATACGCGGAACCGATAGAGCTCCCTCAGTGCAATCAAAAGAAGCAACCCTAGACTGAGTCTGAACTATTGAGTTTGACAAGCTCTATTCACATTGTTCTCACATGGGATAGAAGAGTTACCAGGAACATTAGATCTTCTAGAAGACATGATTTGAAAAATAAATATATGGGAACTAGAGAAGATTCATGACCTTAGACTCTATAGCTTAAAATAGAAAAACAAGAAAGAAAAACATTCTTGAATGCATCATATCCTCTCCCTTATTAATATGATGCGCTATAGGCCAATAAATGGGACTCTACTTGACACGGCTATATTTGAAATTAAATGACATCTAACCTAGGCTCTGATACCATCTCTATCATGACCCAAACCAGGGCCTGGCCATGATAGCTATCTCAAGTCCCATGTGGACCAAAGACTACCCTCAGCACCTAAATAAAAAAACCCAACATCTCCTAAGTTTGATTAATTTTGAACATATAACAAGATTGTGTGCAAAAGGAATAAGAAAATTCAAAATAAGTCTATAACCAATGATAAACTAACAGCCAAACAACCGATCGATACCGCCCAATATCCATCATAGTCCAAACAAAAACTCCTAATGAACCAAAAATTGAATATCAATAATGTATAAAGGCATGTCCTCTACTATTGCAAAAATAAGTCTAAATAGTCTGAGACACAAGACACCAAAACATGAAATATAGACTTTTGATGTAGGGAAGCTCACCACTTTGATGTCAACTCAGGTGCTAATCTCGAATCCTAATCACTGTGTAGGTGTTATAAAAGTATGACCAATTCGTGGATCATGTGGGGATACAGTTTACAAATATGGTTAGTGGTTTGACCGTTGGTATAAAATATAGGATAAGGATAACATAATATAATGGTCAACTATTCAAAATCATACAAAATTAATGTACATAATCAAATGCATATATATATATATATACTTCATATGGCGAGATAGGGAAAAAGGTTTAACATGAACTTAAAGACATTAGCCTTGATTATATAGCTCAACAGTCCTAACATGTACCTATAAGGTGTATTGGCCCCTGCTCTCACCCCCTGGTTGGGCCCTAGTGCTTGTATCCTTACAAACCTGAGAATAATCTAGTTTATATACATGGGGGACTTGAACCTCTAATTTATACTCGATTATAAGATAATTTATAAGGGACTCAAACCTACTTAATCATGTAATAATAATAAGGAAGAGTTAAACCTCCCTGGTTACTTTAATCTCAGCATTGGCAAGAGAAATTTCCATTATCAGTTACTCAGACCTCTATTTTTATGACTTAATTAAAACAATTAAAATATTTACCACACAAACTTATTCATTAAACAAAAATACATATTAAGGGATACATTCTTTGTATTGTCATACCATCTAATGTTTTAAGGTAATACCATCATGCCAAAAAAATTACATCACTCGAGGAAGATCACAACCCCCCTTGGTTTAATATAACAAATTCTCATACCTATCATAATTAAAAACTAGTTTCCTATATGGGGTTGGGATGATAACTACTTTAAAATTCACAAATTTGGGAAAATTAAAATTTCCTTGTTCATTCACCATACCCATGCACCCACAGTTCAAAAACAATAATTAAAGCATGAAAATCATATGTAAACAATGGGAAAACATTATCCCAAAAATAAACATTCAAAAAACCACAAACCTTGTTTCACAACCAATATGAACGTCTCATGAAAAAAACTCTAAACACATGCTTTCATCAAATTAACAATGACTGAAGAGTAACATGTCTTAAACACCAAAAAATTTTGAGAGAAATCGATCCTTAAGCCCTTTGATGACAAACTTTATGGAACCCTTTATTGACTTGCTTGAGGGAATTCAGAGAGCCTTTTAGTGTGTTTTATAAGTAACTTGGATTTTCTTCTGAGTGCTAATGATACCCTAAAGAGGTTATAAGACATGTGTAAGAGGAAAAATGCCCGGAATGCCCTTAACTTAAGAAGCTGAATAAGTGTTACAATTGACTATGGGTTACCCAGGGACTCACAGCCACTCCTTATGAATCATCACTATGAGTCATAACCAAGATAGAGTCTAGGAACGGCACATATTTTTTACCCTGCAACTCAATTAGTAGCACTCATAATGAGACTGTACGACTCATAGGGTCCAGTCATAATCAATAAAGATCCCAATTGGGTAAAAACTGGACATCCTACATTTTGGACCAAATGACTCATAACTAATCCATATGGATCAAAGTGAGCCACTCGTACTTAAAGTAGAACTTAACCACTTAATTTCTTATTTTGTTACTATTACATTAGAATGACTCATTATGAGTATTTATGACTCATGTCCCCATGTCATACTCAAGATAGCAACTCAAGAATAATAAGAATAATCATAAGGTATTCCATTAACCAGGATCAAAATATAAAATGAAAAGGGAACTCTATAAAGTACCTACAAACTCGGGTACAACTTCGTAACCATTTTTCCATACACTAAACAAATGATAAGCAAATACCAATAAAACTAGATAAGCCCAAGAAAATAATAGCCAAAACAGACCCCCATAAATCTGTAAGGTACAAACAATCACTCAGCAATCAGCAAACATAACCTATACCTAGATATCACCCCATAAGACCTATAGATACATGCGCTAAATAATTATACTAGTGATGGGAAATACATATGAATAAATTAATGGAAGTAAATTGAAAATTGTCATACTAACTAAGTGTAGAATCATACTAAGCATATACACCTCTTTCTGCTTGTTAACTCATAAAGTTGGACCTATGGGGTATTCTTTTCTCTAATAAGTAGTATTAAAATTGAGGGACTCTTAAGGGACTCGAGATATCTATTTTATATTGCATGATAGTACATAATAAGTTTTCTACATAATCATTCCAAAAATGTTTGAGAGTGTAAAAATTACTTAAAATAGAGCAAAGACAAAAGAAAAAGTAGTTCATATAATCTAGTGCTTGAAATAAAATTGAGAGTAAAATGATACAATATTGTAGAAACTGTCAAAATATCTCTCAATAAAAATAAGTAAATAATGGTAATTGAGTAGGTCAAGAAAGAACCCTAATCTACTTTGGTCTAAGATTTCAATGTGGTGAATTTTATCTTAAAGAATGGAATCCAATAGTATGGGCGGTGTAACTTTTGCATTAAAAATCTATTTTAGAGTGAAAAGATAAAATAAATCCCTATTTTAGATATAGTAGTTGTAATGGCCCTTCAAGTCAGTTTCATTATTTCTATTATTTTTGTCGTTAAGGTTTTTTCATAGCTTCCCAAAGTCATTTATGACTTTTGTAATTGATTGTTTGATTACCGGGAAGTTTTCTTGCTTTTTAGCTCTAATTCTTGTTTTTGAAGTCTTTGCTTGCTGCAAATGGCCACCGGATGAAAACATTAGCAAAAGGATCTTAACTGCAAATTCAAACAACACTAGCAGCTCTAGATATTGATTTTAAGCTAGGTAAACCATTGGTTTGGGTCCTAACGTACCCAAGCTTATTAAAACTTATTGGTCAGAAAATTTAAAATAAAAAATTTAGGTATGGGACAAATATTTTATTGAAATGACCTTGAATGAAAAATCTGACTTTGATGTTGCATCTATAATGTAGAATTTAGTATTATTCCATAGTTCATTTATGTATAGAAAAATCTAATAGAATATTGAGGCCATAGAAAAAATTTGAAAAATTCAAAGTTTCAGTTATGATTTATGTGGCCCATGATAAAAAATGATATGCAGCGGGTAGTCTGATTGCTCCAAGAAGAATGGTAATTTCCATATCTTCCACTACAGCTAAGTTGTGTGATTTCATACAAACTTTTGTAATTGCAACACCTGATTACCTTGAAGGGGAATAAAATAACCCCTTAGATCGCAAATTTGGCTATTGACACCAATTCTCTTTAGAGCCAAAACTGTAAAAAGCATGATAACTTTAAATTGAGTCTTAATGTTGACTTGGGATGTTGATTAATATAAATTTTTACAAATATCATTAGATTTTAGGTAAGAATCCTTCAAATTCATTCTTGAATTTCTTATTTATTTGACCAAAGCCCAAAATCCTTTAAGTCTTGATTTTAGCCTAAAATTATCTTAGAGTTCACACATATTGGAGGGTTTTGATTCAATGGGCTTGATATCATATTTCTTTGGTCTTAGAAATATGATTTTCTTTGAATGGAACCCACATGGTGTTCTGAGGATGATTTTTGGACTCGAAGCACAATGGTGGTTAGTAAGTACAATATGTTTTTGACAGCTTTGAATGTGCAGTATCCAGCACTCAGTGATCAACGTTCAATCCTTGAATTTAGTACTTCAGTATCATTCTAAAACTCAATTATAACGATAGTTCAGAAATCAATATTCAATAAAGGACTCAGATAGTCCTATAGAACCATGGCTTTAGTTACCAGTTACTTAGCCTCAGAATTTAGTACTTCTATACTAGCTATAGGCTTAGTTATACTGTCATCTTCAGTTCAGTAACCAGATTTGAAACTCAGTTCAGTTCCAGACATGCTTGACCATAGCATTCAGTTTGTTAGTACTCAGTTATCAGTGTTTCAGTACCCCAGTTTATAGAATACCTTAGAGCCATGTTGTACGCTTGGTCTCGTATTCAAAAATAATATAGAATTCATGAATCCATGCTAAGATACCTCATTCTACACAGTTAATCCTTATCAACTATGCATAAAACTCAAAAATCTCAGCCCAGCTATTCAAACTAAGTACAGTTTAGCTTTGCAAGATCCAGCATTAAGCTATTAGTTATTCAATTAATCAGATAAGTTAGCATATTTATGCACTCGTGTTCAACTCAATTCATGTATCATGTCTCAGTTTTACATCCTAGCTATTCAGTCATGACTCAGTTCCTATGTGTCTTGCGCATTGCCTAAATTCCCTTCAGTAGCTCATCCAAGTCTGTATTCTTTGAGGGACATAGTGTCCCAAGGGGGAGATACATCATACCCCCAAACTTTCATGACATAAATATGCTGCTCTATTTTCTTTTGATGAATCTAGTTTAGAGAAGGGGTACTCATAAGTTAACCCTCAAACTCCAACTTCAGTCGTATACCATGCTTTTAAGATTCAGTTCAGATCATGATATTCAGTATATCTACCACTTCCAAGACTCAGTTATGTTCTCATGTTTCCGATCATGCAGATGGAGTAATTAATCTCAAACTTATTGGTATTTTTAGTCCAAGGTAACAATTTTCCTTAAACTTACTCGTTCTCATGTTCATATTTCAGTGCCAAACTTGGTATTCAGTTCTATGCTCAGTTTTCAGTTCAAACTTGATATCTTTACCATTGTATGTTCATGAGTAAGTTTAGTCATGAATTCATGCATCAAATATGTGTGATCAGATCATCAATACTTTCAGTCATGCATTCATGTATTATATCAGTCATATAATCATGCATCAGATATACATGGATTCAACCTTTCTGTTGTGCATCAGATATGCATTCTCATTTTGAGAAAACACACTTTATTAGAATCCTCAGTCTTATATTCATGAATCAACTTCCCATGCATCAGATATGCATGTTCTGTATGTTGTGCTTAGCTTTCAGTCATGTCAGTCATGGACCTTTGTTTTACTAGTGTATCTCTTGTACATACTTAATCTTATCATCTTTCCCACCTCAGTTAGTTTTTATTTGAGGACGAATGTTTCCAAGGGAGAGATATTATAATATCCCATATGTTTCTAAGCTAGGAAGTGAATAAGTTTTCCTCTGTATGAAACCTCCTATCTTGTGAGTAGCATTTTAGTGGATGACTTACAATGAATATCCTAGTGATGGGATAGCTTATGATGCATTAAGAATGTTCATATGAGTCACTTAAGGTAATAAAAGCTAAGAGTTTTTGAACCCATCAAGTTTTAGTGTTTGATTATGCAAGAGTCATCTTTGAACGAGTATAACTCAATGTTTACATGGGATTTTTTTGGAATTATACCCACCAAATTGTAGAGAATAGAATTAGCTTTCCAACGATACCAAATTCGCCTTAATCTAATACCCGAGTGAAAAGTTATGCTCATTTTTGTGAGAGAGTGTAAGGATAGGCGATTGGTTAGGCGCCGCCCAACCAAACATAGGCGATTGGTTAGGCGCCGCCCAACCTAGCTTAGGCAATCACTTGGGCGCCACCTATGTTAATTCCAGGTGCGAAAAACACTCTATTTTGAGTTATGTTAAAGGTAATTAAGTCTTTTAACACTCCTTACACATCCCTAAACTTAACCCTATGAAATATATAGCTTCTAAACATATTACAATCCTATTATCATCTCAAAGATCCTCATCCAAAAGCACTAAAACAGAAAAACAACTGGGGTTGCGTAACTAAGCTTGAAGATTCGATTTCAAGGAAATTCGTCCGTCAATCATCAAGAATCTTTCTTCTAAGGTATGCGTGAGTTGATTCATGGACTCCTTTCATCCATGAACCTCAAGAACCATCTTCTAAATTTTATATCATAATGTTTATATTGTTGGTGGTTGATGTTCATGTGGTTGGAGTCTGATGTTGCCTAAAATAGGATCTTTGTATGTTTTGTGTGAGGATATGGTGGTACTTAATGTATAAACATGTGAAATTAGTAGTTGAATGTTTCAAATCTTGATGAATCCACCTATGCCTAAGATGTGAATATAAGGTTTTTGTGGAAATACCTAAGGGAATAGAAATCATGCTTTGATGACATAATAAGCCCCAAATGACTATTCCATGTTCTAAGTTTATGTTCAACGTGATCCCCATGCTATTGTCTGGAATAGAAGATGTTATGTGAGATGCTCATGATTTTTTTTTATATGGAATGACCATGTTATTGAAGCCATGCAAGTATATACAAGTTGTGTGCATTCCCAATCGTGTGATAGTTTGTTGAGAATCATTTTTATTATGAAATCCTTACTTATGATGATATTGTGAATTATTGACTCAAATCTTGTGAACAAGTGATGTCATGTGTATTAGTTTCCTTCTATCGAGTCCTAGGGGTATTCGTACCCAAAAACTATAGTTGTATGCCTAGAGCCATGTCCTATTTTACAATATCTGAACTCAAGCTATGATTCCATAGACTTCAGTTAGTCATGTGACGCAGGAAAACCTCATGATCTTAGTCTATTTTTAGATATCAGTAATATTCCACAGTCAGCAAAATTCAGTAAGATTAAGTCATGTGTAGTCAGTTATTCATGTCCAGCCCCTCCAGATGTGAGTAGACGTTAGCACCGAGTGAACCCAAGGATGGAAACTCACCCACCAGTTCAGGGTGTGATTCTTAGTAGTCATCCTTGTGTTTCAAAACTACGCAGCCAGTGTAGGTTGAGTAATCTTAACCCATTAGATTAGGGTTGATGAGGTGGCTTAACTCGTCAGTTTAGGGTTCCCAGTGTTCTCATTAAGTACCTGCCAAATAAGGGTCACTCACAGGCTATCATTACCTATGGCACGATATTAACACCCCTCCAGTCGGGCCAGAGATTGGACCCCAGCTTAGCCATAATGGCATACATGGGGTATGTCGATTAAAGACTACCTCCTATAGTTTCAATATCAGTCTCAATAAAAGAACACAGGGTGTTTTTCATATTTCAATTTATACAGGACTTTTACATACAATCGTCCATGTTATCAGTTTTAGTATCAGTCATAACAGTTATCAGTAAACCATCAATTAGCTTATAGGTCATGCTATCACGTATTCATGGTCCCAGTTTCTATATATATGTGTTTGCACTCCCACGTTCTTATTAGTCTATTAGTGTTGTTCATGTATGATGCCCTTTATATTAATCCTACCTTCCTCATATACTCAGTACTCCAGTTATACTGACGCATTTGCGCTATATTGCTTTCTTTTCATAGTACACCATAGGTTCCGAGACACGAGCTCTAACCCAGCAGTAGTGGTAGCATTCCAGTCGCTGAGACACAGTGAGTCCTCATTGATTTGAGCACAATATGATTTAATACATTTATTTATTTCTTCAGCTCATTTTTACGGAGTTAGTTAGAGACATGTTCCTTCAACTCCTTATTCAGATAGTTTAGAGGCTTTCAGATTATCAATCAAATTTATGTTAAGACTTAGCTCTCAGATTGAGTGGAATTGGGTATTTTCACCCACATAATTTTATTCAGTTGAACCTTATGACCTTACATTTCTATGTATTCAGTATTATTATATCATGATTTGCAATATAAAGGTACAAATATTACTCATGGGTTAGCTTCTAGTCTTTCAGAGTTATGAGCACCGTTTAACATTCTGGTTTAGCGAATTGGGGTGTTACAGAATCGTTAAATCAAAATGTTGTTAGTGATAAATGAGATTAATTGATGAATAATGGATTTTAGGTAATACTGTGATGGCTAGGGATTAAGGATGCCTAGTTG
Organism: Capsicum annuum; assembly: GCF_002878395.1. Lineage (NCBI taxonomy): Eukaryota > Viridiplantae > Streptophyta > Magnoliopsida > Solanales > Solanaceae > Capsicum > Capsicum annuum. The sequence continues at coordinate 41,413,937 of NC_061118.1, read as the reverse complement.
ATAAAATGGTAGATAGTTGATTCACATAGATATTCCATAGTGTAAATTGGTATGAAATATGGTGGATGGTTTCCTAAGTGATGTCTACTAACTTAGCATTCTAGTTAATGAGAAATGGTTAGCTATGTAATTGTGTCTAATGAAGTAGTAATTAATGAGAAATGGTTAGTTAATGAATACTGTCTAATGGAGTAGTGATGATAAAGTTGTTAATGATGTAAATGTTATGCAATATGGGTACATGGTAAATGTTGGTAAGTAATGAAAGTGCATTAAATTGATAAATTGATTAAAATATTGGGAAAATGGTTGACTAATGATTGTTGGTTTAATTCATTTATGCTTCTTTTGGGTGTACTCTCTAGAAATGTGGGATGTTGTAATGAGTTCTTTTTTTTATGCACTAGTCTGCGTATGGGATCCAAATTTTTATTCGTGCTCGCTTGGGTTGATTCTTTTGACGTGTTATCATTTTGAATTGTCTATTTCTTATGCACAACGACATTAACATAAGCTAATGCCCCGTGTTATATTGTTATTTTTTGTTTAATTACACATTATATATAATGATGATGGAAATAATTAGAGTTTGATTTTGTACGTTGATTTGGTTATTACTATCTTGTGTTATTGTATTTTTATATCATGACATAGCTTAGTTGGCTGATGACGCCTACTGAGCATCCATTGTTTTGGTGCTCATACTACACTTAGTACCTTTTAGGTGCAGATCCGAATACTAGTTGCCACCATTTATTTTATTTTGTGTGTGTTTGATAGCCGAAGATAGGGTGACCCATTGAGTCTGAGTCACCATTTTCCTTCAATGTTTTAAATTTAATCTTTTGTATTCAATACAATGTTTTGAGTATTCTTAGTCTTTTGGATATTATTGTCATTATTATTACTCGATGCTCTTGTACTGGCCCTACCAAGTCATGTGATTGGTGTCTTATGTTGACTGACTTAATAAATTTAGAACACTTTCTTCATAAATAGTGTTCCCAAAAATTATCCTATGATGGGCATTTCTTATCGAATTAAACCCTTATATCTATCAAATATTATTGTTTAGCTTACCTATCTAAGGGATTTAGTAGCTTACAACACAAAGTTCGACATTTGACATTCAATAAAGTAGTCAAAATTTCTATTTAAGATATTTTTGAAGAAATATGGGTACCACACCAAATTTCCTATTTCTTTACTTTCCGAACAATTGGTTCAAATGATCATGAGTGCTTTGGGAACCATACAAAGAGTTATTCTTGCCTAAAATTGAAATTCTAGAGCTGTTGGAATAGTCAAAATTTGAATTATATGTCCATCTAGTCATACTATTCGGAGTCTCATTAACATGTCTATTCCAAGAGGTAATTCTATTTGTATCAAGTTAATTAATGAATTCAGCTCCGTTCATACATCATGCATCAGGTTCAGATTCCATATATTCAGTCATGATTTGGTCTATAAGTATCCCATGCATCATCTGAGTCATTCTTTAGTATTTTAGCCAAGTCAATATCATTCGGGCGACAAAATATCCCTTAGGGGATATGTATTGTAATACCTCAAGTATTAATGTTCTAAACCTTCTTATTTTCTTTACCATACAAGATCCAGCTTGAAGTAATATTTACTCATAAGTTTACTCTCTCATTTTTATGTCAGCTTTATAACCATTCTAATGTCATTGCAAGTACTCATAAGATCAATTCGGTTCATGTATCATGCTCATAATCAGTCATAAAGTCATGTTCAAGGTCATGTATGTTAAGAATATAATCTTATTTGCCTTAGTACGATCAGTCTAACCAGTCCCATTCGAGAATGAATGATTCCAAGGGGGACAAAATGTACCACCCTACAATTTTGGGTTACAATTTGAAGCATCATTCCTATGTGTGTAAAATTCAATCCTATGGTTTGTATGATAATACCTATGTCATTATCGTTATTCAAGTGTGTGAAGTACTTTCGAAGTGAAAAATGTTCATAGGAATCACTTAGAAAAAAGTTGAGATAAGTGCCTTTAATTCGACCATGTTTGGTATTTTATTCTACAAAGTCTAGTTTGAATGAGTATAACTTTTTATATACAAAGAATCTTGTACATCAGGCCTCACTAAATTTTAGATAAATGAGTTAGCTTTCAAACGATACAAATTTTGCCTTAATTTGATACCCGAGAGAATAGTTATATCAATTTTATTGAGAGGAAGTGAGGGCGCACGATAAGCCCTCACATGAGACTTATAGTGCCAGACCAAAGTGCGCATCACGGGTTGTACTCCCACGAGCTAAAGGGGGCACTGCCTATTCAATTTTCACGTTGTTTTCAACTTCTTAAGGGTCAAACGGAACTTTATTCTTTTCCCCTCAACCCCATACGTCGAAGGGACAATTTATAGCATAAAAAATGGCATTATTTGCACATGTTCCTCAATATTTCGCATGAAAAAACCCTCCCGTTTCCACCATGAACAAAGTTCAAGCTTTTCCTTTTAAGAATAAAGGATTCAAGCTTCAATTTCAAGAAATCCTCAAGAAATCATTTATTTAGGTATGTGGGAGTTCATTCAAAGGCTCCCTTTCACCCATAAAACCTAAGACCCTTCTTTTCAATTAAAGTATGGATTTTTCCATTATTATGAAGTTGTGCATGTTCAAGATGCGTTTAAATCATGTTTTTCTTTAGTAATTTGACTCAATTCATTTCCTAGTATGATCCCATAAAAAGAGTGGTTCTATCATGTCTCAAGTTTCAATTTTTCCATGTTGTGTTCAATTGAATTACATGTTATAAGATTTTATTGTAAATTTAGCCATGTAATCATGTTGTTTTCATATGTTTTAAGACAATCCTATGCTCTAATTTTATGACTTTTGTGTGTTCTATGAATTGCCTAAGTTGAGTTTTTAACAATGAGTCCCTATTATTATTTTAAAGCATATATAAACCAATACTATCACTCCATTCAATTTTGGTGGGTCATGAACACCTGATATCCTCAGAATTATTTCATATAAACCATGAATATTTTTGTTCAGTCAGTTATTATGATTAGTTGTTTGCGCAATTAAAACTTAGTTCAGTCTAGTAATCAGTGTCATTCAGTTAGGAGTATGATTCAAGAATTAGTTAACACAGGTATGGGGGCATTTCGACCAATTTAGGGTGTGACCCTTAGTAGCAATCCCTGAGGTACAGAACTATGTAGCCAGCTTTGGTTTAAGATGTCTTCGTGCCTGTTTAGCATTGATAAATATCTCATAATTACTCCTGCCTGTATAGTGTGACTCTTTAGTCCTTTGGGATGCTAGTTTAGTGGATCCACACAGCCAGTGTTAGTACCCATGGCATGGTACTAACACCATTCCAATTGGGTTTACAGGTTGGACCCTATTTGGTTCAGATTAGGGCATGCCGGTTAGATGATAACTCACATAGTCTTAGTATAGTATTCAGTGTATTTTTAGTTCAAGTTTGCTGGACCAAGTGTGCAGATTCTCAGTTATTCATTATCATATTTTAGTATCTCAGCTTATAGATTATTTCAAAAATATGTTTATGCTTTGTTTTGCACTCTCAGAAGTCACAGTTTTCATGCATTCACCTCATGTTGTTCAGTTTGTCCTTACCTCATATGCATAGTATCCAATAGTTCTAGGCTAGTTATATAGACTAAGTACAATTCAGTTTTTCATGTTCAATATCAATAAATAATCCTTATTATAACTTTTACAGCATGTTCAGCTTTGATTGAGATTTTATACAGTACTATTTTACCATATCCCAGCTTCAGTTCTACTTGTCCTACCAAAGTAAGGAATTTTATAAACTAAGTGTAGTGATTCACCAGCTTATAATATTATGTTTGCTACTCATGTTTTAAGATACTTCAGCTTTCAGTTTATTTCAATCACTTGGTGTGTCTACCTACACTTAACATCCATGCTTGTAGAATACATATAAAATTAGTTTTATTTATTACATTCACCACCACTTACTCAGTACATTCAACAAGTATTGATCTATATATATGTCTATGTCCTACATTGTCTCATAATATAGGTACCAGTTTTAGCCAATACATCATTATCAGATATTTACAACTTCCAGCCAGCAAGCTATGAGATCTCCATCTTTGGAGACTCAAGTCAGATTTAGTTCCTGCATTGTGTTGTATTTTTTATTTGCCATATGTATTGATTAGTCTTAGTTTGAGGCATGTCCCGTCTATCCATAATCAGTATAGTAGAGGCTTCATAGATGTCAATCATAGTCAGTCTTGTAATTTTAATTATCTATTTAGTTTTATTATATTGTAAATTGTATCATCATTATATTATCCCAGATTTTATCATGATTATATTTCCGTATGGCAGAACCAGCTATTTAATATACAATAAATCAGTTACTCAAGCAGTATGAAAGTTCATGGGTTAGCTTGGGATAACTTGTGGTTCCAAGCACCATGTTATAACAAAAGGGTAGTCTCGGGTCATGACAGTTTCTTGTAGAAGAAATTTTGGAGCTTTACTCCTATATGATTCTTAATGGAAAGACTTGTTCGAGGACGAAAAAGGCTTTAAGTGTATGGTTATGTCTTAGGTGGATTTAAGCGTAATGAGTGTATATTCATATAATTGAGCATCTAAGTGTTAAACTACTTAATTGTGATGTTTAAAGTGTTTTTGAAGCATTTTTTTAAAGAAATGATCATTTATAGTTTAGACGAGAAAACTAGTGTTACTAGATGAGCTATGCGTTGTTCTAGGATATGTTGTAGGATTCTATTGCATTTTAGCTCTACTTTGTGGTTTTTAATGATATAATAATTCCTGTGAGATGTTTAAATCAATTATGCGAGAGGTGTTTAAATTAATTATGGGATGCTACACAAGATGAATTTGAATTGAAAGACAATAACAAATTAAGGAACTTAAAGCTAAATCGATGGAATATATGAAATTTTTTAGCACTATTGCACTCTATTCCCTCTAAACTTAGAGATAAGGGTCTGACATGGAATTGGACTAAAACTAAAAAGGAAAATATCAGTGAGAATCTATGATATGGGCATGCCATACATTTATTGTACCAATTCATTGGTGTTGCATGCCCATGGTTTAAAAATGGGCTCATAATTCCAACAGTAAAAAGGACACTCCTATGCTATTATATACACCTTGGATGACCTTTGGGTCTTGAAATATACTTGAGGAGGCTTGTTAATGTTTCCCTTAGTTTAGTTTTGTTTTTTACACATGAAATTCAATGTTGTGATACACTGTAAATCCATGAGTTGCTAAACACTCTCATCTTGGATTGAGGCCAAGAACGTGATTACATTAGCTTATATTTGAGTTTGTTTATGTTTATTATCATTAATCTTTGTTAATATATTATTGCATTCACTATTCTAGTTATTTGTGACCCTTAGGATGAATTTATATTTTTATTGTGAGCCTGAAAGTAGGAATAATATATTAGAACATGGATATATAGAGTGGGATCTTATACATAGAGAGATTGAAGTTAAGATTTGTGGCTAGGATAGGAATATACCTAATATCCCCCACTTGATTCATATATGGGAAGAAATATTAATGTGTTTAACATTGGTCTCATAAACCTACTCAATGATCCATTCCTTAATTATGTTATCAACCTCGTGAATCAACAACAAAGATAACTAACTAAACCGAAAATATTATATAACTGAGTAGAATTATTGATGCTGCCTTAACCCTTGATTCATCACCATTATTGTCTCCAATACTTTGACATATTTAAATTTTTATGATTACTTGAAGCTTTCAAATCATTAAGCATCATTGGTTACTCTCATATTTTTAAATCTTCGTAGTAATACTAGAATTAGATCGTTGCTGAGCACAAGTCCTTATTGTATCGATACATGGCTTTTAAAGGGAAATTTACTACCTGGGTTACCACATACACTTGCGTGTATGATAGAATGAAAAATTTTATACTAAAATTTTCCAAGGATAGACAAGATGATAAAACCGATAATATAACTTTAAACCTATCTTATAATCTCCCACCATACATGTAATCTATAGAATATACAATCTCATAGAGAAAACATGATCATGGCCTACCTGGACACCAAACAACTGTCAAAACCAACGAGTTCTCAGTCCCTCGATCTCAAAATTATGCACTACTATCATAAAGATATTCTGCATGCCATTATGAGAAAATGAATACAAATATAGCAATAATAAATTAATGAATTAACTTCCCATGCATCAGATATGCATGTTCAGTATGTTGTGCTTAGCTTCCAGTCATGTCAGTCATGAACCTTTATTTTAATAGTGTATGTCTTGTACGTACTTAATCTTATCATCTCTCTCACCTCAGTTAGTTTCCATTCGAGGACAAATGTTTCCAAGGGGGAGATATTGTAATATCCTATATGTTTCTAAGCTAGGAAGTGAATAAATTTTCCTTTGTATGAAACCTCCTATCTTGTGAGTAGCATTTTAGTGGATGACTTACAATAAATATCCTAGTGATAGGATAGCTTATGATGCATTAAGCATGTTCATATGAGTCACTTAAGGTAACACAAGCGAAGAGTTTTTGAACCCATCAAGTTTTAGTGTTTGATAATGCAAGGGTCATTTTTGAATGAGTATAACTCAATATTTATGTGTTATTTTGTCCAATTTAGACCCACTAAATTGTTGAGAATCAAATTAGCTTTCCAACGACACCAATTTTGCCTTAATCCAATACCCGAGCAAAAAGTTATGCCCATTTTTGTGAGAGACAGTAAGGATAAGCGATTGGTTAGGCGCCGCCCAACTAAACATAGGAAATTTGTTAGGCACCGCCCAACCTAGCTTAGACAATCACTTGGGCGCCGCCTAAGTCAGTCCAGGTGCCAAAAACACTCCGTTTTGAGTTATGTTAAAGGTAATTGAGTCTTTTAACACTCCTTACACATCTCTAAACTTAATCCTACGAAATATATAGCTTCTAAACATATTACAATCCTATTATCATCTCAAAGATCCTCATCCAAAAGCACTAAAAGAGAAAAATAATTGGGGTTGCGTAACTAAGCTTAAAGATCTGATTTTAAGGAAATTCCTCTGTCATTCATTAGGAATCTTCCTTCTAAGTTATGCGTGAGTTGATTTATGGACTCCTTTCATCCATGAACCTCAAGAACCATCTTCTAAATTTTGTATCATGATGTTTATATTGTTGGTGGTTAATGTTCATGTGGTTGAGTTTGATGATGGGATCTTTGTATGTTTTGTGTGAGGATATGGTGGTATTTAATGTATAAACATGTGAAATTGGTAGTTGAATGTTTGAGATCTTGATGAATCCACCTATGCCAAAGATGTGCATGTAAGGTGTTTGTGGAAATACCTAAGGGAATAGAAATCATGCTTTTATGACATAATAAGCCCCAAATGACTATTTGATGTCCTAAGTTTATGTTCAACGTGATCACCATGCTATTGTTTTGAATTTAAGATGTTATATGAGATGCTCATGATATTGTTTTGATATGGAATGACCATGTTATTGAAGCCATGCAAGTATATACATGTTGTGTGCATTCCCGATCATATGATAGTTTGTTGAGATTTATTCTAATTATGAAATCCTTACTTATGATGATATTGTGAATTATGGACTCAAATCTTGTGATCAAGTGATGTCATGTGTGTCAGCTTCCTCCTATCGAGTTTCGAGGGGTATTCGTACCCGAAAACTATAGCTGTGTGCCTAGACCCTTGTCCTATTTCACGATATTCGAACTCAAGCTACGATTCCATAGACTTTAGTCAGTTATGTGACTCAGGAAAACCTTATGATCTCAGTATGTTGTTAGATATTAGTAACATTCCATAGTCAGCGGAATTCAGTAAGATTAAGTAATGTGTAGTCAGTTATTCATGTCCAGTCCCTCCAGATGGGAATAGAGGTTAGCACCGAGTGAACCCTAGGATGAAAACTCACCGACCAGTTCAGAGTGTCATTCTTAGTAGTCATCCTTGTGTTCCAAAACTACATAGCCAGTGTAGGTTGAGACATATTAACCCGTTAGATTAGGGTTGATGAGGTGGCTTAACCCGTCAGTTTAGGATTCCCACTGTTCTTATTGAGTAACTGCCAAATAAGGGTCACTCACAGGCTGTCATTACCTATGCCACGATATTGACACCCCTCTAGTTAGGCTAGAGATTAGACCCCAGCTTAGCTATAACGGCATACATGGGGTGTGTCGGTTAAAGACTGCCTCCCATAGTTTCAGTATCAGTCTCAATAAAAGAACTCAGAGTGTTTTTTAGATTTTAGTTTATACAGGACGTTTAGATACAATTATCCATGTTATCAGTTTCAGTATCAGTCATGACAGTTATCAGTAAACCATTTATTAGCTTACAGGTCATGCTATCACGTATTCATGGTCCCAGTTTCTATATATATGTATTTACACTCCTACGTTCATATTAGTCAGTCAGTGTTGTTCATGCAGGAAGTCCTTTATGTTCATCCTACCTTCCTCGTATACTCAGTACTCCAGTTGTACTGATGCATTTACGCTATGTTGCTTTCTTTTCAGGTTACACCATAGGTTCTGAGACACAAGCTCCAGCCCAGCAGTACTGGTAGCATTCTAGTCGCTAACATACAGTGAGTCCTCAATGATTTGAGGGCAATATGATTTGATACATTTATTTATTTCTTTAGTTCAGTTTTATGGATTTAGTTGGAGACATGTTCCATCAACTCCTTATTCAGATAGTTTAGAGGATTTTAGATTTACGTTCAGACATAGATCTTAGATTGTGTTGATTTGGGTATTTTCACCCACATAATTTTATTTAGTTGAACCTTATGGCCTTACTTTTCTATGTATTCCGTATTATTATTCATGATTTGTAGTATACAGGTACAAATATCAGTCATGGGTTAGCTTGTGGTCCTTCGGAGTCATGAGTACCGTGTAGCATTTTGGTTCAGCAAATCAGGGTGTTACAGAATTGTTAAACACAAATATTGTTAGTGATAAATGAGATTAATTGATGAATATTGATTTTAGCTAATATTATGATGGCTAGGGATTAAGGATGCCTAGTTGATAAAATGGTAGATAGTTGATTCACATAGATATTCCATGGTGTAAATTGGTATGAAATATGGTGGATATTTTCCTAAGTGATGTCCACTAACTTAGCATTCTAGTTAATGAGAAATCATTAGCTAATGAATTGTGTCTAATGAAGTAGTAGTTAATGAGAAATGGTTAGTTAATGAATAATGTCTAATGGAGTAGTGATGATCAAGTTGTTAATGATGTTAAATTTATGCACTATGGGTACATGGTAAATGTTGGTAAGTAATGAAAGTTCATTAAATTGATAGATTGATGAAAATTGTGGGAAAATGGTTGACTAATTATTGTTGGTTTAATTCCTTTATGCTTCTTTTGGGTGTACTCTCTAGGAATGTGGGATGTTATAATGAGTCTTTATTTTATGCACTAGTTTGTGTATAGGATCCAACTTTGTATTCGTGCTTGCTTGTGTTGATGCTTTTGATTTGTTAGCATTTCGAATTGTCTATTTCTTATGCACAACGATATTAACATGAGCTAATTCCCCATGTTATATTGTTATTTTTGTTTAATTAATCATTATTTACAATGATGATGAAAATAATTAGAGTTTGATTTTGTACGTTAATTTGGTTATCACTATCTTGCGTTATTGTATTTTTATATCATGACATAGCTTAGTTGGCTGATGACGCCTACTGAGCATCCATTTTTTTGGTGCTCATACTACACTTAGTACTTTTTAGGTCCAGACCCGAATACTAGTTGCCACCATTTATTTGATTTTGTGTGGGTTTGATATCCAAAGATAGGGTGACTCTTTGAGTCTGAGTCACCATTTTCCTTCTATGTTTTAAAATTAATCTTTTGTATTCAATACAATGTTTTGAGTATTCTTAGTCTTTTGGATATTATTGTCATTATTATTACTAGATGCTCTTGTAATGGACCTACCAAGTCATTGGATTGGTATCTTATGTTGACTAACTTAATAAATTTAGAACACTTTCTTCATAAATGGTGTTCCTAAAAATTGTCCTATGATGGGCATTTCTTACCGAATTAAACCCTTATATCTATCCAATATTATTGTTTAGCTTACCTATCTACGGGATTTAGTTGCTTACAATACAAAGTTTGACATTTCACATTCAATGAAGTAGTCAAAATTTCTATTTAAGATATATTTGAATAAATATGGGTACCACACCAAATTTCCTATTACTTTACTTTCCGACCAATTGGTTCAAATGATCATGAGTGCTTTGGGAACCATACCAAGAGTCATTCTTGCCTAGAATTGAAATTTTAGAGCTGTTGGAATAGTCAAAATTTGAATTCTATGTTGGTTCACCAAATTTTTTCTCTGTGGCCTTCGTGAGCTATCGAAGACTTCAAAATAGGGAATTGACTCTAAAACCAAAATAAACTACCCGGTAACTTAATTGTTAGTTCCAGAAATTCAAAAATGATATAGCAGCTATAGAGAAACTCTAACAATAAAAATAGGTAGAAATATAGAAAATGACCTGAATGGTCATTACCGTATGCCAAGTACTTAAAGGATGTTGTGACCAATAAGACGAAGCAAAGTGATATTTATATACTTTCTCTTACTGAGGATGGTAGTTCTGCTGTGATGAGGAAGATTCCAAACAAGCTAAAGGACCTAGGGAGAGTAACCCTCCACATACAAATTGGTGATAATAATATGGTCCATGCTTTTAGTCAATTGGAGACAAGTATAAACATAATTCCCATGTCTTTTTTTAATACTTTTAGTTTGGGGAAGCAAAGGGCATGGTTTTTTGTGCTCCAAATGATAAATAGAATGAGAGTGCATCCCAAAAAAGTCATTGAAGATTTCCTAATTATGGTTTTTAGGTTCATTATTCCTGTTGATTTTACTATTCTTGATTATAATGCAGATGAAAGGGTACTGATTATATTAGGACGTCCATTCTTTGAGATGGAAGAAGGACATATTGATGTTAGAGAGGGCACTCTTAAAATGAGACTGGATGATGAAGTAGTTTCCTTAAATATATGTAAACAACCCACTCCACCTTCCTACTATTTATAAATTTATGTATGATTGACAATGGAAGTGGATGAGTGTAGGGTGGTGGAGTACACACCATAACAGATTACTTCAGACCAACTACTAGAGTTTCCTAATCCAATAATGATGATTGAAAGTGTGATCCTGAATAAAGAGCCTACAAAGATTATTATTGAAAAATATGTAGACCTTCCGAACCTGGGAGGGAAGGCGGTCAATACAAAAGTACTGGTACGCAGAGATATCAAAATAAAACATAATATTTTTACAACATATAGTTGAGAGCCATTATAAAGCAGTTTTATATCAAATCATTTGAAAACACATTGGCATAATGTAATTGTTTTCAACAACAATGTAATCCAGCCGAGCTAGGTGGAATACCCTACATTTCATATTTACACCAACTGTAAAACCTCGGTTACCACCGAGATTAGTGTATAAGTGAATGGAAGACACATAAGATCACACAACAGGTTGTCTCGATCCAATAGTAGTTCACAAGATCACAAAGCAGGGCTCCTAACCATAGTCCCAATTTGGGAATGACATAAAGTCAGGTACACAAGATCATAAAGTAGGGTACGAAATTCCCATGTCGGTAAACATGGTTTCCAGCGATGAGCCCTTACACTCAAACGCCTTTTTCGGGTATCCACCTATCTCATGAAAAATCAATGCATTCAAATTTCATCCGATTCAATCACATATCATATTCAGTAGGGTATCGTCATACCCGACTTGCAAGCCATTAATATCACGTCATTCTTCTCATTCAACCATTGTATTAAACATGTTTCCACACAAATAGCCCTCTCGTTTTCAAGTCAAAATCATATCAGTTCTCAAAATATTTCATGTCATGCTTTTCATGATGTTTTCAAACAATTTACATCATATGAACTTTTAAAACAAATTCACATCAAGAGAGGGATTCCATATCATTCATGCTCTCAAGTTAACATCTTATTGGAATACATGCATATACATATATCATATATCAAATCACTTTGGAATTAGGCCTAAACACAAAATCAATAGCATCAAGATGCTTGAAACATGTGTATATTCATAATTTCAAAACCCTCATTTTTAAAAACATGAATTTTTAATCCCTTGTAATTTTTGAGATAACCCCACGTACCTCGATTACTAAGAATATTAGGTGCTTCTTGAAGCATATGTTGAGCGAATTCCAAATATGCAATTAGTTTCTAAAACCCACGATTGATCTTGAGTTGCTTGGGTTTTTATTTTGAAACCCTAGAGAGAGCTGTTGAACAATTTTGACTAATGAAGGTGTATTTTGGGGTTTTTGGGAACTAAATTTCATGTTTAGGGCTAAGTAAGGGTGGAAAAGGACTATTTTGCCCCAAAAACGGAGTGTTTAAGTCACATGAAACCTTTACATAGGAGCTGCCTACGCTATCGCCTATGTTTACATAGGCGCTGCCTATGCTATCACCTATGTTTACATAGGTGCCGCCTATGCTATCGCCTATGTTTACATTGGCACCGCCTATGCTATTGCCTATGTTTACATAGGTTCCGCCTACTACTTTGAAAGGCCATAACTTCTTACTCGTGTGCCGGATTTTAGCAAAATTGGTATCGTTGGAAAGCTAACTCAAAGACCTATCATTTGACACATAGTAGGCTCTCTAATTCAACATATACAGAGAGTTATAGTCGATGGAAGGTGACTCAAATTACAACATGCACTAAAACATAATCAATCAAAATAGTTTCAAGTTGTCCTTGAGTTGAAGGACCTCTATGGTCTAAATTCAAGCTTGAATGGATTCACATACTACGAAAATAATTAACATGCCATATTGGCATAGGATTTATTGGTTTAAGATTATCAACGCATAAAAATCATGGTCTATACTATAGCTCAAAATGCGGGGCGTTACAAGAATAATTGAGTTTTTGTCTATATATGTAGGATCGACGGTCGAAACTCTAGCCCAAAAATACAGGGTGTTACATTATCTCCCCCTTGGGATCATTCATCCTCGAATGATGTGTAGGAACACATTAAAGCTTAGAGGTATGGAATAACACAGACATGATATGTTTCTCTACGAAAGAATACACTGATCTGAAACATGACTATAAGACTGGAACTACTGATGTTCAAAATTCTTATACCAGATGCATATATCTGATGCATGGAATACACAACTGAAGCGACTCATAGGCTGAATTCTCATTAGGAATCATGCATATCTGATGCATGGATTTGTTACTGAGTTGTTCTCATGAACACAGAACTGAATACACAGATAAGCTGAACTTTTCTATTTAACATGCATTTATAATGCATGCATATCTGACTGAACTGACGTATGAAGTATGACTGAATACATAATGATAACAGGTACGAAGCTTGTAATAAGAATCTATGCATATAGCTGAATAGGGTATCTCCCCGTTGGGACCCTATGTCCCTCAATGAATGCTCAATTCACTAAGATACTCGAAAAACTGAGGCGATGCACAGGGCACCTACGAATTGAATCATAACTGAACCTATGGAATTTGAATCTAATGAATGATGCATGAACTGATCTATACTCGCAATTACTAGTATACTCTATCTTGGAATAGTAGCATGTCTGAGATTTTGGATAGCATGAATAAGTGCAAATATGAGAAAACAAGTTACGCAAATCTGACTACTAAACTGACTTATTTGCCATATAGACTGAATTATAATACACCCTCATACTTAGCTGTAGTATTCTCTTCAACACTATCTCTAAGGAAGTTCTAGCATTAATAGGGAGCCGCGAATCTTGGGTATGGATTACACAAGACAACCACTAAGGAATAATCACAATAACACCTGTCTGTAGTCTGGAATATAGACGTATAACTCCTAAATTAGGATAGAATTACCAGACCTTTGGCAATACAACTTCTTACTTTCAAGGTTAGCAAACTTCTCGAATATCCCTTAACTATACTATTCCTATAAATATCATATTTATTAAATTCAGGTTAAAATTCTCATATGAGCATTGATAATATTTTTTTTCTACTAATGTCTAAAATAGCTTAATCCTTACAATGCGATCAAGCCTAACTCTAAGTCACAAAAATACAACATGCTACACCATGCTATTATTCTAAACCATATGATGCCACCTTCTATGCCTCTTTTAAAGATCACATCCTAAGCATAACATGCCTTACCACTTCAACGACTTCTCTGAACTCTTAATATGAAGTCGCTAATGCAAATTGCGTCCTTCCACTACAATCCCAAAATGTCATTCAAGCCTATTTTATAACCACATGTTGACTTCAAGGCAACCACCCATAAAAACATACTTCACATAGTTTCTAAACTATTGTCAATATAACTCTCACGTGCTACCTTAAGACATACACACACAAACTTTTCCACTAACCATCACGTCTATCAAAGACTTGGCCCCAACTCTTACTTCATACTTATGTCCTTATCTAAGCAAGCATACTATGATCTTCCATAAACAAGAACATTTACATCATTACCACTTTCATTGCATAGGGAGGGTCAGTAAAAGGTTAAAACAGAAGATCCTGAAGCATGAAAGGATTTTTATACGAGACTGAGTACACTATAAAGAGTGAGTACATGTGTCATGAGTTGCATGACCTTAACTAGAGTTCATAGTATAAGGAAGGTGATTCCAACTTTTTGAATGAACTAGAACTCATTATCTTGGAACTGGAATAGTACGTGACTCTCTATCATATACAGGAATCATGAACTATGATCATCGAACTGGATCGTAAGGCATGAGTAAGCACCCAAATAACTAAAAAAAATACTGAGGTAGGAATGGGTTGAGATTCACCCTTACATTCTAATGTTCTAAATCATACTGCATCACTACTAGAATTTGAGAGCCTTACTTGGTTATTCATTCTATCATCTCCCCCTTAGCTTCAAGTCATCATCTAGAGTTTGGGAGATCCCTTACCAGATTCTAACTAAACTACATTTACTGTACTTTAGGGTTTGAAAGAAAAAAATGATAATACATGCATGTCGTAGACTTAACCCGACTGACTACCTTCTGGGATACACTCTATCTTTCCAAATCCACTAATACTTATTTCTATCGGTTCAACCTTCAAAACACAAACTTATATTATAACACTTAACATGGCTATTTAGATCACCATATACCATCTAACTAGTCCTTCTCCACTTAACAATTCAATGGTACCAATAGCCACACAAATTATGTAATAGTCTTGGAAAAATATGCCGCAACCTCATATCATCTTGGCATACTTCTACACCATACCTACAATATTATACTTCATTACTAATCAATTTAAACATAAGCCATTTCATACACCAATCAAGCCTATTAGATGACTTTTATATAACTAACATCATTGATTAAGAAATCATTACATCCACCTTTATGAACATGAACTGTTCAAACATAATGTCTAGTGCTAAACATGATTTTACAACCCAACCATACGCATGATTCTCACTTTAAAACCACAAAATAAACATCAAGAAACACTAGTACACTAGAAATTCATAACAATAATAATCGACCTTGACCTTACGGTCTTCCTTGTCATAACTCATTATCACGTACTATTTCAACACATCATGCCGACTAATATTTATTCCCACAAATAATCAAAATTAATCTAATGCCATTATTCTTATATCCACATCCTACATTAAATTCAAGCCAATGGTCTAGCATTAATCATCTACCACCAATGATGAGTGCAACATATTATACTAATCCATCAAATTGGTACATTCTATCCCAAATACTTCAAAATCTACTACATACCTTCTCATAAGTAGTACTACTTTACAACTACCAATAAAAGAAGGTCAAGTGGTAAGGTCACATAATAGACATGATCAACCTTAATCTTATATTATAACCCATACAATCTTTTGTACTTATATAAATTTCTCACCTCATACTTACTCACTCAATCATACATTTAGACTGCCTTCAAATTCCTCAAACAACCATGAGTCTATAATCATAACTTACTCGCTAATATAGCCATTTTCACATTCAAGCAACCAACTAATCACCCTGACTAACAACTCCTTCTCTACCTTATACTAAACTAACTCACAAGGATGAATTACCTCTATACCAACTCAATCTCATGCAAATAGATTCAGCCATACATATATTAAACCAACGAAAGAACAACAAGTTGCTAGTGAATCAAAACAGGCCTCACACGGCTTCAATAGAATTTGGTTTAGTATTTTGAACAAGAAAATAAGATGGATGACAAGGCAACTATGCTAGTGAATCGAAAAAGCCCCACACGGCTTCGCTAGACTTTAAATTTTTTTTATTTTTCAAAAACACCATGAAAACAAGATTACATATTACAAGGGATAAAAAATTGACACATACTATTTAATGGTCTAAGAATGTACATATTATTTTGTATAAATAAAAATCTGAGTAAAACACTTCCTCCATGGACTACCATACCGTCCACACACGCTGATAGCTACCATATTAGTTTATCACTATAAAGGGATAAATCATCCTCAAACATTGGTTATTGAACTAAAATATTCATTTACACAAAATCACCCTCACTCTGACTTCTAACTTTGTGACATTACATCACCAACTTCTTAGTCTAGTATCACTACCAATAGGTCATGAGAACAACACTTTAACTTATGCTACTATTTGGGTAGAAATACAGTTCCAACATTCTGCTATACATTATCCACATCTGTAACAAGATTTTGAAAGGGACTAGATAGACTTAATACCTTCAGCTGGAATGCACGATTTCATTAGGATCAATATTTACAGCAGAATCAATACATATTGATGCACTAACAGACTCCTATAGTGTCTTTGCACAATTTTTAAAATCTTATAGGACTCAATCAGAAAGGAATATGTCATGTATATTCTAAACTTTTTGCACTTGAATCAGCCCAATAATGGGACATATCTGAGATCATCAAAGTAATGAACCAATTTGGGATGACTTTACTTTCATATGGGCGACACCATAGCACGAATTGGAGCATGAAAAGGGAACATTCCAACTCTGTTGCACGGACCAGAACATGAAGAAAGAGAAACATTCCTAAACACCTAGTAGCGTCCTACTTATATGTAAAAGAAGACTCAACCCACGCATAAACAAGACTCGACCCAACATAATTTTGAAGATACCTTAGGACCATGAACTGTTATTTGATACCATCTTTGTCATGACCCGAACTGAGGCCCTGGCCGTGATGAGTATTCCGAACCATCAAGGCACGAAACACCCCTTATTTATCAAGTAATCATGCACATGACTTATATGAAAAAGAAATGCGGAAGATACACTATATATCAGAAACATTGTCAAGAATCATATGAAAACAATAATGGGGAATAATGTCCCACAATCTCAATCAACATCTCTATAATGTCTGTGAAATCTCTACTACATGACTAAAACAAATGTCGATCTAAAAACTAGGACAACGCCCCCAGTAGACACAAAACTAATAAATGTTAAAGAAAACCTGCTAGATATCAGGCCTTCCGAAATATAGAAGGCTCAGCAAGTGACACTGCGAATCTTTTTGAGGAAATGAACTAATTTTCTGGACCACTAGATTGTGTCTCCGTACCTTAGAGGGAAGGGGGTCAATACAAAAGTGTTGGTACGCAGAGATATCAAAAAAACATAATATTTTTAAAAAATATAGTTGAGAGCCATTATAAATCAGTTTTATATAAAATCATTTAAGAACACATGGGCGTAATGTAATTGTTATCAACAGCAATGCAATGTAACTGAGCTAGGTGGAATACCGTATATATCACATTTACAACTATTGGCAAACCTCAGTTGCCACCAAGATTAGAGTATAAGTGAGGGGAAGACAGACATGATCACATAGCTGCGTGTCTCAACCCAAAGGTAGTGCACAAGATCACAAAGCAGGGCTCATAACTGTTGTCTCAATTTGGGAATGACATATAGTCAAGTACGCAAGATCACAAAGCAGGGTACCAAATTCCCATGAGGCAAACACGGTTTCCAGTGATGAGTCCTTACAGTCAAATGCATTCTTCGAGCATCCACCTATCTCATGAAAAATTAATGCATTTAAATTTCATCTGATTTAATCACATATCATATTCTATAAGGCATCATCATACCCGACTTGTAAGCCATCACTATCATATCATTCTTCTCATTCAACCACTGTATTCAATATCTTTCAACATAAATAGCCCTCTCATTTTAAAGTCAAAATCATATCAATTCTCAAAATATTTCATTTCATGCTTTTCAAGATGTTTTCAAACAATTTACATCATATGATCATTAAAAACAAATTCACATCAAGATAGGGATTCCATATCATTTATGCTCTCAAGTTAACATCTTATTGGAATACATGCATATAAATATATCATATATCAAATCAGTTTGGAATTAGGCCTAAAGACCAAATCAATATCATAAAGATGCTTGAAATATGTTTATATTCATAATTTCAAAACCCCCATTTTTAAAAACATGAATTTTTAAGAATATGAGATTTTTAAGATAACCCCACGTACCGCGATTACTATGAATATTAGGTGCTTCTTGAAGCCTATGTTGAGATGATTCCAAATATGCAATTAGTTTCTAAAACCCACAGTTGAATCTTGTGTTGCTTAGGTTTTTATTTGAAAACCCTAGAGAGAGTTCTTGAATAATTTTGATGAATAAAGGTATATTTTAGGGTCTTTAGGAACTGAATTTCATGTTTAGAGCTAATTAAGGGTGGAAAAGGACCATTTTGCCCCAAAAACTGAGTGTTTAAGTCACTTGAAACCTTTACCTAGGCACTGCCTATGCTATTGTCTATGTTTAGATAGGCGCCGCCTACGCTATTGCCTATGTTTACATAGGTGCCACCTACTTCTTTGAAAGGTCATAACTTCTTTCTCGGGTGCCAGATTTTAGCAAAATTAGTATCGCTGGAAAGCTAACTCAAAGACCTATCATTTGGCACATAGTAGGCTCTCTAATTCAACATACACAGAGAGTTATGGTCGATGGAAGATGACTCAAATTACAACGTCCACTAAAACATAATCGATCGAAATAGTTTAGCGGTCTAAATTCAAGCTTGAATGGATTCACATACTATGCAAATAATTAACATACCATATCGACATAGGATTTATGTCTTCAGGATTATCAACTCATCGAAATAATGTTCTATATTGTAGCCTGGAATGCGGTGCGTTACAAGAATAATTTAGTTCAAGTCTATATACGTAGGAACGACGGTCTAAACTCTAGCCCAAAAATACAGGGTGTTACAAACACTTTGCCCCAATCACTTTTCATCCACATATATAACACGGTGCTAATGTAAATTACAATTTAATTTTATGTAATAACATTAGTATCTGAATGCAACCTAAAAAAGAAATTATGCAAACCTACAATTAATTCCTAAACAAGGAATGAAAATGCAAACAAACTTGATAACAAACTAGACATGCACATACACCACCCCCACCAACACGAAATGCATTACCCTCAAAGCATCAAATAAAGTACAAAGGAGTAGGTATACTTGTATTGTCTCATACTCATCTGAGGTATTTATGAAGTGTAGTGAGGCCCCAGTGTTCTCTCTAGGTGAAATTTTGACCCCCACAGAGTTGGGAGTGCTTAAAATTCCCCTCCCCCCCCCAGAATAGGATGTACCACATATCAGACAATATCTAACATTTGCCCTTGACTGGGGTGGATCTTGTAGAAACACCTACAGCTTCATCCTGCAGTCTCTTCTTCCTTATTTTCTCTAATATCTTTGATTTTTTAACTGGCTTCTGCACCTAACAGTCTTCTAACTCTTCGGATGAAATAGTTGTAAGGTTTCTTTTCTTCTGTGCTCTCTTTGAAGTTTTCTCAGTTTTTTCATCTATTTCTGCTGCTTTCTTACCCTTATCTTTGATCGGTTACCCTATTAAGTCAACAAGACCATTGTCTTTATTACTTCCAATCTGTACTGGATCAAACATGATCTGTTGCGGCTAATGATTCATCTTATCTACATCTTTCCATATTAATCTAACTTCCTCAATCAATTTTAAAAGATCTGGAATGGACATGGCATCCAAATTCCTATTGATTCTCTCCTCAATGTTGTCCATTATTAGCTGGATGTTTATGAAAAGATGTACCACTTCTTCTACATTTCTTTCAACAAAGGGTTTGAAATCTTCCCCCCATATAGATAATTGCTTTTCAACCCTTTTTTGTGGCCAGACTACCTTTGTGAAGCTCTCTTGGTTTAGCCGATATTCTGAATATTAGGGTAGAACTAATGCAAAATTTGTAGTCCCACCATGGGCACCAAATTTAAACCTATAGAGGTGGTAGGAGGTATGTTTGTAGCAAGGGGAAATGGCATACTTGAAGGACCCTCTGATGATTCAGGAATTGGCGATGACTGAGTTTGCTAAGCTAGAGGCCTGTTGACTCACATATGGAACTTTGAGTCATCCCTTGTCTTTTCAATATTTTCCCTATGCACTGCCCGAACCTCATTATCAAGTTCTCTAATCAAAGGTACATTTGATTACTTACAAAACTTTATAATTAGCATTGGAAATAGAAGCACAGTAATATACTTGTGATCTCTGAAGAACAACTCATTAGCAATAAGGTGACTAAAATCTACTTTTAATCCCTCGGTCAATGCAGCAATGATTACCACTCTAGTGATCTCTAAATGGTCATCACCTCTTATTGGCATCAGCCTTAATCTCATAATTTCCCACCAGAACATTGTACTGAAGCTCAGGGATGACTTAAATAACCATTTGCATGGGTTGTGTAACCATACGACTCTCCTTCATATGTCAATACTTTGGCCAAGTATGTCCTTTATGTGTTTGCTGCGAACAGTAAATGTTCCAATTCTAGGATTGAACCTGGTATCCAATATTCAAGCCACAATAAGAATTTGTTCAATGTACGCTCTGAGATATCTATGTCGACTCCAGGAATAGGAATTCTATCAAGTTTTTTCATGTCGGTCGCTGACGTACTTGGGGGACAGTTTTTCTCCAGCAATGCCAAGTAATTGGTGAAAAACTCATATACCAAATTGGGTTAATAGGATCTAAGTGGCCTGCTCATCCATGCCAATTCATATTCATTAAAACGAAACTCAAGTTCTAGATACTCGTGCAGTGTTGTCGTTATAATTTTATACTCCTCCAAAATAGGTCGCTTTGCATCCAATCTATCTGTAGGTGCGAGTCATTTGTAGAAATGATCCTGAGCCCCTACGACTTGCTATCCCTTACCCTTCCACAATTATAGGTCCTTTCATCGAACCATGTTTGGGTCTTTTTCAGGAATCTCCTCTTAGATGGGGTTAGATATTTTAACCCCTTCCTCCACTAGAATGGAACTTAATCTGCTACTTCTACTACTTCCACCCTCCTCTTCAGATTTCGTCGAGTGTTACGTGCTAGTGCATCTAAACTTTGTGATGGTCATTTCCTGGCTTGTTGGCCTCTACCCCTGCCTCTAGTTGGTGGTAATTTGTTAGCCATAGTACCTGAAAGTTTAGCATTTATCAATCCACAAACTCAAACCATACAATAGTAAATAATTTTGACTAGCGACGGTTAGTGCAACGATCTGTCATACCTGCGATGGTCCGTCCAACTAAATCATTGGGGATATTCTAGTAACTCTATTTCTGAGAAAATGGAGACAGTTTTAGGCGATGAGTTCCCGGGTATTCGACGGTTTGTTGCACTGATCATCGCCTGCCATTTATAACTTCAGGCCTCATTTGGCATTTTATCAAACACTTTGCATTCTCTTAATGTAAACACGATTTTCAGGGCATTTTCATCAATAATTCACTACTAATTTTTGCTTTTCTTGATCCATGGGCTACTCAGACATCACCCAAGATAAAGTTTTGTCTGATTCCAACTCAGTTCAGACTACCACAGAAAAACTCAAAGTTAAAGTGGCTTTCCTCCACATTGAAGCCTTTATATACTTTCATGGTTCTTATTGTTGTGTAGTGGAGAGATTATACCTTAGCATTGCAGCACTTGATCACTATCATGACTTGCACTCTAAACTTAGGACACAATGTGACACGTTACTTTTGTATGGAACTTTTGTTGCTTGGGATTGAAAGAACAAAGGGGACAAGAAGTTTAAATAGATAGGGGAAAGGAACAAGAGAAGTTTAAGAAGGTAATGGGGAGTCTCAGATACATTGAATGCAGGGACACTAAATAGTCTTAGGCACCTAAACTGTTGAGGCGCTATTAAATTGTAACGCCCCAAAATCAGATCCCGAGACGTCACACGGTACTTAAGATCACAAGTGACCCCAAGCTAACCCTTCATCTGGCATAACCCAAAGCAACTGAATAAAATATATAAAATAGCTGGAATAAAGTGGAAACAACCCATAACTTAGTCTGACCAACATGAAAGTAAATTTACACGGTCACAATTCTGCTTATATATATACAAATCTGAAACTGAATACACTAACTACTAGTGACTGTCTATGAAGCCTCTACTAGCATTGACCAAAGATGGATGGGTCATGACTCCCAGCTACACATAATCAATACAAATTAATACAAAAAATACAATACACCTTAAATCTGAACAACGCACGTCCCTAAATCAAAAGGACTAATCACCTGCCGATCGAGAGCTGCGACCCAGCTGAATATAATATGTGCACTACATCTTATACCTACATTTTGGTAAGAATGTAGCCCATGGAAATATGTGGGTCAGCACTTTAAAATGTACTGAGTATGTGGGGGTGCATGCAACAATATAAATAGTATAATCAATTTCATGAAAATATGCATACGGACAATGATGACTCACTTGGCTTGAGTTATATCAAATCAAACTTTTCGTAATTTCATAATAAACAGTTCATATGATAAAATCTTGTAATCCACGTAAATCATTATAAATCATAAATTATGATAAACCATCCTAAATTATCATATCGTCAAAAATCATCATAGGTAATGATAAATCATCATAAATGACCATAAAACATCATAAACATCTCAACTCTTTCACTCAAATCTTGGAGTGACTCGGTAATTCAAGAAAATCTTACGGACATGGGAGTTTCCTATAACTGACAACCCCACGTGAGCTACGTGGAATACCAACGTTTGAAACCCCCTTTGGCGGGAGCGCCGTACTCTTTGCCATGGAGTACGACCTTAAAACTGCAATAATCACAATCAGGCTCCCTGGCCAATAATATCATCATCAAACAACCCTACGGTGGCACATAGGTTTGGAGAAATACCAAATTTCCCTATCGGAGATAAGTACTACTCCCTGACAAACTTAGAACGTGTTAGGAAATCCACCACAACATCCTATCATAAAGACCAAATCAAATCTCTTTTTCATTTATCAAATCATACCAATTTGTGGATTCCTTACTCAACAAATTTTTTCTCAAAACATTTTAATCTTTCTCAACATCAACAAGGTATCAATGCATTGAACCATAATCGACTCAACATTTGGAAAAGGATATGAAGACTCAATACAAAATATTTTCAATAATTTAACTCATCAAAACCATCTGAAAAATACCAAGACTCATTGAAACTTCGATATCAATATACCCAATAATTCCAATCGTCATAAGGAAGCTCAAAATTTGACAAATGGCTCGAAAACACTTGGAAATATCAATAATTCATTATTGAACTTAAAACGTGGATACATGTTCAAAATATATCAATTCTTGATAGAAACACCAAGAATCCCAATATTAAATCTCAATTCATAGAACAAAAATAGTCAAATACTCATATGATTCAAAACTTACAATTCAAATCTTTATAAGTTCATAATCAAATTATTTAGACATAATTCAACTTACAGAACCATATGAATCCATTAAATAATCATAATTGGCAAGCTTAAACAATTTACTTATAGATATAATCAAAATCTCATGGTAGGATATCTTGGAAATAAATTTATTTGCCAAAATCATAACAATCTATAGTAAAAATTAAAGATACGGGCACAAGAACGGAAGAATTATTCTAGTTCAAAGCCCCACATACCTAAAAATGAAAGATGAATATGAACTTCCGACTCCGAAACTTTATTCACGAAAATAAAGAATGCTTCTTGAAGCCCTTAACATGATCAACTCAAATTGCAAATCAATTTGAAATCTCTGCGGTTCAATCAAGAGACATAGAAGGATGAAATTTGGAGTAGTAGGGTTGGGGTTTGAGCCTTATGAAATTTTGGAGAAAAATAAGTTGTTGTATGCTCTTAATGGAATTAAATCCATGGTTTACCTGGATGGATTGGAGTGGGAATGACCAAAATACCCTTAAAAATCAAGTAATATCAAATCTGTCCTTTGGTGGACTATTTTGATAGGCTGAAGTAGATGGACCATAAAATTTTGCTCTGATGGAAAAGTTGGAAGAAACTAATTTCATTGGGAAGAGGAGTCTCAGAGCTTTCTGTTGATATATAGTAGCTCACCCATATCATTATGTACAACGAGTTATGATCGTTTGAAGTTGAACGTAAAATTCGCTTGGCCTCAGCATTTTTTTCCTGCACATTTACTGTTTACCACTATTCACGGTTAGATTCGAGTGTCCATTTTGGATGATCCATATATCGTTGGAAATCTTATTTGATGTTCTACGCAATGGAGGGTTTAATATCAAGAAATTACGCACAGACAAATTATTAATAACGATAAAGAACAACATTCAATAGAATTTCGTCCAAGATCTTAACGGACTCTTGGAAAAATAAAAAGGTTTTAACGACTCGACATATTTAATGGGAAAACTTGGGGTATCACATTAACCACTCTTAATTATCCATTTAAACTGGTTTGAATCAGATAAGAATGAAAATTACAGCTATTTATATTAATTCTACCTGACCTGCTGGAAATGGGTTTCATGTGATGGTTCTAGAAATTGTCCATCGCATGTGTGATAATCTATCGATCAACCTGTCGTCCATTACGAGTGAACTAACCTGGATACATATTGGTGATTGTTGATTTGAAGATCCATTGAGTATACAATGGTCCAACGGTAAAAACATCGCTACTCTTCTAGTAACATTTTTTTAGACTTTGTTGCAATGGCTACCACAACGGTCCGTTAATTTATTGACAGTCCGTTGGGTAATCCGTTGGTCACTTCCAAACTTTCTCTACTTCTATTTTCCTGTACTGTTAGACCTGTACACTTAAACAAACCTTTCATCTTGCACAAAATAATGAAATTACTTAAACTAATGCTTCACAACAATAGACCGTGGGTTGCCTCCCATGAGCACCTGATTTATCATCGCAGCATGACTCAGTTATCTCAATTACTCAAACTTTATTAAGATAGATAGTATCAATATATCTTATGAAGTCCATTGGACCGATGTACAGTTTGACTTGTTGCCCATTGACCTTAAAGACACTTCTGTCTTCATTTTCGAGTTCTACTACCCCAGATAAGTAAACATGGTTAACTATTCATGGGTCAAACTATTTGGATATGAGATTACGTTGAAAAAGCTTAAGGCGGGAGTTGAAAAGGTGGACCAAGTCACCTTTTTGAAAATCACACTTTTCAATTCTATGGTCATATTACTTCTTCG
This sequence comes from Capsicum annuum, assembly GCF_002878395.1. Lineage (NCBI taxonomy): Eukaryota > Viridiplantae > Streptophyta > Magnoliopsida > Solanales > Solanaceae > Capsicum > Capsicum annuum. Next base: position 41,388,041 of record NC_061118.1, on the reverse strand, counting down.
TTCTTTCATTGTATAAGTCAACTCTTTCATAAGCTCCAAGACGGAACTCATCAATCTCATTTAACTGCTCTAGTCTCATATCCGCTGCCTCATTCTAGTTCAAATTAATCAACTTAAGTGCCCACAATGCTTTATAATCTAGTTCAATCGATAAATGGCATGCCTTCCCTTAAACAAATTTGTATGGTGACATGCCAATTGGTGTCTTGAAAGTCATTCTATATGCCCTAAGGCATCTTCCATCTTCCTAGACGAATCCTTCCTGCTAGCATTTATAGTCTTGGCTAGGATAGATTTGATTTCCCGATTAGAGATTTCTACCCGCCCACTGGTTTATGGGTGGTATGGTGTAGCCACTTTATTCTACTTTACTCCATATTTTGCCAACTTAGCTCTGAATATTTTATTGAAAAAGTGTGATCCTCCATAGCTGATAATGGTACGTGGTACCCCAAAGCAAGAGAAAATATTTTTCCTCAAGAATTCAACAACTCTCTCTCCTTCATTATTTGCTAGAGCCACTGCTTCAACCTATTTTGACATGTAGTCAATGACCACTAATATGTACTTCATCCCAAATGGGATCACGAAGGGACCCATGAAATCAATGCCCCAAATATCAAATAATTCTACCTCCATCATTTTAGACATTGGTATCTAATGGTGCTTTGAGATGGGCTCTTGCATTTAACATTTGTCACACCTCTTCACAAACTCGTAAGTATCTTCGAACAAAGAAGGACAATAGTAGCCACTCTGAAGCACTTTCCTTGTAGTCCAATCAACTGCATGGCGACCTCCAATTGGGGAAGCATGACTCGCTTCTAGTATACTCAACATATCTACTTCTGGGATGCCCCATCCAAAAATACCATCCGCACATCACAAAAAAAGATACGTCTCATCCAAGAAGTAATGGGTCACATCATGGAGAAACTTTTTCCTTTTATGAATGGAAAGATTCTCTGGTATCACCTCGCTCACCATATAATTTTCAAAATCATCATACCAAGGGGTTTTCTCCGTAACAGCAACCAAGATTTTCTCATTCAAAAATGCATCATTGATCTTAAATTCATCTCTAGCTGCTTTCTCTCCCTCAAGTCTAGATCGAACGTCTACAACTTATTTCTCATATCGCTAATAATATTTTACTTAAAATGAAATTGTTGAAGTAGCAGCACCCATCTAATAAACCTTTGTTTTGCATCTTTTTTTTGCCATCAAATATCTCAAGGCTACGTGGTCAGTGTGGAGCACCACCTTGGTTCCTAGGAAATAAGCCTAGAACTTCTAAAAGGCATAGACTACTGGAAGAAGTTGCTGCTCAATGATAATGTAGTTTTTTTGAGTTTCATTCAGCGCTTTATTGGTATAACAGATTGGATGAAACAATTTATCTTTCTTTTGTCCCAATACAATTCCAAGGGAAACATTTCTTGCATCATACATGATCTCAAACGGTTTTGACCAATCCAATGCAACAGTAATAGGAGCATCAACCCGCTTCCCTTTAAGGCATTAAAATTCCTTCAAGCAATCACCATCAAAGGAGAATTTGACTTCCTTTTCCAAAATTTGGTAAAGGGGGTTTGCAATCTTTGAGAAGTCCTTTATGAACCTCCTATAGAAACTAGCATTACCAAGGACACTACGCAACCCTTCACTGAGATAGGAGGTGGAAGATTCTCTATAAATCTTTCGCTTGGTAAACTTCAATCCCCTTTTCTGAAATTTTGTGTTCGAGAACGATACCCTCCTTCACCATAAAGTGGCATTTCTCCCAATTAAGCACAAGATTGAACTCCTCACATTGCTGCAAGGACCTACTTAGATTTACAAAACATAGCTCAAACAAATGTTCTACCACAGAAAAATTATTCATAATCACCTCCAAGGAGTCTTCAACCATATCTGAGAAGATAGACACCATGCATTATTTAAAGGTAGCGGGTGCATTACACAATCCAAACGACATCTGCTAAAATGCAAAAGTACCATATGGACAAGTGAATATCATTTTCTCATGATTCTCTGGGGCTATAGAAATCTAATTATAAATAGAATAATCATCCAAGAAACAACACCAACCTCTTCCCGCCAACCAATTAAGCATCTGATCCATGAAATGCATTAGGAAGTGGTCCTTCAATGTGTATGTGTTGAGTTTTCTATAATCCATACATACCCCCCATCCAGTAACAGGCCTGAGAGGAATCAACTCATTCTTGTCGTTAGAAACCACTGTCATGCCCCCTTTCTTGGGCATACATTGAACAGGGACTTACCCATTTACTATCTAAGATGGGGTATACTACTCCTGCATCTAGATACTTGATGATTTCATTCTTCACACCTCTTTCATAGGTGTGTTTAAATGATACTAATGCTCAATAGTTAGGATACAATCCTCCTCTAGCGAAATTTTATGTGTTCATATACAAGGAGAAATATTGATATTGTCTGCAATTATCCAAATAATATCCTTTTTATATCTCTTAAGAATAGAGATAAGGTCTTCCACCTTTTGCTCAACTAAGTTAGCCACAATAATAAGAGGTAGTGTATTCCCATTTCCTAAGAACACATACCTCAAATGACCTAATAACTATTTCAGCTCCAAAGTAGGTAGCTCTTAAATAAATGGCTTGGCTGGTGGACTTGGATGATTTTTTAATTCCAAATCCAGTTTCTCAGGTGCATAAGAATAAGAGCCCATGTCTCTCAAGTCACACACAGTCTCCTCATAATCTTCAATACTGTCTTCATCAAAATTCATTAATACAACAACTAGAGTCTCTACAACAAATTTTTCCTCTATAGATACTTCCTGCTCCTCCTCATAATAGACATCCACAATAGAGAATATGCTCATATCTTTATGTTGTTTGATGTTTTTTCTTTTGATGGAATATTTTTCATCTTTTTCTTGGGAAAATAGCATATTTTTAAGAAACAATGGTTGCATGTAATACTGGTTTTTAATGTTTTAGGATAAGGAGCTAACTGAAGTAAAAGGCTTTGAAAATTAGCACAAAAACACTTTTGACGGTCAAAATGGTAGACCATCATTTTTGCAATGGAAAACAAACTCAATCTTAAGATCGAGGCTAAATTCAAGACTTTTGAAGACCCAGCGACGGGCTAAGTGGAGGATCATCAGTCTTGCGATGGACCACCACTTTGGCCGTTAGTGCTAAACAGAACCTGACATCTTTTAAGGATCAGCGACGGCCAAAATAGTGGACCATCGATCTTGTAATGGAAAACCACTCTAGCCATCAGGATTATCCAGAATCGAACTCTCCAGCATCATTAGCAACGGTCAAGATGGTGGACCATCAATCTTGTGACGGACCACCATTAGGACCATTAATTTTATCCAAAAAGTGACCTATCAAGATCAGCAGTGATGGACTAAATAGTGGACTGTCAGACTTTGGACGGACCACCACTTTGACCATTAGTCTTATCTAGAAATGGTGGACGGACCAAATGGTGGACCATCTATCTTTGTAATTGTAACTCTAGTTTGATTTCTCTTATTGAATTACAATTAGCAATATCACCTACAGTTGGATTACTTTTTGAGACAAACATTTGAATACAATTGATAAATCAAAACTCCATTTATTTTAGATCCTTTGATCAACAGTTTACTAATAACAAAAATACGTAGTGAGCACAGTATACCCTATGGGATTCGAGACACAACCAAGTTAGGTTCTATATTTGATAGAGACCGCTTACATCCTCTAATGAGAGTTGTAATTTAGGCGTATCAAATTTTAGCGCCACTTCTGGGGAATACGGTTGTCAATTAATTTTATGTTTTTTAATTAACATAGGGTCAAGTTTTTCATATTTTACATTTCTTTGTTGTTTTTGTTAAGGGCAGGGTAGTTATTGTGTATGCCAAATACACCGAGATCGGGTGCACTATTATTACCAATACATTTGGAACCCCACATAATTGGCAGAATAGCAGACCCTTAAGATGCAAAAGACTAGCCGCTCTGGTTAGAGCTCAGCTTAATTAGAAGAATGATGGTCAACAGATATATCATCCTAATCCTGATGATGATTTGTTAGATCTTGCTAACCCAAGGCATGCAGAGAATGTGGATACACCAGTAAATAGGAATGTAATTTGGAATCGCCACTTTAGTGTAAGGCAAGAGCGTCCACCATTGCAGTTTGATCTGAATGACAATGAAGATAGACTAGATGAAGTAGGTACAACTGGAGCTATTATTCTTCTACCTCTAGTACTAGTAGGTAAATTTAATATTACCAGTATGATAATTTAACGCCTTCATCTTAAGGGGTTGTTCGGTGGTCTTCCCGAAGATGATCCAAACATGTATTTGGTGAATTTTGTCACTGTTTATAAAACTTTTTATAATCCAAGAGTGGGTGAAAATGCTATCCACCGACGTTTGTTTCTATTATCTCTTTCTGGGAAGGCAACACTCTGGCTAAATAAATTGACTCCTATCTCTACAACTAACTAGAGGTAGTTTAAAGAGGCATAATAATCTTGGGCTGATCTTTCCTCATAATCAGAAGCATGCTTCTTAATTTGTGAGCTAATAAGCTCTTATTCAGGCATAATAATGAAGTGGTTCAATTTGATGTGTGCCAATTTATGAAGTAGCACAAGGAAATGGAAGTGTTCTCTATTGTTGATGTAGACTATGAGGATGAGAAGGAGGTTCAGATAGAGGAGAAATTTATTGTTGAGCCTTTAGTTGCAGTCTTGATCAATTTTGATAGTCAGGGTATTGAAGAGTATGAGGAGACTATTAGTGCATTGATGGGAATGGAATTATATTCTTATGCCCCCAAGAAGCTGGATCTAGATCTTAAAAATCATCCAACACCACTGGCTAAGCCATCTGTTAATGAGCCACCGGCATTTTTGTTGAAGAATTTACCATGTCACCTTTGATAAGTGTTTCTAGGAAGTGGAAACATGCTACCTATGATTATTGCAACTTAATTAGTAGAGTAGCAAGTGGAGACACTTATTTCTATGCTTAGGATATACAAATGGGTGATAGGATGGACTATTGCACATATTATTAGCATCCCTCTAAGTATTTGCAGTCACAAAATTTAGTTAGAGAAAGACTGCATCCCACCATCGAACAGCAACACCATCTTACCCCACCTTTGAAAGAGGTAGTTATGAAGGAGATCATCAAATGGATTGATGCATGAGCTATATATCCCATTTATGATAGTAAGTGGGTGACCCCTGTGCAATGTATGCCTAAGAAAGGGGGCGTGACTATCGTAGATAATGAGCAGAATGAGTTGATTCCACTCAGGCCTATTACTGGGTGGAGGGTGTGCATTGATTAGAGAAAACTCACTACGTGGATATGGTGGAAGTCAAATTGTCTTTGGATGATGATTACTTGAAGGAATTTGAAATGATTAAAGGAAAGCTGGTAGATTCTCATATTATTGTTGCACTGGATTAGTCAAAACCATTAGAGATCATGTGGGATGCAAGCGGTGTTTCTCTTAGAGCTGTGATGGGACAAAAGAAGGACAAATTGTTTCATCCGATCTATTATGACAACAAAGCACTGAATAGAGATCCAAAGAACTACACCATCACAGAATAGAAACTTCTTGCAGTAGTCTATGCTTTTGAGAGGTTTCGGGCATATTAGCTAGGAACCAAGGTGGTGGTTCACATTGACCATACAACCTTGAGATATTTGATACGAAAAAGGGTTGCAAAAACCAATGTTAATTAGATGGCTGCTGTTGCTTCAATAATTTCACTTAGAAGTCAAGGATAGAAAGGGTTGCAAAAACCATGTTGTGGATTATCTATCTAGGTTGGAAGACGACCAAACAGCTATAGATGAATTTAAGATTAATGATTCATTTCTGGATGAGGAAATCTTTTCTGCTGTTATGGAGAAAAAACCTTGGTATGCTGATTTTGCAAATTATGTGGTGAGCGAACTGATACCAGAGAATATTTTCTTTCATCAAAGGAAAAAGTTCCTCCATGATGTGACCCATTACTTTTGAGATGAGCCATATCTTTTTTGGTGATGCGCGAATGGTATTAGTAGATGGTATGTCCCAGAAGTAGATATGTTAAGAATACTTAAAACAAGTCATGCTTACCAGTTTGAGGTCACCATGCAGGTGATCGGACCGCAAGGAAAGTACTTTAGAGTGGCAACTATTGGCCCTATTTTTTCAAAGATTCCTACGAGATTGTGAAGATGTGTGACCAATCTCAAAGGCAAGGGTCCATCTCAAATCACCATGAGATGAAAATGTCTAAAATACTGAAGGTAGAATTATTTGATCTCTGGGGCATTGATTTCATGGGGCCCTTCATGAGCTTATTTGGGATGAAGTACATTAGTTGTCATTGTATACGTGTCAAAATGGGTTAAGGCAGTGGCTCTGTTTGATAATGAATGGAAGAGGGTTGTTTTATTCTTAAGGAGAAACATCTTCTCTCGCTTTGGGGTAACACGTACCATCATCAGTGATGGAGGATCATACTTTTTCAATAAGATGTCTAGAGCTACCTTGGCAAAATATGGAGTTAAGCAGCATAAAGTAGCTACACCATACCACCCACAAACCAGTGGGCAAGTAGAAGTCTCTAATCGGGAAATCAAAGCTATCCTTGCCAAGACTACAAATTCTAGCAAGAAGGATAGGTGTATAAAGCTGGATGATGCATTATTTGCGTATCGAACGACTTTTAAGACTCCTATTTGCATATCGCCATACCAATTGGTTTATGGCAAGGTGTGTCACTTACCGTTTGAGCTAGTTCATAAAGAATTGTGGTCACTAAAGTGGCTTAACTAAAACTGGAATGAGGTATCAAATATGAGACTGTGGCACCTAAAAGAGATGGTCCATCTTGGAGCTTATGATTGGGCTGATCTATACATAGAAAGAATGAAGAAGTACCATGACCGCATATTAAAGAGCAGGATTTCTAGAAAGGTGACTTGGTGCTTCTATTCAACTCCAGACTCAAATTGTTTCCTGGTAAGCTTAAATCCAAATGGTTTTGCCCATTTTAAGTGAGTCAAGTCTACTCATTTTGAGTAGTGAAACTTGAAATGAAGATGGAAGTGTCTTCAAAGCAAATGGGAAACGTGTGATACTATATATCGTCCAACGGACTCAATAAGAGTTTTAAGAATGTCTATCTCAATGAAGTCTGAGTAATCGAGATAATTGAGTCATGCCGTGATGATAAATAAGGCGCTAGTGGGAGGCAACCCATAGTTTATTGTTGTAAAGTATTAGTTAAATTATTTTTGTCATGTAGTGCATTGTTGATATGTTTGTGAAGTGTGCTGGTTCAAAAATGCTCCAAAAAGAAGAGGTAATATAGCTTGAAAAAGGGGTGAAAATCAGAGTTACTAGAAGAAAAGTGATAGCCTATTCGATGGACCACCAGTAATTTGACGGACAACCATTTCCCCCGCCGCAAAAATGAAAAAAAGTTCATTCACTGGTGACCTAAGTTCTAGTAAGGAGCGACGGTGAAAGTGGTGCACCATCACCGAATTGGTGGACCATAAAATTGACTGTCGCAAGTAAGCTAAAGTGACCCCCTATTTAAGCAAACTCATTTCTGTTCTTTATCTTTATCACAAAAAATCTGAAAAGTAAATTACTAGAGTTTTAGTGGACTTTGTAATTTGCAAGAAAGTAGGAATGAAGCTATTGCAACACCAGGGTATGAGCACCAACCTTCTCTTCTTTAATTACAAAAACATGAAATGACAAATTGGTTTGTTCATTAAAGTTTTATTTTGTGTTATTCTCTTACTTTAAGTTATTGTATGTTTGGAAACTTGAGTATGCAATATGAGTGAAGTTTGAGTAACTCAAATGTTTAAAAATGAGAAAAAATGTGTATAACTGTGAAGTGGGTGTCAATTATTGCTTAAAATTTTGGGTTGTATGCTAAATGGTTGACAAAATGGCAAATTGAAAGCTGAAATCTGAAGAGGGAGGTACGACGATCGAAATAGTGGACCATCAGTTTTGCGACGGACTATTAAACTGACCGTAGCAACAACTCCAGATTTAATACCCACTGGATAAGATGTGACGACCCAAATGATGGACCATCAATGTCTTGAAGGACCACCAAATAAACCGTCCAAGTACCTAAAATTTCAGCCCTTCTGGATAGCACCTGACGAACCAGCTAGTCGACCACCAGTTACTTGATAGACCACCAGTGTGGCCATCAAATCAAAATTTTCAATATTTATGTTGTTGCGTGATGGGAACTAATTCTTTACTTCTTTTACAGATGTTATGGCTTGCAAATATCACCAAATCAAGAAAAAAGATCTCAAAGGGGTAGAGCTGAATCTTTACTTTCCTTCAACACCAGTTACCATGAAAAGGAAACTCTAAAACTCTCATAGTCTAAAGAGGAGAGAGACAGTAGTACAAGTAGCACTATCTTAAGCCAGACGAGGCACTGGTTGCTACAAATCAACTCAAGAATGTCAAGGGTGAAACAGAGGCCACTAATATGGAAGAGCAAACAAAAGTAACTAATATGGATACCGAACCTGAGGATGCTAACATAATCAAGCATAAGGATCCTCAAGTTTGAGAAGAAATTAAATGATAGATAGAGGGAGAGCGAGATAAGTTCTATGATAGATTGGCACCTATAATAAGATTGATAAAAAGGCCATTCGCAGAGAAGCATAAGATTATGACAACGGAGCTGCATGAATATCCTGAGTTGGAATGCCATTTTAACGTGTATGAACTAGCATAGATGAGCAGGCCAACATGAGTTTATCAACCCAATTGGGTAAGAGAATTCTTTTCCAATTATCTTGTTCTAGTAGAAAAGGACTTTCCAAAAGGGACATCTGTTGAAAGGTTTCCAAATAGACAGTCTGTACCTGTTTGAGGAGTCACTATCGATATTTCAGCACGAACAATATATAGGACATTTTGTGGGCCAGATTATGAGGCTCCCATAACTATACCTAATCTTGAGTATAGGTTAAGAAGTACATCCACTTAGAGGCCTTGGGTGGCTCACTATTGACTGATGATGGTAACCCTTTTTTCTTGACTAATCCACTGGAGCACATTGCAAAATATTCCATTAGTTTCAAAGCTAAGTTTTGGTGGGATGTTGTTCAGTTAAGGCTGATGCAACAATAGGTGATAGAAACTTTGACAAATAAAGAGTCCTATTGGTGGCAAGCTTGGTGTCAGTTTTGCAAGTTGAATTTCGCCAGATTATTACAGATGAGATATTTGTGAGGGCATATAAAACAAGTAGTGCATTGTCGTTTCCATGCTTAATCACTGAGTTATGCAAACAGGCTAGTGTACCCCTAATCCGTGGAGTTGACAATAAAATCCGAGCAACACATAGACAGGAAATTTAGAAGTTAGAAGACGACTCTAAGTTTTAGAAGCGTGTCACCAAGCCTCCAGCTTACCAGACTTAATCTGCACCAGCTCCTAATGCTATAGAAATTCCCACAGATATGACATTTCCCATCACCACTTATGTACCACAAATTATGTGCCTCAACATACTACTATAGGTTCGGGTTCTGCACAATCTATGGGTGCAGAAGACTTTGCCGAATACCAATTGACGCAGGAGAATTTTGCAAAATCAGTAAACCTGTAAAAGAGGTTTTTGAGGCAATTAGATAAATGGGTGTCTGAATTTAAGCCTTTTATTGATGAAATTATAGATGAGGCAATCCGGCCATTAAAACCTATTCAAGCTAGGTTTGACAGCATAGAGAACCACATCAACAAAAGGCTAGATGCACTGTCCCTCCCTGATCTTGCAAAGCACATGGCTATATTTCAGTAGGTAAAGACCGATATAGCAGAGTTGAAGCAAAGTCAACCTCAACAAACTATTTTTGACCCATCCTTAGTGGAAAGTGACGATGATGAGGGTATTGTGGACCTGATATGAACACTTGTGAAACATAAAGAAAAATAACAAAGAAAAATAACACATGGTTGAACGAGCTTTAAGGAGAGCTGAAAATAAGAGAAAGAGAGCAGAAATGACATCCGAAGAACAGGAACAACATGATCTGAAGAGGGATCGTAGGAAATAAAAGAATGATGAAGAAAAGAGAAAAAATAAAGAAAAAGATAAATTAGCAGGAGTATCTACTAGTGCTGCTGCAGCAAAGGGGCAAGATTTGGTGTCAGTTCAAGAGATGTTTCCTCCGATCGAGGAGGGTGAGGTTTTGAGTTCCCCTATAACCATAGGGGCCAATTTTTCACAAGGTAAGGATGGAGGAACCTTACCACACTTCACAGATGCCTCGGATGAATAAGAGGCAAAACAAGTATACCGATTCCTTTGTACTTAAACTTAATTCTTTGAGGACAATGCATATTTTTTATGTGGGGGTGGTGTACTTGTACCATGGGGTTTTATGTTGCTAACATTTTGGACCCCTACCATGCGCTATCTAGAAGAAACGACATGTTTAGGTTTAACTTTAGATTTGCATTTTTCTTGTTTTTAAGGCTGTTATGTTGCTAAGGTAGGTCCATGAAATAAAAGTATTGTTTGTGTTAGTATCTAGTTGTGAATACGAATGATGAATGATGTTAGCGTCTAACTATGACTATTTTTATTTGAGTATTTACGTATGTCTCCTAGAATATGTGATCAACTATTAGTGAGTCTGTAATTGGTATTAACCGATAAATACACATGATATGTGATGCAATTCTTAAGAATAGTGGAATAGGTGTGACTCAGCTGCCACTATGTGTGTGAGTAGTTGTATTAGTTCTTACTTTATATATTACCAAGAACTTTCTTGGTTCAATTGATGTTGTTCTGTAGTTGATGGGATAAGAAGTAATGGAAGGCCACCTTGTGTTTTTAGTCCATTTAGCAAAAATAATTGACTCCACCAAAAATAAGTTTCCATTTTTGAACCCTTCTTTGAGCCTTTGTTAATTTTTTTTCATCTCCAAGCATTCTAGTTAACTCTCTTTCAGCTTTTGACTCCTAGCTCTGGCCCTACCCTAGTAAATGGAAATGTGTGCTTAAACATAGGCAAAACACCTTAGTTGAGGGTGTCTATTGTAGGACTGTTAATATCCTGATGGAAAGTTGGTCTAGAATTTGAATTAGAGCATTTGGCCCTGGTCTAGTTAAGACATTATGCACTTTGACTTATGGAATCAACCTAAGTTGAGGGTGGCTGATGCTTGTATATAAATATATGTAAAATAAAAAATAAAAATAGCATGAATTAATGAGAAAGGGTAAGTAAGCTAGCAAAACAATGGCCTTTGTAAGAAGAAGTGTTTTGTAGGAAAAGAGATTTAAAACATGGTTTTTAGTCACTTTTGCCAAAAATTTCATTCAAACCTAGCCTGATACCTCAGAACTAGCCTAGAAAAGACCTTCTTGAACATGGAACTCAGCTATAAGGGGGCATTGGATGATAAGGCCAAACTTAAGGGTGCATGTACTATGTTTGAAACTTCTTTGATTAGTTAGAAGGTTGTGATTTGTATCCATAAAATATATTGAGTGGTAGATCTCCTTGACTATGAGAGAAACTTGAGTCATACTTTATTTGGCTGATCTCTATAGGTACTTGTATCCATGTTGTGTAGATGAACAGAATTTGAAACAATGTCGGTTGTAGATTTTGACATGTTAAACCATAAGATTTGGATGACAAGTGATTTGTTGTGCGAGAAGATGTTCAGTAGTAAATGCCCGTCATTTTATTGTTCATACTTGAAATTTGATGCTGAGTTTCTTGAAGACAAGTAATAATCTTTAGTTGAGTGTGTTGATGTTCCGACTTTTGATGGAACATTTCTCATTTTTTTCTTGGGAAAATTAAATGTTATCAAGAAGAAAAGTTTGAATTTAATATAGGTTTTTATTGTTTCAGTGTAAGGATCTGACTGAAGGAAAAGACTCAAAAAATTAGCAAAAAAAAACTTCGGACGGTCAAAATGGTGGACCGTCAGTATTGTGTTGGACCACCTACTCAACCATCATATCAAGGCAAAATTAATGACTTCTGAAGACCCAACAACGAGCCAAGTGGTAGACCATCAGTATTTCAATGGACCACCACTTTGTCCGTCAGTGCTAAATAGAACCAGACATCTTGTAAGGCTCCGCGATGGCCAACATAGTGGCCCATCAATCTTGCGACAGACCACCACTCTATTCATTAGGATTATCAAGAATCCAACTATCCAGCATCATGAGTGATGAACCAGATAGTGGAATGTCAGTTTTGTGATGGACCAGCTTGTGGACCATCTGTCTTATCCTAAAAATGACCTACCAAGATAAGCACCGAAAAACCAAATAGTGGACAGTTAGACTTTCAACGGACCATTACTTTGACCGTCAGTCTTATCCAGAAAGTGTCCTATCCAGATCAGCAACGATGGACCAAATGGTGTACCATCAACCTTGCGACACACCATCACTTTGGCCGTCATTTTGGTCGCGGAATTTATATTATTTGAATTTTAAATTGTTTTACTTGGGATCATGTAAATACCAAATTTTAGGTTTTATTATGGATCTTTTTGCCACCTTTTATCTTTTATTAGAGCTTTCCATACTGAAAATATTTTGTTGCGTAGTTTTTCTCTAAGATTCATTAGATATTTGAGGATCTAGATTCCTTTATCATATTTTCTATTGAAAGTTGAAGAACAACAATTGTCACCTTTGTAAGTAAACTTTGAAGTAATTTATGAATACCACAATGGATTCTTCTCTTTCTTTTGTAGAAATATGTTGTTAAGATTCCATAACTAGGGTTATGGGAGCCTTGATATGAAAAGTTAATTTTGGGTTGTGAAGCTAGTAAATTCACATGAGGAATTGATATTGGATAAACTCTTCTTCACTTTAATGAATTTGCTTGGTTGAAAACTTTAAAAGTGAGCCCAAGAACAACACTTGTTCGATTAGAAAATTTCTTGTTGGGAAAAATAAGGGTTTACATAAATCTAAAGGCTTTAATCTTTGGATAGAGGGTAGATGCCTTAATTGGAATAACCCATGTGAGATTATAGTTGAATTAACAATATGTTTCTTAAAATCGAAAGAATTAAGGTGAAGTTATTCATTTAGGTTGAGAAACTAATGGGTAAAACATAGAATTCAATTACTCTTACACCAAGAATTGTTTATTGGGAATCCAAAATAGTTCACAATCCTCGAAGCTTAAGTATCTTGGTAATAATAACTCTATTTTGACATCTTTTATTGAATTACTATTAGGTATATAACCTACAGTTGGATTACTTTCTGTGACAAATATATGAATACAATTGATAAATCAAAACCCCCTTTATTCTAGAACCTTCGATCAACCGTCTAGTAATAACCACAATAATTAGTAAGCACATTATTCACTGTGGAATTCGACACCCAACCTAGTTGGTTTTATATTTTATAGAAACTTCTTTCAGTCTCTAATGAGAGTTATAATTTGGGTGTATTACTATTTCATGGACTACCATGCCTCAAATCAAACTACTTCATCATTCATCCTAAATAGTAGCTCATGTGACTTTAGATCAATAAGTACACTCTCGATTGGTTCTACCTAAGATTATGAGCACCTCAAAGTCCACCTCGCAATCGAGAATGACAAAATAAGTTGGAAATATGAAACTGGACACCTTAACTAATACATCATATAACATCCCCACGGGCCGCTTCATAAACCTGTCTGCAATAGCTAATCTCATGTTCTTATGAGTAGAATCCCCCAAACCCAGTTTCTTATACACAACAAACGGGATAAAATTTATACTATCTCTCAAATCGCATAGAGCTTTTGCTAACTCAAGAAGACCAATAGTGCACGGGATAGTAAATGCTCCGACGTCTGGCTTCTTCTACACCAACGACCTTATGGAAATATCACCACAATGATGGAGATTGTCCATTATCTCATAACTAACTGTCTGTTTCTTCGTAACATGGTCTTTTATAAACTTTCCGTACCCGGGCATTTTCTTCAATACCACCATTAATGGAAAGTTGATTATCAACTGCTTAAGCATGGCCATAAACTTGCCAAACTTTGTGTCATCATCCTTCTTTTTCAATCGATGGGTAAATTAAAGAGCTAGTTTTGGTAGCATAGTAACAACCACTTCGTTCTCTTTTCCCTTGCTTTTCCCAAATCATCAATCTACTAATAGATGGATGGTGTATTATCAATAATTTCATCAAATTTTTTTGACTCCACTAGATAAGTTTATTCATTCTCAATATCCCCAACAATGATAGCTTTGACCACAGATAGGACTTATAATACTTTACCAGTCCATGTGGTATTTTCCATTTAGAAGCCATTATTTCGAGGATTCTGAACTATATCACTTAGAAAAGTTCCTCTCTTACTCTGATTCAATGCTATTGAGAGTTGGTTCATTTGTTGTTCCCACTATTTGATAGAAGTAGAATACGAGTTTACCAGCTGGCTCATGGAAGACAAATCGCTCTTCATAGTAGATAGCCTTGAGTTGGTAGTCTTAACTCCTTTTAATAATTTCTCAATCATGTCCTCCATGGACATCTTGTTAGAGCTAGTATCAGCATTATCTTTGCATCTAGGAGGTACATGTAGTTCGCTCCTATCATTTTTGGTCTCCTAGTTCCCTTAATATCTATTATTGTAACCATCTTTGTCGTGATAGTTCCAACCTTGATTTCCCTTGCTATTGGGTTAAAAACCCTCTGATTATTTAGATAGTTCGATTCTCCTTTCAAATCAGAGTCAACTCTTACTTAGGATACAAGACCTTTCACCTTCTATGTTTTTACAAATAATAAATGCTTGGTTAGAAAATCCATCTATGTCTTAAAGTGGTCCATATTCTGGTCATGTTCTTCTTCCTTCTTAAGTTGATCTGCAGTCATACTACTAGACATAGTAGGGCTTGCTACCGAAAAATCCATAGCACGCCAAGGTTTACTCAGTTTGTTCATCGGATAGAGTATCTCCGAGGCCTCTGTAAAAGTAAGGTCAACCAATGACCCTCATGCAGTATTATCCATAACTGGCTTCTTAATAGTTCAAAGCCTGATAAAGAGTCTTCAACAAATTAATATCCAATATGTTATGGTTTGTGCATTGCATCAACTTATTTTTAATCCTTCCCTAGGTGTCATTAAGAGCTTCAACAGGAACCTATCGGAAGTTACTGCTTTCATCCCTCAACTGTACCCTTTTGAAGAGTGGAAAGAACCTTTTTAGGAAATGCTCTTTAAACTGCCTCCAATTGGTTATAGAGTCAGGAGTCAGTTGATTTAGCCATAGAGTCAACTCCCCAGACAAAGACGACAGAAATAAATGTAGATAGATATCATTTTGACCCACTCTTGGATTATCAAAAGACTTGCAAATGGTGAAAAAAATCACCAAATACATGTTTTGATCATTTCAGGAAGACCACTGAATAACCCCTTAAGATAAAGGTGTTGAATCATCATACTGGTAATATTAAATTTAGCTTATGAGGCTAGAGGTTGAGTAATGATAGATCTAGTTTCACCTACTCTATCTATTCTATCTCCATTTCTATTCAGATCAAACTGTATAGGTTGATGCTCTAGCCTTTCCCTAAAGTGGCAATTCCAATTTACATTCTGATTCACTAGTGGAACCACATTCTTTAAATGCCTTGGGTTAACAGAATTTGATAATTCATCATCCCCAAATCATCATCATCAGGATTAGGATGATGTGCTTGCTGACCATCATTCTAATGATTTAGTTGAGCTCTATCCAGGGCGGCTAATCTTTAAACAACTTAGGGGTCTGTCATTATACCAATTAACAATGGTTCTAGATGTTTTGGTAATAATGGTGAACCTAATCTCCTTGTGCTTGGTATACATAATAACTCCTCTACACAGAACAAAAATAATAAACGAAAGTAAAATTTGGGAATTATTTCACAAATGTAAACTTAATTGACAACCGTATTTCCCTGCAATGGTGCCAAAATTTGATACGCCCAAATTACAACTCTCTACTAAAAGTGTAAGTGGTCGATGTCAAATATAGAAGCCAACTAGGTTAGGTTTTGAATCTAACAGGGAATACCGTACTCACTATGTATTTGACTATTATTAGACTGTTGATCTAAGGTTCCAGAGTAAAGAGGTTTTTAAAATGTTAACAATATTCTTTTGTTCTTGTATCACATAGAAGTCCGGTTAATGGGAGTGAGTGTAAATATTATATCAATAATAATTAATTAACAAGATTTATGTTCAACAAGATGTTCAAACAATTTGGGATGTAAATTTGTGCTCGAATTCTAACTTATAGATTCAATTGCAAGAAATATTAACTTCTAAGAATTAACCATGAGTTTCACAACCTCATGGGTGTTTCACCATTTATTTCTCTCAAACATAATGTATTTAGGCACTATTTAATAACACTTTCATGAGGGTTAACCCTATTAAGGCATCAACCTATTAACCCAAGTGGGAGACTAATGGACTTCATGTGAATCACTTCTTTTCCCAACATCAACTTTCTTGTTAGTTATGTGGCGTTCATTGGCTAACTTCTCAAGTTTAGAACCAAGAGATGTCATTATAATGAAGAGAGATTCATGCAATTTAGAAAGATGTTAGAAACTTCACTGATCGACAACCCCAAATAACTCTCTATCTCCAGGCTCCCATAACCCTAGTTATTGGAGTTTAGCTACTCATCTCCACATGGAATATCAAAGATATATTGATGTTTAAAAATTACTTCAAGAGAGTAGTAACAAAATCACAGTATTGTTCTTCTCAATCTTAAATGGAAACTGTAGAATCTAATAATCAGCTCTTAATTTCTAGCATTCAATCTCCATGAAAAGTGTTACACAACTCTTAATAGTGGAGAAAGTATGAAAACCAATTTTCAAAGAACTAACGAATAAACCATAGTACTTGGTATTTATATGATTCTAGAACTAGGATTTTAAAATTTGAACTTGAATCTTCCACTTCAAGCTCAATGGGTTGAGTAACGATTCGTCGCAGGGTAGATGGTCCATATCCTAAACCATTACTGGAGCTCTATTTAATTCATCTTCTTCTTCTAGGCGAAGGGTAGGGCAATGGTTTGTCGTAGGGCCAACGGTCCCTCACTTGATCCATAGTATACCTTCCAATGATTCTGTATTCTATCTATTAGGGATGGTTTAAGCCGACATTTTATCACAGGGCCGACAGTCTATTGCCTTGAACATCACAGGATGTCCATAATTACTGTCTACTATTTTTAGGTGATGATTCAGGCTTATGGTTTATCGCAAGGTTGACGGTCCAATGCATAAGCCGTCGCTGATCATTTTTCCTTTGTTTGGCACAGTTTATCCAAGGTAATCTTCATACTTAGTCCTTATCCTAAAAAAACTAAAGTACACTATGAAATATAGTAATAGTTACTTAAACACACATAATTATCATAAGAAAAAGGCCTGAAATATTCCGTCAAAAGCCGAAACATCTTATCATGGTTTCTATATGGGAAATACTTGTCTTTCTTCTCTTTGTAGTTATTTTTTAATCTCCAGATACTATCACGCTCTCTACTAAGATCTATGTCTCTATATCCATAATAGTTCTACGCTTGGTTTATTTGATCCTTCGCTCGAAAACCTACTAATATCTATCAAGATACTTAGCCTCCTCTTCCAAGTCAGTCTCATAAGCTTTAGAGGCTATACATTATGCACCTACTGCATTTACCTTCTCATAATTCACTATTATTAACTTCTTTGTTTGTAACCTAATATCAATACCAAGATATGAAATCTTTTTCACAATAGATTGATCAACCCCTCTATGGTCGTCTAAAGCTCTAATAGAATATGCGCCAGCACCGCTCTCAGCCTCTCGAACCTCAGAAGCTACTTTCCAGTGTAAACACATAAAAGCTATTCTAGTGATTGTATTTTCTTTGGCTCTGGGACTGATGTTCAGGGCTCTATAAAATACCTCCAGCAAGATCGTCCCAGAAATACGATGATTGGGTATAGTGCTTAACCTCTTCTTTAACCAAAAATAAGCCCCGTACATTTAATTAAAATGTAGCTATCAAGAGATATATATCTCGTTTTTAAATAAAACATTCTAGCTAGAGTAAAGAAAATGTTTACAAATTGCTTGTGAAACACTTTTCATGTGGTAATCGATCCTCTAGGAAGTTCCACCACCAACAAAAAAGCTTTTCCAGTTAATGAAAACGGGAATAACCTTATTCTTAGTGCCTCCAAATCTACGCCCACGATTTATATAAAAGGTACTCATCCCGAAAAAATTAGAAAGATGCATATTTATATCATCTATAGCCTAGCTCAAAAACCCACCTTTCAAGTTCAACAGCTAGATTATGGCACCTGTAATTTTAAATTTCACATAAGGGGCATTGCAAGAGTAATGATAGATCCTATTTCTTTTTGCTTAATGAATCCCATATCCTCGTCATCATCGTATGACTGATAATACTTGTATAGTGGGATAACTTAAGCTTGACCACCTCAAGCTCTATTTATATTACCATTGCGTGATTATTGATGGTTAACTGTAAGTCTTTGCCTTGCTATCTCTTCCCGTTGAGCTCGCCAGGCCTACTTATTTCTTTTCTGGCTAGCAATTGCATTTTCCAACAACTTCTACATTTACCGATAAGTAATGTTCTGAGAATCTCCTGGAGAAGAGGGAAGTATTTCATTAGGATCATCCGAAACCCCTTCAAGATAACTTGCATGTATCGGTTACGTTATTATACGATTAGGATGTAAGATACTCTATGGGATTGGATTCAATTGGAGTAAGGGATTGCCTTTAACCCTTGCGTTGGGCATACATCAATGTACACCCAACTAAAAAACTAAAAACAAAACCCAGAAAACATTAGCAACTTCCATCAACAACTCAATACTGTATCCCTGGCAATGGTGCAAAAATTTTTAGAAATGACCAAACTACACTTCAAAAAGAATATAAATTTATCACACTTAAGTAAAGTAACCCAACTCAATATGGTTTAGAACCCAATGGAATACACTGAATTATATTTCTCATTTGCTGGAATCAACGGGTAGGGCAGAAAGTAAATGAGGGATTTGTAATAGTAATCTCGAACAAGTAATAGAACTCAACTTTGGTTTTAATTAGTTGAAAACAAACATTTGGTTTGTGTTACCATGGCGTCCCAACTCAATAGGTTTATCGTGCTTTATTAAACCAACTCAATATTTTTCATTAAGAATCTAATAAATTTTGTACCAACAATTGTCTGGTGGACTCATTAACAGATGTCCCCCTTTACTTTTTGACTCACAGGATGTTGGATTACCAACCCTAATCCTTGATACCATTTAACTATATCATATTGAGTCTCAAGATATTAGATGATAGATAATAGTCTTAAGTAAATTATGTTGATTTATCTAGATCGATAATTAATCTTTAAATTACCATTATGATTATCTTTTCCTAATTTCTACTCCTCCTGTGAAATAACTATTAATATTCTAGGTGGTATTTTAATGTTTGCAACCGTTAAGACATCTATTAAACTGAAGACAATCACAACACATGTAATAATATTGGTTTAGAGAAACTTGGCTCTTCCCCTACTTCATCAATGTACCAGGGTTCCAAAATCCCTATCTAAGGGCTTTAGCCACATATTGTTGTGAAATAATCAAAAATTTTTTAAAGCATTCAAACAATATCACAATAATCAATGAATAAAATCAAAAATCTGTAATTGAATTACCAATAAAAATCAAGAACTAATTAATCCCAAGATCAAAATCAAATATTAGAATAACATATATGTTTGTAAGTGTATAGATAGCGTAAACTAACTAAAAATGTGAAAAAAATATTTATAGAATACAACAAAACCCTAAAAATCAAATTCTGAATTTAAAAGGAAAATTAAGATTGGTGGTTACCTACTGGCCGTATGTGGCACCTATGAACCATAGGTGGTCCTTCTTAGGTGTCCCCCTTACTCCAATAGCTCCTAATCTCCCTGTATATGGCTCTAATGCAACCTAATCTATCACAAATGGACCGTAGGTGGAACCTATGGACCATAGGTGCCCCTGCCTAAGTGAAAAGGTCTTTTTTTCTACACTTCTAAGCCTCTAAACTTCAAAATTCTGACACCAATTCTAGAACCTATATCCAGTAAGTGGTACTTGCAGATTGTAGGTGCCCAAGTATGTAGCCCAAATTTTTCATTTTCATCCTTTTCAGTAGTTTAGCATAAAAAACTTGGTTTTCATCAAAAACAACACACAAAACACATTATATCGAACAAAAAGACCTAAGTGACTTGCATATTTTTATTGTATTACGCGTCAATAATGATATGAATCCATGGCACGTCAAATACTAATATATAGTTCTAGGGGTCCTTCATCACGAATGCAGAACCCTAACCGTGAATGCGAAACTCCACTATCCTTACCCTTCAAAAATGTGAGAAAACCTTCACAAATATAAAAAAGAAAGTTGGGCCGAGCGGACCTTCTTTTCAAATGTAAAAGGAGGCCCGTGAATGTAATGGTCAAAACTTGACCTTTCATCCATGCAACTATCTCCTATGAACTCTACGAGAAACGTAATCCTGCACCAAGTGTTGTGCAACTAGCACAATCTAACTTCAAAATTTATCAACGGGGGTCCTCGAAATTCATTCAGAATTCCATGATCTTAAATTATATATGTTACCCTATCATAGAAAGAATATTCAACTTTTTTAACAAAATGTGGGTTCCACACCCACTTTTTCCTTTTCAACAAATTCCATCCAGTAGCGTAAAATAAGATCAAAAGTTTTAGGACCAGAACCAAAGGTTTCCTTGCAAAAAATCCATGTTTCAAAGCTAATAAAATTATTGAGATTCTCATCTAAGGATATTTATTTGAAATTTAGGAGAAAGATCTATCTCTCAAATGCTTCAGAGTATGAAAAATTGCTTGAATCCCAAAAGAACTATTCAAAAACTAAACTGATTAGTCTGGCAAGTCTTAAATGATCTGTAGCTGCTATGAGAAAGCACGAAAGAAAAAAATTATATGTAGATGGAAAAAATGACCTAAAGGCCCATTAAAACTCCCAAAATAACTCCAATAAAATCATTACTTTGCAAAACAAAGTTACTTTTTATTTATTTCTCAATTACCTCATCCTTTTCTTTGTTTTTTCATGTTATATTTATCCTTCCGTCTTCTTTTTGTTCTTCTAGTAGTGTACTTGAGCGGTACTTGGGCGGGCCTCACACAGCCATGAAATACGCTATCAAGATTTAAATATTCTTTTACCCAAAATATGAAAGTTCATCTTTGTCAAATCTTAAAACTTCTGTAATCTTTTTCATAAGATGAACTAAACATGTAAATTTATACATGCAACCAATATGCATTTTCCAAAACTAAATATTGAATAACTAAATTAACAGTCCAATCAAATCAAACATTACCAACATTGTAAGTGAAAATCATATCATAATTATTCTATAAGTGACAACAACAACAACAACAACAACAAACCCAGTGTATTCCCACCTAGTGGGGTCTGGGGGGGGTAAGATGTACGCAGTCCATACCTCTACCTCTGATGAAGTAGAAAGGCTGTTTCCGATAGACCCCCGGCCCAAGACACGAGATACCATACAAACACATAGTAAAACACAGAAGCAGATTACATAACATAAATACGGCACCCATAAGTAATATAAAATAGAGGAAAGCAACGGAAAGCACATAGATTCATAATAAGACATGGAACACGGAAGACGGAATCATAACAGGAATAAAACCCCCACCAAGTAATTCCATACACTAGCAACCCAAACTGGCCCTAATTCTCTGCCGAAATTCGCATCCTCCAGACCTTCCTATCTAGGGTCATGTCCTCGGTGAGCTTTAACTGCTCCATGTCCCGCCTAATCACCTCGCCTCAGTACTTTTTCGGCCTACCCCTACCCCGCCTAAGACTATCCAATACTAGCCTCTCGCACCTACGGACCGGGGCATCCATGCCCCTCCACTTCACGTGTCCGAACCATCTCAATCGTGTTTCCCGCATCTTGGACTCCACTGAAGTCACACCAACCTTCTCCCGGATAGTCTCATTCCGAACTCTATCCCCTCTAGTCAGTCCACACATCCAGCGCAACATCCGCATTTCTGCCACCTTCATTTTCTGGATGTGGGAGTTCTTAACTGGCCAACACTCCGCTCCATACAACAAGGCCGGACGGACTACCACCCTGTAGAATTTGCCTTTAAGCTTGGGTGGCACCTTCTAATCACACAGCACCCCCGACGCGAGTTTCCACTTCATCCATCCCGCCCCAATACGATGCGAGACAGCCTCGTCAATCTCACCGTTACTCTGGATCACGGACTCAAGATACTTGAACTTATCCCTCTTACATACCTCCTGTGCTTCCAGCTTCACTACTACCTCATTCTCCCGCCTCACGTCATTAAACTTGCATTCCACATACTCTGTCTTGCTTCTGCTCACCCTGAACCCTTTAGACTCAAGAGTTTGCCTCCATACCTTTAATTTGTCATTCACACCCCCTCGAGTCTCATCTATCAGAACTACATCGTCTGCAAAAAGCATACACCACAATACCTCTCCTTGAATGCGCCGCGTCAACACATCCATCACCAACGCAAACAAAAAGGGACTAAGAGTAGATCCCTGGTGCAATCCTGTCAGGACAGTGAAATGCTCTGAGTCTCCTCCCGCCATCCTCACCTGGGTTTTCGCTCCATCATACATATCCTTAATTACTCTGGTATATGCCAGCGGTACTCCATTCACCTCCAAGCATCTCCAAAGCACCTCCCAGGGGACTTTGTCGTATGCCTTCTCCAGATTGATAAACACCATGTGCAGATCCTTCTTCCGCACCCTATACTGCTCCACTAACCTCCGCACCAGGTGGATTGCCTCCGTCGTCGAGCGGCCGGGCATAAATCCAAACTGGTTTTCCAAAATAGACACTATCCGTCTCAGCCTCACCTCGATCACTCTCTCCCAGATCTTCATAGAGTGACTAAATAACTTAATCCCCCTATAGTTATTGCAACTCTGAATAATTTAGAAGCCTCAAAATTAAACGTTGAATTTCCAATTACACCATCAAATATTGAATAACCAATTTTCCACTAAATACTACTGAATTCTTAAGTTTTGACAAAAATGAAATCCTTAAGTACTTAAATTAAAGACAAATGCATTTACGTGCTGAATGGGAGAGTTTAAGCACTTATTAAATCGCATAAACTGTGCATAATGGGTTAGGATATGCTATAAATCATGTAGTTTGTGTTATAGTATTATATTTGCATCTCATATAAAGATAATTTATTAAATTAATAAAAGTTTTATTTGAATAGATCAATGTATTAACATACGTGCCCTTTATTTACATAGTAAATAATTTTGTGTATGGAGTATTTTAACTCATGCACGGAACATTTAAATTTTGGTTCTTATAAATAATAAATTAATTTTCACTTAAAAAGTTGAGGTAGGACAAACATCTTGATGATTATGGCATAAGATTAAATATAATTTGATCTTAATTAAAAAGTTGAGGTAGGACAAACATCTTGATGATTGTGGCATAAGATTAAATATAATTTGATCTTAACTATAAGAGTGGTAATATTCAAACTTCTTGTGCTAGTGCATTTTGTTTGTATTGAACAGACTAATTAGAGATAATTTTACATCTTCTTAATATTAATAAACAACTTCTCTACTCCATTACTTAGACATATACCCTTAATTTATATATAACTATTATTATCTTTGTGGTATGATTTATCATTTTAATCTATAAAACGGTGAGATTCTATTATGGGACAATATATTTCTAATAGGTTGGATGATGATAAACTACTTAGTAAAATATTAATTAGTTGATAGAACAATGTCTCGACCATGAGATAGAAGACACCTCTTTTATGGTTGTGTATAAGTTCTCATGCCAAAACCCTACAGGTAGGGGTGTTCACGGTTTGGTTTATAATCAAATCAAACCACTATCCAAATCAAATCGATTAAAAAAATCGATATTTGGTTAGGTTTGGTTTTGAATTTTAAAAAACTGATATTAATTTGGTTTGGTTTGATCCTACTGAGGGCTTTTCATCATACCCTGCGGCGCTTTTGGTTTTACTCCAAAATAACTGACAAAATAACCAAAAGGAACCGATATATACATATATATATATATATTCTAATTATTTATATATTATTCATAAAGACACTCTAAATTTTTGTTACATGTTACATTTTAATCATGATTTAACTTTAGTTGTAACACATTCAGTCATATGTCTTCATCCAATTAACAGTATCCTATGAGATTCTAAATGAATTTCGTATTTTAATTGACAAATGATACTAATTGTGAAAATAATATCTTGTTGTATATTGAACTTTATAGCGGAGATACCTTAGACTATATACAATCCCTAATTTTAACTTTCTTTTTGAAACTTGTTGAGCAAGAAGTTTATGTGTTCATCTTTTGGGGAGCTTATAATATCATTCTGTTAAATATTATTTTTTAATATTTTCTTAGAAGTGTTCATATGGTGGTGTCATGGATTTGGCGAGGTATAACACTCAGTTGACATCATAATTTCAAGGTTGATATGCAGCACTCGGTTGACATCTCATATGTTAGATTGGATTTATTTATTAAATATTCAACTTTTATCATTAGATAAAGTTATAATAAAAAAAAACCGAACCAAACCTAACTAAACCGACAAGAACCACTCTGATAATTATTTTTTTATTTCATTTGATTTGGTTTCAGAAATTTTAAAATCGATTAAGTTTGCTTGGTTATAGTTTTGACCAATAACTGATCCAAACCGACCTATGAACACCCCTACCTGCAGGTGGATTTCATATTCATCATATGAAATAAGTTAGCATAATAAATAAAATGTTAAATTAATTAATGAATAACATTGTTCAAAAAATTTAATTTAATGAATTAGTATCGGTAATTCTAACATGGGAACTTAAAGAAGATGTAATAGTAAATTTTGAATTAAATCGAGGAGTGCAATTATTGATTTTTGGTAAAATGATTTATAATTTATTATGAAATGATAATTCATTTATTTGTAAATTAATATCCTAATTAAAAGTCACAGTTAATAAATTTACGATACCTAATATGCCTGATTAAATAATTAATATTGAAAACAAAAAAAAACATTTATAGAAGAAGTAATATTTACTGGTCTTCTATATAAATAAAAGGTTTTTAATACCAATAAAGAGATAAAAATATTTTCCTCTTAAAAGCGCGAATTAAGGCAAAACATTTTTCTCTTAATTGGACTAATTAAGATAATAATGTTTTGTCCATTATAGTGTAATTAAGGCAGGTCAATGGTTAGAAACGTCGGTTTTTCCCTTCCTCCATTTCAATGTAAGATTGGAATAAATAAGGGTGCATTTTCAGAGAACAAAGTACTATCATTTTCCATTAAAAAAAGTCACTTGCTCACGTAAATGTTGCTTAAAAAGAGTGAATCCAAAAGTATTAGAAGACAACAGATATAGAGGGCAAGGCAGAAAACAAATTATGTGAAATCTTCAATAGGTAAGTATATTTTTCAATGTCGTTTAGGTTTTTGTAGTCTAGATTATAAGTTAGTTAACTTGATCCTTGTTAATTACTTCCATTGTCCATGTCTAACAATTTTTATCAGTAGTCTTCATAAATATACTAGATAATGTAAAATAATTACGTGATGGATTACGTGTTTTTTTATAGTCTCTGTATAAATCCTATTTTTGATGGTCGTTTGTCAGGTTTTTGATAATATTAATGTTTTCCAGAATCTAAGTGTATCGTCAAGAAAACATAAAAAGAGTTCAACATATGTTGCTTAGTTTTGTGAAAATTATTATTGTGGATCACGGGTAAAAGTATGATGAGTTTTGACTAAGACCAACCATAGTGGCTACTCACATGATCTAAAGATCACTATGATGGCAAGGCCAAACTGTCTGGGAAGTTCATTTCATTTATAACCCAAACTAGGGTCGAGCCATGATGGGTATATCAAGTCTCACGGGGATAGAAGATCACCTTCTTCACCTAACCTAGCCAATATATCTACCCCAATTATCTGATGAAATCTGAATACATAGCAGGATAGCAGAAAGTAAGTCTAATAATAACTTATCAAGTATTTAAGTCAATTTACCAAACTACATACTAAACTATCACACCTAAGTCCACAGTAACTCACAAAGCCTTTAATAACCAAAGTCGATAATATATCGGAACATGCCCCCAACAGTAGCCAAAATAATGCCTAAACCAAGTCCAAGACAAAGAGTAAATTACTATGAAATGAATGCCTTCCGAAGTATGGAAGCTTACCACTTCAATGTTGACCGCATGAACCACTCGATCACCGTATCACTGCATAGAAAAATAAGAAGAAGCTCTGGTCCGTCTAATGCATGGGTATACAACATCTAGAGATGCTTATCAGTTCGAGTTATAGCATATAACTCAGGGACAGAGGAATAAAATAATGCCATCATTCAAACCAAGTCTAATATTATATGAATAACATGTATACATACATGCAGATATATATATATTTATATATATATATATAGTGTCGGGATAGGGGATTTTGCTTAGCATGGACTTTGAAAATATTATCCTGGACTATGTAGCATTATCATAATAATACAAGGCACCCACGGGTTATATGGGCCTAAATCTCCCCTAGTTGGAAGGGCCCAAGTGCGTGTAGCTGCACAAACTATAAAATATCCATATCTGTATAGCTATTACGGAGGACTCAGACCTTCCAGCATAATAAAGGTAAAATAGCACCAATGTATACAATATGGGGGACTCAAACCTCCTATTAATGTATTCATTCGAGGGACTCGAACCTACCAATCATAGAGACACCCACACTGGCAAGTGCTATTTCTAGTATTAGTCCTTCATACTCCACTTTCATGGTTTGGCTACACATTCCTCTTTAAAACCTAATTTAAAACATTTTTTAAACATGCACACAACCGTTACTCCAACTACTTACCAAAGGTATCCCGTTGGTACTGTCATACCAACCTCACTAGCAAGCATACAACATGCCATAAACTTTATCATTTGACTTAATGACTCAAACCCATTATCTATTCAAAGCCATTAATTCAATTCAATATTTAGGGACTCAAACTTAGTTAGACATTTAAACCAGGTTATAATTCAAATCAACATATGGCCAACAAGGCCTTCATGAAACCTTTTACCAATATTTTAAATTATTAGTCCAATACCTTAGTTCAAATCATATTTCCACAAATCATATTTCCATTAGGTATATGGTCATCAAGACCTTTAAAAAATAATACATCCTTTATTAACTTTATAATGCCAAACATTAGTTCAAAAAACAACTCAACATGTGACTCGATTCTTCTCATAGACATTTTCACAAACACATTGAGGGCATACCATTACCAAGAATAAAACCAAAGTAAAAATAATCAAGTTTAGGGTTATCCAAGAACAAGATGTTAAACCATAATTACGTAGTACCCCTACGTGAAAAACAAAGATAAAAAGATGTGTATCCACAATTTAAACTAAGAGTAAACAATACTCAATAATATGCTACAAAACCCTGAACATTCGTTTTCAAAACCACCATTATTGAATCATAAACAAAGCTTTAAAGATATGATTTTCATAAACTAACAATGAGGGAAAAGTCCCATGTGTTATTCATGAAGATTCACCAAAAGAACATTACTCTTAAGCTACTAGATGAACACCCCGTTGAAACTATATCACAATCTTCAAGAGAGAATTTAGATGGGATTTTGAAATTATTTTGATCGTTCAAAATGTGTTATGAGAGGCTACAATGTGTTCTAAAACATGGGGTCTTCAGGGTTTTGGGGTGGGAAATTTCTAAAATACCCTTATCTTAAAAGCTGAAAAATGTGTGCAAGTGGGGTTCTGCCTGCCCCTTCCACTAGTACCCTAATCATACAAGTGATACCCTCTACTCGCATATTGATCAGAATGTTGGACACCATAATTTGACCAACATGTGCCTCATTAGTATGAGTCATACCCTACCATAAGATATTACACGCTCAGCTCGTACCCTAGGCAGAGTATCAAGGCTCGATATTGTACTATATACGGTTTAGAACTTATTACTCATACCATAAAATACGACTAGTATGATGCTTTCTCATACCAAGAATAGAATTTGACACATATACGACCAAGGAATTCAAAGCATTTCAATTCTATATGAGTGGTATGATGAAGTCGTATGATGCACCGAATGTTGAAGGCTCACAAAATTTTTGCAAGGGCCAAAGTTTATGGTGTTTCCTTCTCCCCATCATAGGATCATTCATCCTCTAATGATAAGACAAGGCAATACAGATACAATTAAACTCCTAACATATATACTCTTATATTGAAGACAGAAAATAAAAAATTGAGGGATCAACAATCTATTTTTAACAAGACATAAAGAAAATCTGTCTAGAAAAATGAATACCACAAGCACAATTTTTGGGGATCTGGAATAGGAATATATACTTGGACTTTATGTCCTCTACAGCTTCCCAAGTAGCTTCCTCAGACATTTGGTTTGCCATAGAACCTTCACCAAAGCCATATCTTTCTTTTGCATCCGGTGAACTTGACGAATCAAGATCCTAATCTTGACCTCTTCATAGGACAAAGAATTTGAAATACCAATATCCTCACATGGGACAATCAATAAAGGATCACCAACATATTTCAGCAACATAGACACATGGAATATTGGATGAATGGAACTCATGCTAGAGTGAAAATCCAACTCGTATACAACACTACAAATCCATCTCAAAACAATATATGGACCAACATACCGGAGACTAAGTTTCCCATTCTTCCAAAACTGCATCACTCCATTCATGGGGGATACCTAAAATAACATCCAATCTCAAACCCCGAACTCTAAATCTCTTCGTCTTATGTCTATATAGGACCTTTGATGATGATTAGTGTCAACAATTCACCGTTTCCGTAGCTTGGTGAACCAAATATAGGACAAATATATGCACTTCACCAACCTTGAACCATCTAAGAGGAGACCTACACCTCCTGCCATACAATGCCTCAAACGGGACCATACTAATACTAGAATGGTCACTATTGTCATAAGAAAATTCAATCAAAAGCAAATAGTAGTACAAACTACCATCATAGTCAATCACATAAGCTCGAAACATATATTCCAAGGTTTGAATAGTTCTTTTTTCTTACGCATCCAACTGCAGATGAAAAGCCATAGGAAGACTCATTTTGGTCCCCAAAACATGCAAAAAGTACGGGTAGAAATGCCATAAAATTGTGCACCATGATCAGAGATAATTGAGACAAGCTCACTATGATACTTTAAAGCAACTTGAAGATACAAATTTTTATAATCCTCAGTAGAAAAGTAGTCCTCACAGGCAAGAAGTGAGCAGACATAGTCATCCTACCCGCGATGACCAAAATATAGTCACACTGATTTCTCTATAGCAGAAGGCTTATAACAAATCCATATTAATTATATCCCACTTCCAGACTGGCAACTCAATCTATTAAAGCAGCCCACTGGACTTCAAGTGCCCCACCTTCACTTGTTGACATACCATATACTTAACACATAGTCGGTCGTATCCCATTTTATGTCATTCCACTAATACATCGCTTTGATATCATGGTACATCTTGGTTGAATTAAGATGAACTATATATGGTGAATCATAGGTAACATACAACCTTTTGCTTTCCCATAAAGCCGAAATCCTACATCGCAACCCATCCACATATGTAACATACAACCTCCATTGGTACCTCAAGATACCATCTCCACTGATGTCAAAAACTATAACCTTTTGCTTTCCCATATCATCCTTGATTTTCATCAAAAGAGGATCTAACACCTACTTCTCCTAATTTTCAAACCAAGAGATGAATGAGCCACCTATTGCACAATCATACCACTATCCTAGGGGTCCAAGATATTAACTCCAAGGTTAGCTCAATGGTTAATATCCCTTACCATCTCCTACTTATCCTTATCCAAATATAATAAGCTACACATGGGCAACCTACTATGAGCATCAGCAACAACATTAGCTTTACCTGGGTGGTAGTGAAGGCACATATCATAGTCCTTCAGGAACTCAAACTACCTCCTTTGCCTTATATTAAGATCTTTCTAGGTTAACACATATTATAGGCTCTTATGATTACAAAAAATATCAATATGCACCCCATATAAATAGTGATACCAAATTTTAAATGCGAATAGTTTATCTTATGACCCTTTAATTATCTAAAGGCATATGCAACCACTTTACTATGTTGTACCAGCATACATCCTAAACCAACTCAGGGTGCATCATAATAGACTACAAGACCCTTAGCACCTTCATATAGAGTGAAGACCAAAGCAGAAGTCAACTTATACTTTAGCTTCTGCAAGCTATCCTCAGAATCATCAGACCATAAGAACTTCACCTTCTTCTGAGTCAATTTGGTCAATAGAGTAACTATTGAAGAATAATACTCCACAAACCTTCTATAATACCCAACTAAACCAATAAAACTTTGAATGTCAATTGGAGTCATGTGCCTAGGCCACTTCTTAACCATAACCACCTTTTGAGGATACACCATAATTCCCTCGCTAGACATATCATGACCTATAAAGTTACGAATTCAACCACAAATCATATTAAGTGAAATTAGCATACAACAACTAATCTTTCAAGGTTTGCAACACAAGACGAACATGATTGGCATGATCTACCTAGCTCTTAAAGTACACCACGATGTTATCAATCAAGACAATAACGAATAAATATAAAAACTAACGGGAGACCAAATACACCAAACCATAAACACCACCGGAGCATTTGTCAACATAAAAGACATAACTAGAAACTCAAAATGCCCATACTGGGTACAAAAATCTATTATTGGTGTAGACATCTTCCTAATTTTTAACTAATGATACCATAATTGAAGGTCAATCTTAGAAAAGAATTTGGCACCTTGAATGTTCTCACGGAGGAGATATTGTAATTCCCTTCATTTTTTCCTAGCTTGCAATTGTCCAAAGAGTGTTATAATCTTTCTTTGAAAGATGAACGCACTTTTGTACATATGGTATTTTTAAGATTTTAAGCATAGCCTGTCTTATGAGGTGCTGACGGTTGAGATCCTAGACTGCCAAAGTCATTGATTGATAACAAATAAATCCCTCTAGTTAAGATGCTTTGGTGAAATCATTTTATCGATAGAGCTACTTGGGAAACAGAAGTAGATATACATACCAAGTATCCTCAACTCTCCTCTGCCAAGTCAGATCAAGCTAAAGGTAAAAGTTCTCCTCAAACTTATTTAGTTTCATGTTATGTATTCAACACAAACTTGGTGCCAAGTACCATTGCATATTTAGTCATGCATTCATGTATCAGCTCAATTATTTAATTATGCATCAGACATGCATTCTCATTGTGAGAAATATAGTTCATTATAACACCTAGTCATGAATTCATGAATCAGTTACATATGCATCAGATATGCATGTTTAATATGATATATTCAGTTGTCAGTTATGTCAATCATGAAATAATGTTCCAGTTAATCTTCTTCAATATGTACATCAGTTAATTTTCTTTCCCCCTCACTCAGTCTGATTTGAGGTCGAATGATTTTTTGGGGTAGTAATTGTAATACCCAGTAATTTTTCCAAGATTTAAATTTTCCTAGGAATGTCAGAAACTTTCTTTTAATGGTGAATCAAGTTTTGTACAAGTGGTATTTTATGATTTTAAGAATAGCCTCTCTTATAAAGAGAATCCGGTCGAGATCCTAGACTACCAAACTCATACATTGAGGAATAAATAAGTCCCTCTTGTTAAGGTTCTTTGGTGAAATCATTCCTTCGATGGAGATACTTGGGAAGCAGAAGCAGACATGCGAACCATGTATTCTAAACTCTTCTCCGCGAACTCAGATCAAGCTCAAGGTAACAGTTCTACTTAAGCTTACTTAGTTTAACATTAAGTGTTCATCACAAACATGGTACTAATTACCATTACATATTTAGTCAAGCATTCATAAATCAGCTCAGTTATATAATTATACATCAGACATGGATTCTCATTGTGAGAAACGTAGTTCTTTTGAACACCCAGTCATGCATTTTTGAATGAGTTACACATGCATCGGATATGCATGTTTAGTATGATATATTAAGTATCAGTCATGAAATAATGTTCCATCCAGTTATGTTCATTAGGTTCATCAATTTATATTCTTTCCTCCTCACTAAGTCTCATTCGAGGATGAATATTGTCAGTAGGGAGATATTATACTACCCCATACATTTTCCTATCTTTAAATTGTCCCAAGAATGTTAGAAGCTTTCTTGGAAAGATGAGTCCACTTTTGTAAATGTGGTCTTTTTATGATTTTCAGAACAACTTTTCTTATGAAGAGAATCCAATCAAGAACATAGACTATCAGACTGATATATTGAGGAACAAAGAAATCCCTCTAGTTAAGGTTCCTTGGTTAAATTAGTCCGTTGATGGACGTACTTGGAAAGTAGAAGTAGACATGCATACCAAGTATCCTCACCTCTTATCCGCCAACTTATATCAAGCTCAAGGTAACAGTTCTCCTTAAACATAGTCAGTTTTATATTCAGTGTTCATCACAAACTTGGTACCAAGTACCATTGCATATTCAGTCATGCATTCATGTATCAACTCAGTTATATAATTATTCATTAGACATGCATTCTCATTGTATGAAACGTAGTTCATCAGCCAGTCATGCATTCATGAATCAGTTACAAATATAACAGATATTCATGTTTTGTATGATTTATTCAATTATCAGTCATGTAAGTCATCAAATAATGTTCCAGCCTGTCATGTTTAGTATGTACATCAGTTTATATTCTTTTCCCCTCACTCAGCTCATTCGAGTATGAATGTTCTCAAAGTTGAGATACTGTAATACCCCGTACTTTTTTCTAGCTTGAAATTGTCCAAAGAATATTAGAAGCTTTCTTTGAATGATGAATATAGTTTTGTACATGTGGTATTTTTATGATTTTCAGAACCACCTCTCTTATAAAGAGATTCTGCTCCAGAACTTAGACTATCAGACTCATAGATTGAAGAACAAAGAAGTCCCACTAGTTAAGGGTCTTTGGTGAAATCAGTCCCTCGATGGACCTACTTGGGAAGCAGAAGCAGACATGCATACAAAGTATCCTCACCTCTTATCCCCCAACTCTGATCAAGCTTAAGGTAATAGTTCTTTTTAAGCTTACTCAGTTTCATATTCAGTGTTTATCACAAACTTGCTACTAAGTACCATTGCATATTCATTCATTCATTAATGTATTGGCTCAATTATATAATTATTTATCGACATGCATTCTCATTCTGAGAAACGTAGTTCATCAGAACACCCCATAATGCATTCATGAATAAATTACACATGGCTCACATATGCACATTTAGTATGATATATTCAGTTATCAGTCATGTCAATCATGAAATCATGTTCCAGCTAACCATGTTGAGTATGTACATCTGTTTATATTCTTTCCCCCTTACTCAGTCTGATTTGAGAATGAATGTTCTCAAAGTCGAGATATTGTAATACCCTATACTTTTTCCTAGCTTGAAATTTTCCCAAGAATGTTAGAAGCTTTCTTTAACAAATAATCCATTTTTGTACATGTGTTATTTTTAAGATTTTAAGAATAGCCTCTCTTATGAAGAGATTTCGGTTGAGATCTTAGACTATTAGACTCGTAGATAGAGGTACAAAGATTTCGCTCTATTTAAGGATCTTTGGTAAAATTAGTCCATCATTATAGCTACTTGGGAAGAAAATACTGACATGCATACCACGTATTCTCAGATCTTCTCCGCCAACTTAGATCAAGCTCAAGGTAACAGTTCTCCTTCAGGTTACTCTATTTCATATTTAGTGTTCATCACAAACTTGGTACCAATGACCATTGTATATTCACTTAAGCATTCATGTATTAGATGCACATGCATCTGATATGCATGTCTTTTATGAAATCCTCAGTTATCAGTCATGTCAGTCATGAAATAATATTCCATCCAGTCATGTTCATTATGTACATCAGTTTATATTCTTTCCCCCTCACTTAGTCTCATTCAAAATTGAATATTCTTATGGGGGAGATATTGCAATACCCCATACTATTTCCTAGATTGAAATTTTCCCAAGAATGTTAGAAGCTTTCTTTGAAAGAAGAATCCACTTTTGTATATGTCGTATTTTTATGATTTTTAGAATAAACTCTCTTATGAAGAGATTTCGATCGAGATTCTTGACTACCAAACTCGTAGATTGAGGAACAAAAAAGACTCTCCAGTTAAAGTTCTTTGGTAAAATTAGTCCGTCAATGGAGCTACTGGGGAACCAGAAGAAGACATGCATACAAAGTATCCTCAGCTCTTCTCCGCCATCCCAGATCAAGATCAAGCTTACTCAGTTTCATATTCAGTGCTCATCACAAACTTTTTACTTAGTACCATTGCATATTTAGTCATGCATTCATTTATTAGCTCAGTTATATAATTATATATTACATGCATTCTCCTTGTGAGAAACGTAGTTCAAAAGATCACCCATTCATGCATTCATGAATTAATTACACATGCATCAAATATGTATGTTTAGTATGATATATTAATTTATCTGTCATTTCAGTCGTGAAATCATGTTCCAGCTAGTTACATTCAGTATGTACATCAGTTTAGATTCTTTCCCTCTTACTCAATGTTCTTCGAGGATGAATGTTCTCTAGGGGAGATATTGTAATATCCCGTACTTTTTCCTAGCTTGAAATTGTCCCAAGAATGTTAGAAGCTTTGTTTGAAAGATGAATCCACTTTTGTACATGTGGTATTATAAAGATTTTCAGAATAGCTTCTCTTATAAAGATATTCCAGTCGAGATCCTAGACTGTCAGAATCGTAGATTGAATAATAAAGAAGTACCTCTAGTTAAGGTTCGTTGATAAAATCAGTCTGTCGATGGAACTACTTGGGAAGAAGAGAATGACATGAATACCAAGTGTCCCCACCTATTCTCCCCAACTTAGATCAAGCTTAAGATAACAGTTCTCCTTTAGCTGACTTAGTTTTATGTGAAGTGTTCATCACAAACGTGGTACCAAGTACCATTGCATATTCAGTCTTGCAGTCATATATCATCTTAGTTACATTATAATGCATCAGACATGCATTCTGATTCTGAGAAACGTAGTTCATCAGGACATCCAGTTAAGCATTCATGATTATTTATACATGCATCAGATAGGCACGTTTAGTATTATATATTCAGTTAAAATACATGTCAGACATGAAATCTTGTTCTAGCATATCATTTTCAAATTGTACCTAAGTTTATATTCTTTCCCCATAACTCAGTCTCATTTGAGGATGAATGTTCACAAGGGGGAGATATTGCAATACCTCATATTTTTTCCTAGCTTGAAATTTTCCAATAATGTTAGAAGCTTTACTTGAAAGATGAATCCACTTTTGTAGATGCCATATTTTTATGATTTTCAAAATAAACTATCTTATGAAGAGATTCTGATCGAGATTCTAAACTATCAAACTCGTAGCTTGAGGAACAAAGAACACCCTCTACTTAGGGTTCTTTGGTGAAATCAATCCGTCAATGGAGCTACTGGGAAAGCAAAAGCAGACATACGTACAAAGTATCCTCATCTCTTCTCTGCCATCCAACATCAAGCTCAAGGTAACGGTTCTTCTTAAGCTTAGTTTCATATTCAGTGCTCATCACAAACTTTGTACTAAGTACCATTGCATATTTAGTCATGCATTCATGTATTAGCTCAGTTATATAATTATATATTAGACATGTATTCTCCTTGTGAGAAACGTACTTCATAATATCACCCATTCATTCATTCATGAATTAGTTACACATGCATGAAATATGTCTGTTTAGTATGATATATTAATTTATCAGTCATGTCAGTCATGAAATAATGTTCCAGCTAGTTTTATTCAGTATGTAGATAAGTTTAAATTCTTTCCATCTCACTTAGTGTTATTCGGGGAGATGTTGTAACATCCCATACTTTTTTCTAGCTTGAAATTGTCCCAAGAATGTTTGAAGCTTTGCTTGAAAGTTGAATCCACTTTTGAACATGTGGTATTTTTAAGATTTTCAGAACACCCTCTTTTATAAAGAGATTCCAGTCGAGATCCTAGACTATCAGACTCGTAGATTGAATAACAAATAAGTACCTCTAGTTAAGGTTCTTTGTTAAAATCAATCCATCGAGGGAACTACTTGGGAAGAAGAAGATGACATGCTTACCATGTAGCCTCACCTTTTCTCCCCCAACTTAAATGAAGCTTAAGATAACAATTCTCCTTTAGCTGACTTAGTTTTATGTTAAGTTTTCATCACAAAAATTGTACCAAGTACTATTGCATATTCAGTCATGCAATCATATATCAGCTCATTTATATAATTACGCATCAGACATGGATTTTGATTATGAGAAACGTAGTTCATCAGAACAGCCAGTTAAGCATTAATGAATTATTTATACATGCATCAGATATGCACATTTAGTATGATATATTCAGTTATCAGTCATGTCAGTCATGAAATCATGTTAGAGTATGTCATGACCAGTAAGTAAATCAGTTTATATTCTTTCCCCCTAACTCACTCTCATTTGAGGGTGAATGTTCACAAGGGGGAGATATTGTAATACCTCATACTTTTTCCTAACTTGAAATTTTCCAAAGAATGTTACAAGCTTTCTTTGATAGATAAATCAACTTTTAACTATGTGTTATTTTTAAGATTTTAAGAATAGCCTCTATTATGAAGAGATTTCGGTTGAGATCGTAGACTATCAGACTCATAGATTGAGGAATAAAGATGTCCCTCTAGTTAAGGTTCTTTGGTGAAATTAGTCCATCTATATAGCTAATTGGGAAGCAAAAGCAGACATGCGTACCAAGTATCCTCAGATCTTCTCCACCAACATAGATCAAGCTCAAGGTAACAGTTCTCCTTTAGGTTACTAAGTTTCATATTTAGTGTTCATCACAAACTTGGTACCAATGACCATTGTATATTCAGTGAAGCATTCATGTATTAGATGCACATGCATTAGGTATACATGTTGAGCATGAAATCATCAGTTATCAGTCATGTCAGTCATGAAATAATGTTCCATCCAGTCATGTTCAGTATGTACATCAGTTTATATTCTTTCCCCCTCACTCAGTCTTATTTGAGGATGAATATTTTTATGTGGGAGATATTGCAATACCTCATACATTTTCTTAGCTTGAAATTTTCCCAAGAATGTTAGAAGCTTTCTTTGAAAGATGAATCCACTTTTGTATACGTGGTATTTTTATGATTTTTTGAAAAACCTCTCT
The DNA here is from genome assembly GCF_002878395.1 of Capsicum annuum. Classification (NCBI taxonomy): domain Eukaryota; kingdom Viridiplantae; phylum Streptophyta; class Magnoliopsida; order Solanales; family Solanaceae; genus Capsicum; species Capsicum annuum. Next base: position 41,350,357 of record NC_061118.1, on the reverse strand, counting down.
TATGAAGAGATTCCCATCGAGATTCGGGATAATCAAATTCATATATTGAGGAACAAAGAAGACCCTCTACTTAAGGTTCTTTGGTGAAATTAGTCTGTCAGTGGAGCTACAGGTGAAGTAGAAGCTGATATGAGTACAAAGTATCCTCAGCCCTTCCCCGCCATCCCAGATCAAGCTCAAGGTAATGGTTCTTCTTAAGTTTACTCAGTTTCATATTCAGTGCGCATCACAAACTTTGTACTAAGTTCCATTGCATATTTAGTCATGCATTCATGTATTAGCTCAATTATATAATTATATATTAGACACGCATTCTCTCTGTGAGAAACGTAGTTCATAAGATCACCCATTCATGCATTCATGAATTCGTTACACATGTATCAAATATGTATGTTTAGTATGATATATTAATTTATCAGTCATGCC